>NC_089796.1:17551801-17566801 GCF_040412425.1 Macrobrachium rosenbergii | reverse complement strand
TCCTCAAAAAGCGAAGAGATCCTAAAGAGATGCCTCTTATTTTTCCTCTCCACGTCACATTGGAGGCAACCATAACAAGTAAAAAATGCGCCGCAGTTTCTTCGGTTTAATCGAGTTTTCTGTACAGCTTATACTGCTGTATGAAACTGTCGATGTGCTGCAGTATGAAACTCTCATCCACGGCCGGGCAGCGGGCAGCGCTCAATTGCTCCCCAGATGCGGTCAAGTGAAGATGCGTGGGGCGGCTGGCACCTCTAGCGGTGCCAGACGCACGATCCATGGCTACATTTAACCTTAAATAAGATAAAAACTGTTAAGGGTAGAGGGCTGCAATTTGGTATGTTTGATGATTGGAGGGTGGGTGATCAACATACCAATTTGCAGCCCTCTAGCCTCAGTAGTTTTTAAGATCTGAGGGCGGACAGAAGAAGTGCCGACGGACAGACAAATAGCCATACCAGTAGTTTTCTTTTACAGAAAACTAAAAACATCGGCGTGAAGAAACTTATCAAAGGTAACTTAAGGAAGACGAGTAACCTGAACCAGGCATGGTCGCTTGCACACGGAACATTCCCCTTTGCCTTGAAGGAACGGGCGCCGTCTCAGTAAGGGCGGCCTTTAGTATTGTGATGACATGGAGACATTGTATGGTTTCACTATATATCTTCGCAGTAGAAGTGTTTGCAGTGTATGTTTGGATTAAGTCAATATTTCTCACTAATGTAATATTTTACTGTTATTTATGTATAGTTTTTAATTCCAAATAATTTACAATCGAAATCATATTCCTGACCTCGACGACCATAGTCATTGTGACACCAGATTGCATTAGCAAATAAATCAGTCCGTGGAAAGCTGTTTTATATTATGAATATATATATATATATATATATATATATATATATATATATATATATATATATATATATATATATAGATAGATATACATATACACACATAAGGACACACACACACACACACACACACACACATTATATATATATATATATATATATATATATATATATATATATATATATGTATGTATGTACCCAATTACATACACCCATATATATATATATATATATATATATATATATATATATATATATATATTACACATATACATATACACACACACAAGGACACACACACACACGTACTCCATGTATATATATATACATATATACAGTATAATATGTAATATAAAAGTCTTTCTTTCGACGAGCTTGTTACCCCATGCCCTTCTCGATCTTGGTTGCGACTAACCACAGTCTTCCAACTGGGTACATAATTTGCTTAGGTCAACAAAGGCACAGTAAATTGTTCAGTAAACGGGCTTGAATCATTCCATCCACCGAAGACTTGGTTTCCTTGGTAACGAGGTGTGCTTCATGACCATTAGATATGCATATATATAATATACTGTAGTATAAAAAAAAATATATATGTATATATATATATGTGTGTGTGTATATATATAATATATATATATATATAAAATCTTGCATCTTGCAAGCTTGAACAGGCTCCATAGACAATGTAATAACTTCGTATTTGTAAATTTTTTCACTTGATTAAAGATGACCTGATATACGTGACTTAACAGATTGCGTCATAATTTCGCACAAAACCAATCGTTTGTGCATTTCTTTGGCACACTTAAGCAAACATAAACCCAAATGCAATCACGCGTTGACTAAAAAAAGAACATCCTGGGATTGCAACACAGCCAATTGAATTTGCGGTATGTATTGAGACGGTATCGGTGTTATGTCTGGTCGAGCGAAATACGATATAGATGACGGTGACCGAGTCAAAAAGAAGCTTGAATTTGATTGTTTGTTTGATCATACAAACTTGTATTTGTCTCGTGTGCTGAAAGACAATGAAGGGAAGGGGCAGTTGGGAAGACCCCTGTGCTTGAGTATGCCTTGGTTTACCCAGACCACTGAGCTGATTAACAGCTCTCCTAGGGGCTGGCGAGATTAGACTTATTTTACGTGGCTAAGAAAACCAGGTGGTTACCTAGCAACGGGACCTACAGCTTGTCAGAATCCGAACCACATTATACCGAGAAATGAATTTCTATCACCAGGAATAAATGCCTGTGCTGCTGCCCTGGAAACTCTGCTACGCGTGATCTTAAATCACTGCAAAATGAATGAATGGGAAGTGCCCCAGGGCCGAAGACTCGGAAGGGTTCTGTGTGGTGATGTTGACGAGAAGTGAAGATGATGTAAGAGAGAGTGGCGTGTTAGATGGCTTAACTTGCGTGCATAGCACACCGTGAGCAGTAACTCTCGATGGAGCTAAAATATTGCTCATCCTAGTAATTGTTTAAAAAACTAAAGTTTGCCTATTTGTGTAAGTGAAATCTCTCGCAATCCTGAGGTCTACTTCGAGAAAATGTCAGCGTTGGTTAGCTTTAATTTTTTGTTCCCTTTGAACGATGGTAACGATGGCTTTTGTTGCTGAACTGGCAATGGAATACTATTTTATAATATAAATAGTTTATTGTCACGGAATTAATTTACTTTGAAGGTTAATAGACCAGTTTTCATTGGCCGAATGGTTATTTTCATCCACATGATACATATTTCGTATATGGTGCTGCGTGGGCTTCTTGTCCTCGAAAACTGTGCTACATTGTTCCAAAACATGATGCAGCAGATTAATATTGCATGCGGTGCTCTTGTGTACAAGACTTACTTTGCTGCTGTTTATTTGATTTTATTAGAGATAATCGTTTTGGTAACATCATTTGTAGATCTGATAAGAAAACATAATTGTATGCCCCCGTGAATAAATTATGTATATTTTCTGCATTTATTTTTCTTTTCAATATCGACCTTCGGAACAGTCATACTGTCCTCTTTGATAAAATTCTCGTGCAACATGAACTCTTGTTGCCTTGACTAACATTTTACAGCTGTCCAGTTAACTTACAAAAGGTCGTTTCATATATAGGTGATGTTATTTTGTCTGCAGATCTGTCATGAAACCATAATTTTGTGTTATCATGAGCAGATTAACTATGATCTTTCCCTCTTTTTATTTTGAACGTCAGTAACAGCCATGAAGCTTTCGTCTGTTTTACTCTCCCTTATGAGAAAACTTGCGCATTTTGGTCCCGTGCTTCGAAGTGACGTAGCGGTTTGAACTTCCTTTGCCTTCATTAGCATTCCTGGCATTACTTTGCATCATATCTGATAATCTCGATAGCGGCGATGTGCTTGTTAAGCAGATGATGCCATTATGCAGACGGACGTAAACACCACTGGATTTGGAGAACACGTTTAAAACATGTCGGGAGGCTTCATTACACAGTGTAAGTCCTGCTCTGGGACCTGTTGCGCTATAGCGCGCGGCGTCTTTATTTGAAGTCGACTGATGCCATTGTTTGCCATTCTTACTTTGTGTGCTGTTTTGGGGTCGTTTTGCATATTTCTGTGAGTTTTTCTATTAGTTTATGATGAATTTTGTTTCTGATGGTTGTCGATTAAACAGAATGTATTTTGTTCTTCCATTATCATCATTAGCAAACACAAGGCCTTAAATGGTCATGTTTTGCTCTGCTAGAATTTATTCGTAATCTGAATAGTATAAAACTAATAGCATTATTACTGTCATTTCTAGCTGGATCAACAACTCACATTTATTTATTTATTTAAAGGGGTCGAGGTGCCGAAAGCCATGGTTGTATTCATGAGCATCTTGAAGCACTCGTGTCAAAACTACATTATTTAATAATTTAAGCAAAGCGCCAGTGGGTGTGCATTGCTTGACTGACATAACTGTTGACAGATCTGAATTTATTGCCGACATCACATCATATTTATATCAATACTTTTATAGCTTTTTCTGCAACAATAAGCCTGAGAAATCTTCGATTTTTATTTTCTCACCGTCGACTGTGCTCTTTACTTTTGCAAGTTTTCCATTAGATTTTCTGACCTGCGCTCTCTCTCTCTCTTTCTCTCTCTCTCTCTCTCTCTCTCTCTCTCTCTCTCTCTCCATTCAAAGGATATTTTTCCCAACCTCTTCATCTTGCGCCCTCTTTGGCAAGTAAGTCGGCTTCCGTCCTCTGACGAGAGAGAGACCTTGACACACATCTCATGACGGTCCAGGTGCCTCTCTGGAAGGGGGGTTGGGTTGACAGACGCCGGATGAGGGGGAGGGACGGGTCTGGAACTGGAAGGGCATTTCTGAAAGTCCAACGTGTTTTGCAAAGTGTATTGTTTTCCGATTTAGAGTAACTGCTGTTGTTGTAGTATTCCGGCTTTGTCTTGAATTTTGTTTTCGTTCGTCGATACAGTGGTGGGATTTTTAAGAAGTTTTCCAATGCCTCTCTAACACATATATACAGTATAACCTTCCCTAGTAGAACTTTTAAGATAATGGTCGCAAAAGTAGTATTAATGTTAGCATAATAGGTAATAGTCATTTTCCATGTTTTTGTTTTAGTGTATCGATATTTGGATGAATACGAAGTTTCGTATGTTGATTCTTGTAGGTCGAAACTTCCATTTCACAATATGATTTAAAAACTAATAACAGTTTTAGCAGTCATTCCGCATATCTAATCGTGTCCAAGTATGTCGATATTGTGAGATATATGAAACATTGCGTTTGCAGTAAATGCAAAATTCCGCAATGGCGATGGAAGTATTTGTAGAAGTAGTATCAGCAAGAAATAAAAAGTAGTCATCATAATCACAAGACTCATAAAAATGCACGGAAACAATTAAGCACGTGTCCGGGAACCTGTTACCATGGCAGCTGCAATAACAATCAGTATTATCCCGGTAAAATAGTCCCGTGAGGCTTCTGATGCAGATAATGCAAGCAGCGTTAATTGAAAGCCGTCATTCCTTAGCTGCAGCGATTACAGCTGGCATTAATGAGCGCTGCTTTTGGTCATGTTTCAGCTGCAGTCGTCGGAGCCTGTAATTTGAGACGCTCAATTACGTTTGTTGTTAAGCTCGTTGCTCCATGCTCCGTGCAGGAGCAAGAATTAACAGAGCCTTTCTTAAGAGTATCATGAAGGTTACTCATAATCGTCATAAATGTTTTTGCAGGATCATGAAGGTTATTGCGTATTGTTATTCAAAATAAAGACGCATTCAAGGGAGTATCTCAATTATTTTGACTGTTTATAGTAAGTTAGAGTTTGTCTGGGCTATACGTAATTGTTATTTTTATTGTTATTCAGAGAGATCTTCCATTTGCACCAAGTAAGACTAGACGACCATTAAATTTTTTACAAGCTTCCAAGGAATAGAATGACCACTTGTGAAAAGCAAAGAGAAGAAATAAAGATAGGAGTCAGGAAAGGTAAATCAGCAAACATCAAGAAAAGGTAATGGTGGTTAATTCCGATTCTTTGTCTAGTAGGAAATTAGGTTTCGGTAAAGTAATCTCGATTTAATATATTTGGCCATGATGTGTGGAGTAGGTACGATTAAGAAGGCCTTGTTAGACGTCTGAGCTTCCTAGCACACCAGGAGTAGTAAGGCTTGGTGGAGCCATAGTTGGTATAGTTAGTGTTCATAATTTTTTTTTTTTTTTTTTTTTTTTTGGTATTGTGTGATTGAGCTTTGGTGTCTGTAAGAATTTGCCCGGTATCGTTTTCTACTTTCCTCTATTTCTTTAGTTATTTTTCCTACTTTCCTCTATTTCTTTAGCTATTTTTCCTTAATTATTTTTCTTTGCAAACATTTTTTGTGATGGGTTACGTTTTGTATTAGTTTTATGTTAGTTTATATATGGTGCAAAACTATTTTTTTGTCTTATTATTCTGTGGTAGTTCTTGTTAGCATATTCATTTATTTCTTTCTGTATTTTGTTTCCCACTTTCCTCTTCATGTACTATACCGTTAGATACTTCTTACTTTCCACATGTCATATACATTGATTAGATTGTATTCCGAAAGTTGCCTGCAAGTACTTAAACTCTATAAGGATTTACAAAACCAAGTCATCCGTCTGTGTGAATCTTTTTTCCTTTACTATTTCTTCTTCTTCTTCGTCCTGTCTCATTTTATACGTTCAAAGACTTCATTCTGCAATGTAAATCCAGCTGTCACGGGGGCTGTCGATGTCTTAAATATAGAACAGAAAAAGTCCTTAAGGTCGAGTTCGTGGTTTCGGTAGAGCGGATCGTCGACCTTTTCGCCTCCATTTGCATTTCGCTGTTCGCCTGCCTTCCGAAGCGTTGCCCTCTCGATGGGTCAAGTTCCGCTTCAGATGAAAGGTTTTCAGAGGCTCTACTTGTCGTGAATTGCTCTTTTGGATTGCATTATGCTTGTTCAACGATTCTTAGGTACGTGTGTTTTGTTCGTGGAAGACAGGCACGTTCAGAATAGGAATGTTAATTATGTGTAATCAGAAAACACACGTACGAACGTGGTAAAATACGCAAAATGTTTGTAGAATTATGCACATATGCACATACACACACGCGCGCGCGCGCGCGCGTAATATGTTGTCGGGCGGCGAAATAGTGTTAATTCTTATGAAGCACACAGTGTCCCATACGATGAAGAGAAATATATTTTCTCGAAAAACACACAAATAGATTTGTTTTATTTTAAGAGCACTCTCACTTACACGCACAAAAAAATGACCCTACACACAGATGATGTCATTTTAGAATGAAAAAGTGTACGTATGAAAGGCGCACAAACACATGATAAATAGAAACAAATGGAAATGCGTTTTTCTTTAAAAGCACACATGCACACACAAATCGATGTGACTATTAAAATGCACACCCACGTTTTATTGTATTTCCTTGAAAACCACGCACTCACACCCACAGTCAGACAGCGCATACACACAGATAGAGAGAGAGAAACGCGGCTTGTTCCTGGCGCCGATGATGATGATGATGATGAAAAAAAAGTGGCTGAAAAACGAGAGAAAACATATGTTCGCGTCATATCTGAAATACTCGAACTTGGATTCGCCAATCACGTTCTATCTGGGCCTTCTCTGTAGTCGCCACCGTTGCCGAACTGCCGACAACACAAAGGGCCGGTCAAGCAAAGACATACGGATGCCACCGGGCATTTTATTGGGCAGCAGGAATCCGGGAGGGTGGGAGTTTTGCAGAGTTGCTGCATCCTCTGTGTCGGCTGAAAAGTGAACGGCTCCGAGGAGATCGTGGTACGGGAGGGCATTCCTGGGAGGGCATCTGGGTCCTGGGAGTCACTTGCGGTGCGGCCAATATTGAATATACGGTATGCCCCTTATTATTTTTTTTCGATATATTTTTCCTATTCGGGTCGTGGGAGGAGGAGATGGCTTGGAGGGAAGAGGGGGTGGGGGGTAGACGTTTGTTGTTGTGCAGCCAATATGCATGTACAATGTGCTCGTGTTTTTTCTTATTAAGAGTGGAAGTAGATGTGGGGCAGCTATTTCATATGCAGTATGCCCCATAATTTTTTTTTTTTTTTTTTAGATTGCGGATGGAAAGACTTGTAGTGTAGGCAGGCTTCAAATAATGTATGACCCATGTTATCTCTCTCTCTCTCTCTCTCTCTCTCTCTCTCTCTCTCTCTCTCTCTCTCATTAGCAAGGCGGTGGGCAGTTGTGGTAAAGCCAGCAACTCGAATACAGTATACCACAGCCAGTAGTGCATAAGTCGTATGCCCATTATTGATTTTTTTCTTTAATGTGGGGGAGGGGGTTGGCTGCAGATGTAGTGCAGTCAGCATTCTCTACTCAGTATGCTCGGTCTTTCTTTATTTTTTGAGAGAGATTCATGAAAGGTAGATGAAAAGGATTAGGGAATGTGATTTAGCATTCAAGGGATCAGTTATGTTAGTCGATACGGTCCTGTGGCCTTGGTGCTGGATGGACGGCAGTTGCATTTATACATGTTGGTGCTGTTGCTGTAGTGAAGTTTTTCGTGGTGTATATGTATATATATATATATACGAGAGAGAGAGAGAGAGAGAGAGAGAGAGAGAGAGAGAGAGAGAGAGAGAGAGAGAGAGAGAGAGAGAGTAAATGTTCTAAATCTTAGATTTTCATTTCCCTGTTTCTCCTAAGTTTCTCGAGTTGTTCTGACGTTCATTGGGCTTGTGTATGAATTCGTATTTTTTGTTGTTGTTGATTTATCTTCCGCTGTTTGTTAATCCTCTCTTTGTTTCTAACTTAATAATAATAATAATAATAATAATAATAATAATAATAATAATAATAATAATAATAATAATATTCTCAAGCACTAAACCATAAATAAGATGAAGATAGAGTTTACTTTACCTTGGGAATAAGTTACACCCGAAAGCATATGCATATGATAAGGCCGCCTACCCTCTGATATATTCATAATTACCCGCAGAAATATTTTCTGAAAGATAGATCCAGAATACTCTTTGAATTTATATGTTTAATTAAAACGCTAATTTCGAATTTATAAGGAGGTAAGATGACTTACCATACGTATAATTCCTTTGGATGTAAGTTATTCTCAGGGTAAAGTAAATTCTAATTGAATAGGTTTTTTATGATAATTGTATTTTGCCTGGATGAAATAATTCTTCACTCATTATATATGTATATATATATAGTTATTATCATCACACACACATATATATATATATATATTATATATATATATATATATATATATATATATATATATATACTGTATATATATATATATATATATATATATATATATATATATATATATATATATATATATATATGTTTTATATATGTGTAAGGAGTGTAAAACATTTTGTCAAAGAACGCTTTTATAAAGGTTTCATAAGCTTGCTTTTTTTTTCTTATGTCGTAATAATCCAGCTGTGAAAAGAATTTTCCTCTTCAAAGGATTACTGATTTTACCCTCTTTATAGGTGTATTTTGTTACCAAAGGTCTTCATCTCGTACAATAAACCTTATTAGAAATTTTATCCTAAGTTACAAGAAGAGCAATTATTGAAAACAGACTTGCGAGTAGATACATAAGATTACGAAGAAACAAATAAAAAAGAGGCTGATTTTCCATTCTCCAAGGAGAAATATTGTCGATCGTGAGCTCAGTTATAAATTATTTTCTTATGCTTTTGAAGAATAATTTTATTTTCAGAGTGAAAGTAGTATGCTGCGAATGCGTTATTGTAGACAGAGAGAGAGAGAGAGAGAGAGAGAGAGAGAGAGTCACTGAAGCATGTCTTGGCATAACATGTGCAAGTGAAAAGAATTCCTTTAAGAGTTTCGTGCTTAAATTCTCGTAGTTAGAATTTATCAGATTAAATAAAATGGAATGCACCGTACATTGTAAATACATAATTTATGTATAAACATATATATGTGTGTGTCATGTACTTTGCGTATATGTATATAATACAGACATAAATGCAAATTTATTAATTTTCGATTAACTTTAGTAAATTTCGATTTTTAGTGTAAGTTTTTTAACGCTTGTGACGAAGGAAATTTCGCAAATGAAGCACTTTTATGAATAAAGAATAGTAAGGAAAAAGAATTAATATATTATTGGAGATTTCTTTATTTGGTCTTTGGAATTTGACCAGCATCAGCAACATTAAGGACATCGCTAATGCCAAAAAGAGAAGCAAAAATAATGTAGATGTGATGTCGTGAATAATAGAGAGAAACGCATTTATGAAAGTCACATGACTAATGCGATTACTTACCGTTTGTAAAAGTATATGAGCAATGCTGCCCACCGCTGCTTTATCGGGACTCATGTACGTGGATGATTAAAGGTCTTCGTGGATGCGTTGCAGAGGCAAACCGCGGCGTTAGTAATGCAGGAACGACCTCCACTGACCTCACCTTGCCAGCGCTTGTGCCCAGGTCCAGTCAGAAGGTCGTCGGGGTAGCTTGTGTTCTTTTTTAGTGAACTGGTTTTTGTCTTCCTCTTTTTTGCGTGTTTGTTTGCTCTTGTTTGCTTCGTGTAGTTCGTCTCATCCATTTCTTGATGAAAAGCTCTCTTTCTCGTACATTTTCGTGGGTGTATCTAGTGGTTTCTTATGAAAGAGAATTATTCGGCGTGTCTCCAGGAGAAAGTTATGGTCATTAGTGCATTCCTGTCATCTTGCTTATAGAAGTGGGTCACTTATAGAAGGACTGTCTTCCCTGTGTACTTGGATGGGGTTGTTTCATTATGCATGGGCATTTGTTCTTTTAGTAAAGGAAGTGCATTTGAAATTAGAACGGTTCTTCCGGGGTGTAATAAGTGAATATAAAGAGGAATTATGATGACATAAGGCTTCAAAATTTATGGAAGCAGAAATAGACTGGAAACGTTTATTGCTTTTCTTTCCCTTTTTATCGAATAAAAGGCATTGTTCGATGATGAGTTCTTTGAGGTCTAATGAAAGTCTGAAAAAAAATTAAATTTATGAATACGAAAATTTGACTAGTAATTTACATCTTAATGAAGTTTGAATTGTAATTTCCGATGTAATTATCTGAATGTTATTTATGTTCCTTAATGCATTTTTTTACGATAGGAAAACCCGACGAAATATACTTTCTTGTTGAATTTGAAAGACAGGTTTCTATGTTGAATAAGTCTGACCAAGGATTTTTATGGTTGCATAAAAGCTTTTGCAATGGATTTAATTTTTTTTTCTTATTCTCCCAGATAGTAGCTTAGTCATTTGGAATCGTTTTAACATTTAGCCCCACTCTCCTTAAATGGACTGTTTCGTGAGATTGAAACTTCAGGGAAGATATTTGTTGCTGCCAACTTATGACTGTGACTGACATTTAAGGCTCCTTGTAAATTGGAAAGAGAGAGAGGGAGAGAGAGAGAAAGGGAGGAGAAAGAATTTTATTTTTAGTTTCGTGTTGACTTAATTTCACGCATGTTTTAGAGAATATTTCATAGCAAAGGTTTGCGCAATTTGACCATATTTTTTTTTTTTATTTATTGTTTTGGTTGAGTGACCAACACGTATTAGGCTGCCCAAAAATAGAAAAGTGGGTTAGCCATCACCGCAAAAATCGATACTCTTATATATTATCCACAAATTCAGTCTTTATTTGCGAAGATTTTATACGCCGACTTATATCATACATTGGCTGAGTATGCATAATAAATTTTCATTCGTCATTTATTATGATGTGTGTACATATATCTTTATTTATTCAAGAAGATTCCTTGAGGTTTCGTATTTTTTTTTAACTTGGATTACTGTGTATGATGTAAATAAATAAATAAATAAATAAATATATATATATATATGTATGTATGTGCGTGTGTTATTTGGAGTATGTATATATACATATATGTATCTATATCTATATATATATATATATATATATATATATATATATATATATATATATATATAAAATTCTTGTACTAAGTCAGAAATCATCCGTTTATATAAAATTTAATTTTTCCCTTTGAGTAATTGTCACCCATAGGGAATTATATACGAAAGTGATCCTAATGAAACTTTGAAAGTGAAAGATATACAGTATATATATATATATATATATATATATATATATATATATATATATATATATATATATATATATACATACATATATATATATATATATATATTGCATTCATGCAAATATATACATGCATTTATATGTATATGTATACGTATATGTATATATAATTCAGCAACACATGCATGAAGACCATTTCTTTTCAGTGCTATTTATTTCAGTGAAATCTAATAGTAAGCTACCATTTGGTGAAGCCACTAGGTAATTTCGATTAAAAGCAGACTCCTGAATCGAATGCGCTCCTTGGTAACAAACGAAATAACTGCTTCGTCGCGTGTCGCATACATTAGCCGTTTAACATTTCGAGCGACGGATCCAACCCGACAATCTCTTTTCCCTTTTAAGGGCCATTTGATAAAGAAAATAGATACACGTAGATGAGTGGATCTGCATATTTAAACGGAGGAATCCGTGTCAGGCTGGTCTTTATCCAAATCACATCACTTGACCTCTCTCTCTCTCTCTCTCCTCTCTCGCCGTGGACAGGTCAAGAGATAAAGTATAATTTTTTTTCAGAATGTTTTGAGCACTTGATGCTTATCTCGGTGTTTGCCGCCCACCAACCCCCCAGAAAAATCGATAGAGTTACGTCAATACAAAAGACAGCGGAATGTCATGCTTGTGTGATCCTTCGATTAGGACATTTTTATATATTTTCCAAAGTAAAGTTTATTTAAAACAGGTTTCTGTTATAGAGAGAGAGAGAGAGAGAGAGAGAGAGAGGGAGAGAGAGAGAGAGAGAGAGAGCGACAGCGACATGAATGCCTTGACAAGGTATTGCGGTTTCAGAGAATCGATTTATCAACAAAGTTACAGCTGGAGTTTTGTACTTTTCACTCATACATCAGTTTCAAAAAACAGAGGATGAAGGGGTTTGTCAGGTGCAAATGGCACACACACACACAGTGCTTTGCCTGTGAGTTGTTGATGTTCGGAAACTTCAGAAGTTGTGAAGTAAATGCAACTGGTGCATTTTACAGGTGGTAGCTTATGCATTGGCAGACTTTGCCATTGTTTGTGACGCAATTTTGTCAGATATGGATGACATTTCTCAGTACATGAGTGGTATACGAATCAGTGATTCTTAAAGTTTGTGGTATTAGTTATCAATTTTTTTATTCTATTCTCTTTGTTTATTCATGCATCCATTTATGTATATATATATATATATATATATATATATATATATATATATATATATATATATATATATATATATATATATATATATATATATATATGTATGTATATATATATATATATATATATATATATATATATATATATATATATATATATATATATATATATATATATATATATATATATATATATATATCTATATATATATGTGTGTGTGTGTGTGTATTATATATCACTGAACTGTTAAGAAGTTTTCTGTCCATAATATATATATATATATATATATATATATATATATATATATATATATATATATATATATATATATATATTATGAAGAGTAAAACTTAATAGTTCAGTTGTCGGACAGTCATATGATTAATTTCTTTTTGTGGTGAAGAGGCGTTGTTTTGTTATAAGGGTAACCCCATACATGGTGTACGGTTTCGAAGTGATTATACGAACAAGCTATCAATTGCGGATCTGAGTTTTATTTGTTTCCAGATGCGCTTCTGTCAACTCTTTGTATATCTCGGTTCTTGCACTTTTCTTAGATAATAGCTATTGTTATTTTAATAGATATATATATATGTATATATGTGTATACATCTATATATATATTTATTTGTATTTATATTTAATATATAATATCCACTGTAATGTTTCCTTTTTAGATTTTTCTTTTTATAAAAGAAATAGTTATTAAGTTTCTATTGCGAACGAAGTATCAATCTGTTATCACATGAATTTATTGATAAGAAAAGTATTATTTACGTTAAATAATAAATAGTTTCTAAAATTTGATACGAATTAAGATTTTAATATTCTTTTTTTTCTGTTTTTTCAGGTAAGCCTTCAGAGTTTTCCAATTGAAGCGGCGACACATTATCGCGCTTTGCTCAGGTAAGGCATTGACTGAAGAACAAATTCAGACTCGCGTTAAGGTACTAAAATTATGATACTAAGTCAAGAGTTATTATAGGCGGGGTACATATGAATCTTGTTCTTTTTGTGTGTGTGTGTGCGAGTGTATTTGCGTGTATGTGTGTGTACCAGTATAAATATTCTTTTTATTCTGATACTCATCACCTTACAGTATATACACATACTTCGTTTTTTGATAAATAGGCACATTCTTTTTTTCTTTCTGAAACCTGAAACCTCTCTCTCTTGCTTCTCTCTCTCTATTATATATATATATATATATATATATATATATATATATATATATATATATATATATATATATGTATGTATATATATACTGTATATATATTATATATATTTTGTATCGGTGCATTAATTCTCCTTTGTTTATATATATATATATATATATATATATATATATATATATATATATATATATATATATATACTGTATATATATATACATATATATACATATACATATATGTATGATTGAATAATGTTTTTATTTAATATTAATGCTCATTCCAAAGTTCTAAAGCTGAAGCTTTTGTAGGTTACTGATTAGAATTCAAATGTCAAAAGACTGCGGTACTAAGCGTCATTTCGAGAGAAGAGATTGAGAGCCAGGGACGTGTAACATTCTCGTCCATTCATTTAGGTCTCTCCATAAGGAAAAGAACGCTCGCTAGCATCCCTTGTCAATAACTCTTCTCAGGCAGCTACTGTCTTTGGGGTGTTCTTTGGGCCACGGTCTGGAGGTCGCTGATTCGGCAGACTTGCAGACCCAGTTCTCTCTTTTTTCGGTCAAACGTGACTTGCGTCTGCTCCTCCAGAAAGGAACGCCGGCGATGGGCATCATGTTACCCATCATATCGGGTCATGGCATTGGCCAGGAGGTCTTTCCGGTTACACGCAAGGGACCTTTCAGGGGCCTCAGGGCACGCTAGGTTATGACAGGTTTCTTTCAGGTCCGATTTGAACCGCTAGTCAGGATTATGTCGCCTCCAGTATGTTGATAATAACTGGTGCCACGTCATGTTAACTTGTACGAACCTTGATTTTCGTGTTCGTATTAGAATTGATGTTGAAGGTAAAATTATGATTAGATATGTGAATATCTTTCCAATTGCTCACGGCGGTATTATTTGTATTATTTGATATAGTTTATGATTATGAAATTAGTTTTTCGGAAAGTAAAACCTGTTCTTTAGGTATGGATACGTTGCTAATCCGTTTGAAGCCTTAAATTGGTTTATCCCTTGCATCCGAATGACAATGAAAAGTTTTTGCGAGTCTTTATAATTACCGTTAAGGGCAATTTTGTGCACCCGTGGGACAGCCTTTAGGTTTCCATTTATTCTTTCGTAATTTATCACAGCCAGTGGATATTGCAAATTGCAATTTCGG
>NC_089796.1:17534301-17546801 GCF_040412425.1 Macrobrachium rosenbergii | reverse complement strand
ACAAGGTGGGGGGCGCCACGCCCATGTAGTAACTCACTTCGTCTGTCTCCTATATTATATTCTGCTTATTTCTTCTGCTGTCTAGAAGATCGTTTACTTTCATGAACAAACTGATGTTTTGATTGGTTGCTTTTAAGGATTTCAATTGTATTTTGTTCAAATATGAAGTTATCTGTGGGTAATGATTGAGGAGAAGAATGCTAATCAGGTAGTTCCTGCTCTTAATCATTATTTCACGTTCATCTTATCATGCAGTTTATATATATATATATATATATATATATATATATATATATATATATATATATATATATATGTGTATATATATATATGTGTGTGTGTGTGTGTGTGTATGATGAATATATATATATATATATATATATATATATATATATATATATATATATATATATATATATATATATATATATATATATATATATATATATATATATATATATATATATATATATATATATATTATATATTTATATACATATGTGTGTATAGAGTCACAGTAGTGAATTGTGACAAAACTGCATATGTATATATACATGTATTTACAATTGTGTATAATTGTATAGTGTGTTCTTGTATGCTTTCATACGTAAGTGTGGGATTCACATGGCCTTTTATGCAATTTCAATTAGCATAGCCAGTACCTATATTATATCTTTTTGGTAACCTTATGGAAAATTAACCTCATTTTCTAATACGACCAATGATATTTATGTGTTTATCACTTTAATGTTATATCTCAAATTCTTTATGTATTTTTTATGTGCTGCCATTATTGTTGTCATTTTTCGTTTTAGTATACCCAATAAGTCTTTTACTTATGAATTTCTTTTCCGATATTCTCAGACATTTTGCTATATTTAGCGTGAAATTGTCATTTATTACAATTTTTGAGATTTAAGCACCGTCAATAATAATAAGGTCAGTTCACGTGCTTCATTTAGGATGTACCCTCTCCCCAGTTAGAGGTGGAAACTAAATCGATAAATTTAGAGAGTGAGAGAGTGCGTGTGTTTGTGGCTGGGAGAAAGTGGGTTAGTATGATGAAATGAGAAACAACAGCGCGATTAGGCTTTTAGATTACATTTCTGCGATTGTTACAATTACCACTGAAAATTTATGATCAAGCAGTTATGGTTTTAAGATATAACTTAGCAATTGAAATCATACGTGTTTATTTCTTTAAGTAAGACTGCACGCTTCAAGAACTTCTCGTTTCAAGATTAATTTCTGCCATATGCGTAAATAAATGTTAACACCTTCCTAATCTTTTACTTGTTTCACCATCCTCCTATTGGTACATCTGGAACATCGTAATATTCCTATAGTTTAGTAAATCTTGACCTCTATACCCTGAACAACCTAATATTTTTATATCTTTAACGTATGCTTTGTGTTGTAATATTTCCATATTTATATTTGATACAACATAAACTTGCATTTCTGAACATCATTCGCAAACGGTATGGAAGTGACTTTTTTTTTTTTTTTATTCTAGCTGCTGTAAACGAAATCTGCCTCTTTCTCTCTCTCACTCTCCCCTGAAAACCTAACAAACCTGTTACTTAAATTTATGGGAATTCTTATACACTTGTATCTCCTTTTTTCATGTTCTGCAGAGCTTGAATTCGTATTTTCCCCTGTCATGATCGACCATCAAGTAGTACTTTTTATGAGGGACTTTCTCGTAAGATTGTGATACAAACACCTTTCAGGTTGGATTTATGCGCATTCATGCATCGTTTGTAGGTGTAGAACTTATTCAAACACCCAGTTTACGGCTTTAATCCGTCTTTCTACAAAATCGTATCGAGATTTCTCTAATTCTCTTACAGATGCTTTTGCGTTTCACAATTCGGTTATCTGTCCTTATCGAGGTTTTTCGGATAATTGCGCTGTATCCTGCTTAATCTTACATAAATGTTCTGGTTAACCTTAATAAAACCTGAATGCCTCAGACGATACTCGTTTCGTTCCAGTGATTCAAAGACCTAAAATTCTCTTTTTGCAGCGCGCTAACGCTCTATTCTTTCCATAAATGTCTGAGAATTGTGAAGTTGACATCATATTTTATTAGCATTTTTGGCGTAGAAGTAAATAGCAGGGTGTCTTGGAAGGATCACAGTTATCATAGGCCTACCCCAATCTACATTTACAAAATCAAGCACGGTTTACGGATGATGCATGTACTGTCAGAGCTATTACTTAAGATTTATGTTATACAAATGGTGTGTGTGTGTGTGTGTGTGTGTGTATATATATATATATATATATATATATATATATATATATATATATATATATATATATATATATATATATATACATATATATATATATATATATATAAAATATATATATATATATATATATATATATATATATATATATATATATATATATAAATATATACATACAGAATATATATATATATATATATACATTTGTATATATATACACACATATATATATGCATGTGTAAATGTGTAAGGAATCTTTCCTTATGTCTTCATTCTCGCTTTGAAAGTTACCATTACTTTGAATATCTTGTTTCGCTGGAGTTCTTCTGATAAACATATCTTAGACATGAAATCCTCAGAGCAACGTACTTTGCCAGAACGAACTATAAAAGTTGTGTAGAATTAACTTGATAGGGGAAGGTGACTCCATAAAAAGAGTACTTAATCCTTCCTACCCGTCCGTCCTCATCACAAATCTTTCACTTCCAAGGATTATAGAATCAGGAGAGCCAGTCTCTCCTCTCTCTCTCTCTCTCTCTCTCTCTCTCTCTCTCTCTCTCTCTCTCTCTCTCTCTCTCTCTCCTCTTCATGCGATCTTCACTTCATTTAATTTTTTTACCTATAGTTAACATCTTTCAAGATGAATGTGCAGTAATTGTTATTTGACCATCTTGAATCAGTGAACATCTTATAGGTGAATATATATATATATATATATATATATATATATATATATATATATATATATATATATATATATATATATATATATATATATATATATATATATATATATATATATATATGTATATATATATATATATATATATATACATACAAATATTTATATATATATACATTATATATGTATATATATATATATATATATATATATATATATATATATATATATATTTGTACAGGTCCACGTACAAGTACTTGTACTTGGACTTAAGTACAAAACTATGAGTAATTGTTCTTGTCCTTCAGATTTTAAAAATCAGTGTACCTGTATTTGTACTTGAACTTGGGCCAAAAGTACTTGAAAAGTCAAGTACTTTTAAGTACTTTTCAAGTTCAGTACAGTATTAATTATGCAGGTACATCAGCATACATATTTAAATATCTACAACTGCTAATACTGTGACAAAGCAGATTATAATAAGTTATTTTACTTAAATTAGTGTAAAGAGTATTTATGTAAGTTATTAAGTAATAACAATAATAATATTGCTTTGATATCAATTATAGCTACAAATGTACAGCAGTAATACTAGACTATCTGGCAATTAGGGATACGAGGATTTTTCATGTGAAATGTTTGTTACCATCTCTAAGAATTTTGTATTATGGTTTTTTGTCATATGGCTGTTGGCGTTAGTAACTGTATTTTGTCCTATATATACAAATTTGGCAGAACACGGCTCAAGAAATTATGTTTCTAGACAATGTTTTGGTCATATGTCGAATTTCTTGGTTGTTAAAACAAGGCAAATAAATGCGACAACTGACGTAACCTGTCCAGTAACAAGCTACAAACGTCAACCACCATAATTGATAGTTTTAGAGCAACCACAATTTTTTATTCCATTCATTTATTCCCTGTAGTATAAACACACCTTTACATGAGCATTTAATAGGAATTTGTCAGAATGAATAAAAAAAAAACATAAAAATATTCTTAGCTTCAAAAATTTCAAAATTTCACAAAATCGAGCCAAATTTTAGAAAGAACAAGCATATAAGGTTTCGTACAACAGGGAACGTGATTCCTTTCAATGGAGAAGTTGATCATGGAAAGAAAACATCAAGAATTGGACGACAGCTTCTTCGTAGGTGTACTGGCGGGTTTGTGAAGCAGCCCAACCCAGAGAGACTTTCCTTGCCCTGCATTGCTGAAGGACGTCGGGGAAAAAATGAGGTTGACGCCAGAGTTAATCGCAAGACAATGCAAGAAAACCTGGGTGAAGAAAATTCCGCTTTCCGAGCCCAGCTTCGGGAGAAGGAGTACAAACATCACGCTGGCATTTTGAAATCGGCCTGCATCCTGAATCCAGCAGACAGTTGGATAGACAGACTGACGAAAATCTCAAACCTCATGAGAAAATTGTAGCCTTGGATAACGAAAATGGTGGACTCTGGAGACAGATCGAAGGATCGAAAAGGCAGTTGGAAAAGCACAAAATTTCAGGAGAATGGCTAAAAGAGGCTGAGAATTTTGACTTTCGAAATGATCACCTCTGTAACAAATCCAAGATTAGGGGCAGCGGACAGATGATGTAGTGAGGAAAATAGAGGAGCAAGAGAGTTTGGAAATATCAGCTTTGAAGCATCAAGTAAGTATCTTGAACGAGAAGACGGAACAGTTGGAGAACATGAATACCCAGTTGGACCAGGCAATCAACCTGTAAGCATTGACAGGGGAGGTTCAAACTGAAGTCGGGAAGTTTAGAGAGGAATACAGAACACAGTCTGATGGGCGTTAATTAATGATAGACACACTGCAGAACGAGATCGTCTCGTGGAGAAGGGGAATGACTACGAGAAACAGATTGCACAGTTGGAGATGAAACTGGAGGAAAGGAAGCAAGAGAGAGCGGCTATGAACAGTCAAGTAAATGCCCTGAACGAGAAGAACACCGGATGGTGAAGACACAACGAATTACGTAATCAGGCCCCCGATCTGCAAGCGCAGGTGATGGACAAGGAGAGAGAAGCTCCAGAGTTAAAGGAAGAAAACACACGAATGAAGAACAGCGCGGAAAAGGCAGTCAAAAATCTGAAAGACCGCGTGGAAGATCTCTCGAACGAAATTGAATATCTTCCAAAGGTGAACGGACTTGGCTCTTACTAGGAAATAATGATCTCAGAGACCACGTCATTAAACTTGAGTTGGATAATAAGATACTTAATGATATGAAGATGGACAGAATTTGGGAAAACTGTAATCTTCTAGGTATAATAGAAGAGAAGGATAATATGATAGACAGTCTAAGACAACATTGATGACTTAGAGAAGATGCAAAAGACCTCAAGAATGTTGGCCGCAGAAAGGCATGCAAGGAAGTATAGGAAACTGTATTGGAAAAGAGAATAAAGAATCATTGTTTATTTCAACTCGCTCCTTTTCTCCCACTTTACCTCTCAGCTGCACTGGCATCAAAGTCACATTTAAGAAACTAATACAACTCTTCAAAAAGCCATAGACGAAACTTATGATTTAGTTATGGCGTGAGCTTGTTGCTTGAACATGAAAAGAAATTTTGCAATATTCAAGAACCTAAGAAAACATAAGATGGAGAATTCCATCGACTTATGGAGACAAAGAATGAGGGAGAGTTGAAGATAAATACGGACATTAGTCGTTTCGTTATAATGAAAATGAAAAAGGAATAAAGAGTACGAAGAATGGATAGATTAAATGGAAGACTGCTAGGTAGGCTAATGGTAAAGACTAATAGGCATGTGTCGTTCTGTTATGTACTATAATATCGTTGGGGTTCCAGAGGAAAGGGTCTACCAGAAATTATATACTGTATATATATATATATATATATATATATATATATATATATATATATAGAGAGAGAGAGAGAGAGAGAGAGAGAGAGAGAGAGAGAGAGAGAGAGAGAGAGAGAAATATATGTGTAGAGGTATATAAATATATACAGAGATTTATATGTATAGATTCAGAGATTTATATATAGACATACTGGATATGTACCAGGTTGGGTCCAAGTACAAGCTTCTGTGCAGCATTGTAACTGTTTGCAAATAATCGGAATCATGATAACCAGCCTAAAGATTTCAACCTTTTAGAAAACTAGAAATATCATCTGAGGATAGTATTAAAAACTAGGAATTCCGAGGTGTCGTAATGCTCTAGATAAAGCACTTATAAATAAGAATAGGTATATATGTATATATACAGTATATATATTTAGAGAGAGAGAGCGAGAGAGAGAGAAATTAGGAAATTTGAGCAAAGAGGAAACTTGGAATTCCACCGGTGAAAAGAATAAGGTGAGAGACATAAAAAGTAACTGGATGCTTTGAGAGCAACAAAAAAAGAAAAGATAAACTGATTTCATGGGAACATGAAAGTGCGAGTGAAATAACAGTGATCCATGCTTTCAAATACATGCGATGATCGTACTCTGTCATCTGCGCGTAATAAGTATGCACATACACAGTCACAGTTGCAATCTCCATCCACTGATCTGACAAAAATAGAACCTCATCATTTTGTCTGTGATGTCAGCCGACGGGAGTCGACTCCAAATCACGATATTTTTCTCGTCTCTTTCGCTGGTTGCGTGGGTAATGTCATGTCTCTGGGGAGGTCACAACTAGGGGTCACGTGAGCTGGGGTCATGCGCGGTGGAGGGTCAGAGGTCACCTCTAGAGAGGGGCGACGCCCTGGCGCTCTTCCCCGCCGAGTAGCGAGTCGAGTGCCTCTCCCTTGGTAAGGCGGCGAAGGCAAAGGTGCATCTATTATGTGTGTGGATAGAAGCTTTTCACGTGCATATTTTGTGTTTCTCTCTCTCTCTCTCTCTCTCTCTCTCTCTCTCTCTCTCTCTCTCTCTCTCTCACACGCACACACACACGCACACAGAACCAGTGATAAAGACCTCTGGAGGTTCCTTTGTTATCTTTAACATAAATTTAAGATTCATTTCACATTTCACTTATAGATCCTGACACAGTCATGTTAAAATATGAATCGCTTTAAGATCATATATATATATATATATATATATATATATATATATATATATATATATATATATATATATATATATGTGTGTGTGTGTGTGTGTGTGTGTGTGTGTGTACATATATATATATATATATATATATATATATATATATATATATATATATATCTATATATATATATATATATATATATATATATATATATATATATATATATATCCATTAAATTCTATTATTAGAAATTGGATTATTAGAAGCTACGAATTTAGGCATGATTACAATGATGAACATTAAATAATGAAGTTGGTAACATATGTATTTATTTTATTGTTGTTAAAATGCTCATGTTACTTCTAATTAAAACGCATCCGTGGCAACGCAACTGGAACTAATTCTGAAACCAAAATACATACAAAGTATTATTATTATTATTATTATTATTATTATTATTATTATTATTATTATTATTATTATTATTATTATTATTATTATTATTATTATTATTATCGAAAACCACAATGCACTTACCCTGTGACCCTCTGCCAGGCCCGAATTTTTTTTTCCAAGTTTATTTGGAGTGGTATTTAGGATGAGATTGCTAGCCCCATTCCCATTATCATACCGCATAAAGATCACAGTTCACTGTTGGTAATACAGAGATCTAGTAGATCATACAATTTGACTATTATTATTATTATTATTATTATTATTATTATTATTATTATTATTATTATTATTATTATTAAAAGGAATCCCGGTGCATAAGTCTCAACAAATATGTCTAACAGAATTTACTCAGAGATCCTTGACTGTGTCCTTTTGTAGTGGCGCCAGCAAATTCCGCTTTCGGCTATTCAAACTGGAGGAAATTCTACGTTTGGAGAATATTCTACTCTTTTAAAGGTTACAGAGAGAGAGAGAGAGAGAGAGAGAGAGAGAGAGAGAGAGAGAGAGAGAGAGACTGCTGAAGCATTTTCAAGCAAGGTCATTTATTAGTAATGATACTTCATGACAAATAAATTTCCTGCTTACTGATGTCCTTCTATCATTGCTGGTTGATTTGTAGTGCAGTCTATGTGAGGGGTTGCTCTTTTTTTAATTTATAGTTTTCTTTTTTTTTTAGGGAGAAAGGGAGAGGGAGGGTGGGGGGTGATGACAAGATAGGCTGAGATTGGGCTGAGATGTGGTCCTGTTTAGTTAGAGGGGTTGTGGAGTGAGGGAGGTGGGGGGAGCTGTAGTGTGTGCCATTGAGAGATCTGAAAGTAGTTTTTGAAAAACCGCTTGCGAGGTGACTGGTGTGTTGACAACTTTTTTTTTGTAACTCTCCTCGTCGCGTGAACACCATTCAGACCTTATCGCTTTTGCCTATCTTGGGTGGTTTTGCCTGATTGTGACGTCTGCAGCAGTTGTCAACTGTTTTCATTCAATGACTGGTTGCTTGGACGTTCTGGCTTGTGTTAGGCTGCTTTTTAGATGGAAGATGCTTTCTTGCTTATTCACTTTTGCTGACCTTGGAGTACTCTCTCTCTCTCTCTCTCTCTCTCTCTCTCTCTCTCTCTCACTTATATATATAATTTGTATACATATATGTGTGTATATATATACACATGTATATATATATATGTGTGTGTGTGTGTGTACAGTATATACATACACGTATATACGGTATATACTGTACATATGTAAATTATATATATTATATATATATATATATATATATATATATATATATATATATATATATATATATATGTGTGTGTGTGTGTGTGTGTGTGTGTGTGTGTGTATGTAATTTCGAGAAGGAGAGACATACTGTGTGTGTGCATACTCTTACTAAATGATATAGGTGTATATCTCATACCAGTTCTCTCTCTCTCTCTCTCTCTCTCTCTCTCTCTCTCTCTCTCTCTCTATCCTTATTCAAGAGTGATCATATCTTACGGTCTAAGCTGCATCGTAGCACGGGCACGGGGCTGCGGGGTATCTCGTATATTCCCCGAAGGAGCCCGAGACTTGAGTGCAACAATTCAGAGCCGCATAAAGATACAGTAGAGGGTATTCATTTGAGCCAATGCTCAATCTCCTCTGACGACCAGTACTTCTCGGCATAATCTAGAGTTGTCATCTCTGGAATTTCTTTTTCTCTCTCTTATAAATACACAAACACACACACATACAATACATATATATAAATATATATATATATATATATATATATATATATATATATATATATATATATATATATATATATATATATATATTTATTTATATACTTGATAATGTGGTCTGTTTGTCCAAGAAAGCTTGTAACTTTTTCTGAATAAAAACTCTTAGATACCATCCAGTTTGAATGAGGTCCTTTAGTAATTCTACTAATGCACAGAACAATTGTGTATGTGATAAAGTTAATATATATATATAATATATATATATATATATATACATATATATATATATATATATATATAGATATATATATATATATATATATATATATATATATATATATATATATATATATATATATATAGTACATACATGTATATAGTGGAAAAAGAAATAGGTATATTTTACACCCGAGGACTTTGTATGCCTAAATCTATGCATATGTTTGCATATATACATACTTGATTTCGCATCCTAAAGGCCATTTCAAATGTTTCTTCTGAGACTGTGGAACAGCCAGTTAAACTTAAAGACAGCTCTTCGTTGGACGAGTCGGTAGAGCTGTGGACTGTCACTCGCCAGGCCCGAGTTCGAGTCTCCGGCCGGCTGATGAAGAGTTAGAGGAATTTATTTCTGGTGATAGAAATTCATTTCTCGCTATAATGTGGTTCGGATTCCACAATAAGCTGTAGGTCTCGTTGCTAAGTAACCAATTGGTTCTTAGCCACGTAAAATACGTCTAATCCTTCGGGCCAGCCCTAGGAGAGCTGTTAATCAGCTCAGTGGTCTGGTAAAACTAAGGTACATTTAACTTTTTAAACTTAAAGACAGTAGGTTACAAAGAGCGAGAATGTGATTAAATGCTAAGTAAGATCATTGATAAACAAAATTTCAGCATAAATGATTGGGACGAAAAATCCATTAAGCAATAATCGTTTAAGGATGTTTAGTCAATTGTTGGATGTACAGGATAAATTCGGATTTGTTTTTAATGTTTAAATGTGGCAGTACTTGACGTCATATACAGATATGATAAAGTGAATTAGCGTTGCGGAATGAATTTATCTCTCTTATGGGTATCCGTTGTGGGGTTACAAAATGGGTACTTGCCTCTTCCCCAACCCACCTTTCCCATCTGTATCAGGCCCTTTGTAAATTTTTACAAATGAAAGACTATGTGAAGTTAATTAACAAATTTGGTTAAGAAACTTGGAGTAAGTTTCAGTTTTTAACAGATTTGATGGTGGCTACAAAGCCTCTTTTTTGGCATGTGTCCTTATTATCACCGTTAACAGGTTTTCAAAACTGCTGCCTGGCATTGCTATACATGGTGTCTTTTTGAGCTTGTTTTGAGTCGAAACACCACTTTCTGTCTGCTTGGTTATAACCAAATCACGAGATTTGTTATTTAGTGACTTCCCTCTTCATGTAATCTTATAAGTTTTCAGTGTGGTTTTGTTTATTTGTTAAATTTGTCCTCTCTCTCTCTCTCTCTCTCTCTCTCTCTCTCTCTCTCTCTCTCTCTCTCTCTCTCTCTCTCTCTCTCTCTCACACACACACACACACACACACACACGCACAATGGAATACTAAGATAAGAAAAAATGTATTACATAAGCAACCCCAAGAATGAAAGTTGACGTAAGCTAGACAAGGAATATAATCGAGTAGCTGCAGGTAAATAAGTCTGTACTTTTACATCCTCCCACTCCCCACTTCCATCTCTCTCTCTCTCTCTCTCTCTCTCTCTCTCTCTCTCTCTCTCTCTCTCTCTCCTCTCTCTCTCGTTTATTTTTTAAATGAGGTGAGAGAATGACGGCTGACATAAGCTACACGAGAAGAGAATGGAGTGGTTGAAGAGGAATAAGTTTGTACTGGTACTGGAGGGGCTAATCCCCAAGACCGGATTATACCGTGATACTTTGTAAAGAGTCGGGGTTGTTTGTCAAAATTCGTAACTGAACACGCCAGCCGAGCGAACACCGTATGGCTCGTCGCTAGGTAAATAGAACATGTCGTTTCGGGAACAGATGTCTGAAGGAACAGTAGCAGTTGGGCATTGCATTGCAATGTAGCATTGCTATCAATAGTAGTCCAGGAGCATTTTATATCGTATGGTCGAGGCTGGGTAAAGAGGCCTTGTTTTTTTAGGTAACAGTTGGTTGAAGTGTCAGTAAAAGCGGGTATTGCCGGCAATGTAGCATTACCAGCAAATTCAGCAGCCTGACGTTCAATCAATGTTTTCTTTTCATTTTGATATATTGTTATCGTTACATAAGTGCAGCTATATACATGTCAGCCAGCCAGCCACAGTGTTCTCTCTCTCTCTCTCTCTCTCTCTCTCTCTCTCTCTCTCTCTCTCTTGTTCCAAACAATTTTCATTATAGCATTGTTATCGCATGTGCTACATAATTCCACTAGCAGAAACGAAATTTTTCTGCGAATTCTGTGAATGGTTATCACTGTCTTGCTCTGTCATGTGTTTAGCATGGTTGCCTGCGATCAGATAGAGCCTATCTCAGAGCAAGACCATTTTGCAGTGGAAAGACCGATGGGACAGGCAACCTAATATCCTTGTTGCCCAGACTTGACGGAAACAAGAAAAAATGGGGGAGAAACACGAGTGGGTTTCAACCACAAGGGAACCGGCAGTACTATTCTTGGAGGAGGGATGATCATAATAGCCAGGAAAAACAAGCAGGAATAGGCCTTCAGAACTTGTGATATAGGGAAATAAGGTCATAGAACCTTTTAGTTTAGTCAGAGTATTGTGGATTTCTTCAAACAGAGGTTTGGCTGCTTAATGGTCACTACAAGAGCTCTTTAGAGGAGGAGGAGGGGTTCCTCAAGGAAGGGGTTCTTAAAGCCCATTTGAGCAGTGCCTGAAATATTACCCATAGAAAAAGATGACACATGAGCGATACATTATAAAAAAAAACAAATAAACCAACTAATTCGGTGTTATAGTGTGGACACGCAAGGCTTGTGAGAAAGGTTGCTGCGCTGGCAATGACCCGATTCTCGCTGCGAATCCTATTTGTAATTTCACCTGTGTAGAGGTCCATGGGTTTGCGACGCCACGTTTGTCGTTGCCGATGCTTCTTCCTGCCTGCGAAAATCCTTAATGAATACTGATTATTCATTGTGATGCAGAGTGGGAGTTCATTAAGCTCTTGCCAGGGCTAATTGGATCCATGATACAGCAGCTCCTCGTAGGCTTTCTTTAAGTCGAACTAATCTTTTTCCATGTAATGAAAATACTAAAGTCGTCTGTGTTTCCACAGTGCAGTTTAGTATGATGAACATGATTTTCACTTAAATAAAAGACTGCGTCTTTCATTTCTTTTGAAGGAA
>NC_089796.1:17499301-17526801 GCF_040412425.1 Macrobrachium rosenbergii | reverse complement strand
GTTACACCTTTCAAACCTTTTTCCACTCAATTCCCGTTCTAACACTGAATGACCTCATAGGTCACAGCGCTTGGTCTTTGGCCAAAATTCTATATCCTTTTCTATTCAGTCTCTCTCTCTCTCTCTCTCTCTCTCTCTCTCTCTCTCTCTCTCTCTCTCTCTCTCTCTCTCTCTCTTCTAACTTTGATGAATCCGAAGGACGGAAGAGAAGAGTTTGATAGATGGGTACGTTGAGGTTGCCCCTGTTGTGTCTCGTACCCTGCTGGATAGAGTGGATAAAGGTAGCGAATAGAAGCTTTCAGATCAGTAGGTGGAAAGGAACAGAGTCCATATGGTCAGTGTAATGAATATGAGATGAGCTTCATACAGTCGTTGTGTTTTAGCTAAGCTGCTTGGAGTCTATTGTTATTCGTTGTTGGTTCTGCTAGTTTCTTTTGTTTGGTAAAAATGCATTTTTCATATTTAATGAAACTTGCAGAATAGGATAATATATTATAATCTTTTTTAAGTTTTATTATGTTAATCCTCTCGTTAAGTTCTTTGTTCGATTTTTAAAAACGTCTTACTAATATACAGGGAAATATAGGGAATGATATAATCTTAACACTGTAACGAGTTGTATCACTTTTCTTACGTTAGTTTTCTTCAGTTTCAGTTTATTATTTCTTCAGAATGCCTTAGCAATATTAGTAGATAGTTTAGTTGTTATATATTAACAGTAACGACTTTAAAAAAGTTTCATGTTAATCTCTCTCTCTCTCTCTCTCTCTCTCTCTCTCTCTCTCTCTCTTCATTCAGAAAAGTCTTCCACTCAAGCTTTATGTGTTCATTTTCAAATATGTAAACACAACAGTAAGCGTTTATGCACAGATGTGAATTCCGATTGAAATGAAGATTAAAAGTCAGACTGACTTAGGAGGAGGAGGAGGAAGGAGGAGGAGGAGGAGGAGGAGGGGGAGGAGGAAGGTAGCGAAGTCTACAGAAGAAAAGACTCGACATCACAACACACACGCACAAAGATGAATAGTCCAGAGATTAAAAGAGAAAGTGACACAATCAGCGGCATTGCATCGTGGTTGATGATGAGACACACAAGTCTTCTAGTGTGTGTGGTGGGGGGGGGGCGAGTGTTAACAGCGAAAGGGGTTATTTGGATATTTTCCTTTGCCCTTTTCCTCATTTTTTCTTTTTCCTCAGTGATAGATTTTGCTACTTTTCGAATTTGTTGGAATCCCTTTTTTTTTATGAGAACTTTTTCTACTACTTGTAGAAGTGAATTGAGACCTTTTTAGCTTTATCTCTCTTTTATTCTTGCGTATTCTTCTTACATCTTTACGAAGAGTTATTTGGAATCATTCCTTATTCTTCATTTGGTTTATGAGAGCCTTTCCTGCCTTTTGGTACGGTTATTTGAAAGTAATTTCTTTACCTTGATCTTTTAGCTCTGGGGATCCTTTTGCTCTTTTGAAGTGATTATTTGAAATTCTTTTCTTCTTTTTGATCTTTTCTTCTCTCTTCGTCTTTTCCACCTGGATGTAAAGAATGGGGCAGAACTCACTCTATTTATCTCGCTTCTCCAAAGGGAATGAGGATGACATTAGGTGGAGTTGGCAAAGGCCAATAAAGGTCGAGGACACGATAACTCTGAG
Organism: Macrobrachium rosenbergii; assembly: GCF_040412425.1. Taxonomy (NCBI): domain Eukaryota; kingdom Metazoa; phylum Arthropoda; class Malacostraca; order Decapoda; family Palaemonidae; genus Macrobrachium; species Macrobrachium rosenbergii. The sequence continues at coordinate 17,525,152 of NC_089796.1, read as the reverse complement.
GGATACAGCCACTTAGAAATATTGTTGTAAGAATGCGAGATTCAATTGAAAATCGGTGTTGCTGTAAATATTTTTGTGGAATTATGGGTGCAAATAGAGATATAGAACTCCTCTTATTAATTTTCATGATATAATTCTTAACAAAATATAATTTCAAAATCTGATATATCACAACTACAAAAAATCAATTATAAACAACACTCAGACTGTACTATCGAATATCTCAATTTCTTTATAAAAAAAAAAAAAACTAAGGACCCCACCTGTCAAACTTGTTTTGAAATTGTCTCGAAACTCCAAAACTTCGATTCCCGTAATTATTCAATCTTCATAAATAGTGGAGAAAGCAAATAAGGTTCGATTTCCTTATCGAGTGCCTCAATCGACCGTGCATCTATCAGGCTTGATACTTCACTGCTGTTTTCATTTTCAACATCTTTTTTTTTCGATTGCCTTTACAAGGAGGCACCGAAGGCTCTGAATGGTTAATAGCTTATGATAGCCATGAATTTGATTTGTTATGGCTGTAGTGTATATAGAAGTTCATCAAAGCTCTTTTCCGTTCATGAGATGTACTACATTTAGCATAACAGTTAATTACAAAGCACATTGCTTTGAGCATTTTGTTATCATTTTAATTTTATTCCCTGTTTACTCTATTTTTTTCTTACCTTTGTTATTCTATTCTCTGCATAGACATTCTTGTACACTTACTTAATATGAATGTTGCGTAGTATGGGAAAAAATATGATGTATAAAAATAATTTCTGTGAGAACTTTAATGTGATAATCCCTTTCTTGGATACTGTAGCCTTAGAGAAAACGTGTAGATATTATTGAGTTTTAATTCGTAAAATTTAAAGTGGCTTGATATTCAATTAGCGTAGGTACGCATACTTAATTAACAAAAGCGTATACAAGATTCATCGTTGCAGTCAAGGGTAGGTCATTTATATGCATTTTGATAATCTTTTGAGCTTGTAGCTATAATTGGTGAAATATTAAACTTTTCCAGTTTTGGTTGCAAATTATATTTTGCGTACACGTACGTACAATCACAAATATTAAGCCACAAATATCGTTTAATATTGAACTCACTATGCACCTAAGCGTAACTATAATTGATAAGGCCATCTGCCTTGGCCAGAATTCGAACCTGGGCCTTTGGTTTAGATACAGTGATAAACAGTCAACTCTGACCTCTTGATGGAGCAGATGCATTTATCATTTATAATTCTCTTTGGGGTTTAAATTGCACTCCAAGGTATACTGAGTTCAGTATTAAACGATATCTGTGGCTTAATATTTTTGATCATTAAAAGGTTACGTTGATGTAAGTGACAAAAATTACACGTATACGGGAATATTGATATTCATGCGTAAGATAAATATACGCGTATGCTTGCGTTCACACACACACACACATATATATATATATATATATATATATATATATATATATATATATATATATATATATATATATATATATATATATCGTGAGTGTGTATTTTTGTTTAATATGTTAGTGCACGTTGGACTAATACTTGTGTATTCATACTGTGATGTTTTAATTCTTTATTATGGCAGTAGTATAAACCGTTAATTAGCCCATCGCGAAACCAAGATACCAGACAAATTAATATCAGAAATCTGAAGATCCTGATAACTTAAACGAATACAAACCGAAAAAAAAATTTAATTCAGCTTCGTTCTACTGACTGTTGATTCGCGATTTGGCAAGTAAGCAGAATATTTTATTTCTTCTCATCGTGTTTTGTCCTTTCTTTGAATAGTCTCAGGAGATGGGCGATAAGATCGTGCGTCCTTTCTAGGTCTGAGGAATTGTTAATAGCCGATTCCCCTTAACCTCCAAAAGTCTTGGCAAAAGGGAGATAACCTCCTGACGGCCTTTGGGGGCAATTCCTCTACAATGGCCTTGTCAGCTGCAGTGTACGTCCTTGCCTGGTATAACCGTCTCTCTCTCTCTCTCTCTCTCTCTCTCTCTCTCTCTCTCTCTCTCTCTCTTCTCTCTTCTAAGCCAGATGTACTGCTATTACTTTCATAGTGCACCTGTTTCGTGGTCCGTTTGATATATGTACACATACTTTGTGTGTTTATGTAATTTTCGAGAAATTTTTTATTCTTTTTTTATTGTTCAAACAGACTATGTATCAAGTCAGAACAAGTGTTGTGTCCCCAATTTTGTGACCGAACGCGCAGGTGTACACGTACAACCGAACATGTGATGTGTCGTGTACCTCGATCATCCGTACCCGACTGTGTGAACGGTTTCACTTTGGGGTCACGTCCGGGTCAACTCTTCTCGGATAGAGGGGTGGGTAGAAGTGAGATGGCAAGGGCTGGGGTTTGAGGGATAGGGGTTGGTTAGGGAGTGGGGGCTAATGAGTCTTTCTAATGTAGGTACTGTTAACTTTCTGTTATTTCTACCTCAGTGTTCTGTTATTTCCGTTATTCCCAGTACCTCATACCTCTTACACTTATATTATACTTCCTTATTCACTCTTTTCTTGTCCCCCTTTTACTTCTATCTTTCATTCTCACTTTTGTTTAAATTATGTTAAATTCACCGAGTTCTCTAAATGTGTATTTCTTTGGCGTAGCTTCACATAGTCGCACAGTTTGTTGCAAAGTTTATGTCCACTGTCAAATTAACATCTTTTATTTTAAGTTACTATCCCTGCTTTATTTAACACTTATTTTTCTTGAGTGATGTGCACAGATGTGTCAGAAATGTCAAATCGGTGAGAATATTGAGGTTTCTTTACTCGGCTCAGGTGTCAGTTGGTTTGGCCTTGATAAATCAGCCTTTTAGGCTTTGTATCTTCCCAGACTTACACTGCGATCTTTCACGTCATTTTCCTCTATGCATAACGATCGAATAAGTTTGGGAGCTTCAACTCATCCCCAAGATTTAAGACTTAAGTCAGTGACTGAGTCTGATTCAAATCGAGTTCGCACTTCCAAAGAATATCAGGATTGTCGTGTAGGTTGGCTGATCTGAGTCAGGAGGTCTTTTTACACTTACCGGTTGCCAACTGGTTCATCAGGAGTTATCGAAATGATCAGTTCGTTTTAGTAAAGACAAATCAGGACGATGAGACCCAGATCTCCTTGTAATCAAACCCACAAATCAACCTCATTATGCGATTAGTCAGTGAAACCAAACCTGTATGGAGGTACTGTATTTTTTGTGTTTGCTTAAGGTTAGAGAATAAAAAACTAACTCAAAATCATGATTCTAGGACTTAAGCTGAGGTTGCAAGTCATGAATTGAGTCCTTTTTTCCCTGTATACTTGAATGAACTGTAATTTTGAAGTCAGGCCTTAGAATTTTAATATTTTCTTCCATGAAATTAGTTGCCAATGGTAAATCTTGATCTTAATTCTTCTCTGTAAAGAAAGTCTTTCTTTATAATAGACAAGTATTTAAAGTTAGACTACAAGGCCTCAGAAGTTTGTGCTTATGCTAAGCTTACTAGAAAAATCGAACAAAGCGTATTTTTTCTTAACTCTTTAGGAAGAAGTCAGGTAGAAAGAAGTCAGTTCTTGTATACTGACAAAGTTTCTTTTCGTGGACTGAGGTCAGGCGATTAAATGAGACAGAATTTAATTTGCAAAAACGAGTTTCATTTGGAAGTCTTCCATAATTCCTTAAGTTTGAAAATGTTTACTCTGTTAGGCTACATTGCGCCGTATTCAGACTGGAATAACTCCTGTTCAGATGTGGCTTCGTCTGACACCAGACTAGAGCGAGGGAGCCATCCCTTAAATCCAGTCCTTGTCAAGATTTTAATCCGTACATAAGACGTGGGGAAGCCAAAGCTGTGTCTGGACTTAACCCGATATGTTTTATGGCTGTAACCCTGTAACCACCGACGCTGCTTTATCCCGAACCCGTGAATTAGTGTAAAATTGTCTGGAGAGTGCCGAGGCGTGAAGTCCAAACAAGGCGACTCGTCTGTCCGTTTAAAAGCAACTTCTCTCATTTTATTGGCGGACTATAACAAGATTATATGCTACCGGGTATGATGTTAAGGCAGCCAGTAATCATTAAAAAAAGCAAATGCGATGCTATACATCATACTCGTTAGGTGTTTTATATCAAACTCTTTTTATTCAATTTGTTAATCTGGAATCCTATTCTGTATTCGATGCGCTTTATGGGATCAAGATTTGATTTTTTTTTATCTGCCGTCCGGGTACTGCCTGGCATTCAGACTAAATCTGATCTTGGCAATGGGATTATTCATCTTGCATGATTTTTTTTGCTTTATTTTGATGATAAATGACAATCTTTTCATGCGGTGAATATAGGATTAGGCTACATTTTTTTCTAGTAGGATTTAAGAATATGCTATGCAAGACCAGTGCTTGTTTTTGGTAAACTTAAACCTGAGTGGCTTCTTGACTTTACGTCTGTATAAATTTAATGATCATTGCTTTCGACTGGGGTGTATAACAGAGATGAATTATTATGTTTATGCAATTTTCTGAGAGAGAGAGAGAACTGCCATCGGAAGGGTTGCAATATCCAGGTAGTTTTTTTTAAATGAGCTACGTGTGTATGTGATTTGTGTATGAGAGAGAGAGAGAGAGAGAGAGAGAGAGAGAGGGAGAGAGAGAGAGTGTTCTGGAATTGTTTTAGCAACAAAAAACAATCCATGTTTGATATGTACCGTACACATGTTTTTGCAAGAGAGAGAGAGAGAGAGAGAGAGAGAGAGAGAGAGAGAGAGAGATTGCAATGACTTTCCTGGAATGCATTCCAAAATTGCCGTCATTCGCAACCCTCTGTAATCTGGAAGGCTTGGCGTGGGTTTCCCAGAAAGTCTTGGCTTTTGAGTGAAAGTCTATAATACGTTTAAGTGACGGATTGCGTGAGCCTTAACAAGGATACCCAGATACCCCAAGACCTTTGTCTGGTGGGTAGAGACGCCTCGAAGAGGTTTTGGATTTTTCTTTGACCCAGGGGAAGGTTTCAATAAGTGTGTTTTTTTTTTATTCTTTTTGTAAAAATCAACTTCGTCTTGCAGATGGGGTTAATTATTCTTAAGACAATGTTGTCGTAATCTTCTTAGACGTTATTGTTGTACAGTTTTCTATTAATTTGTTTTTTCTTCATCACAGCTTAAGAGGATTAATTTTAATGAAACTAATAATCTCGGATGCCTTGGTTATTGTTGGTTTATTGCTTCTCCAGATGATAATTCTTTACCTCTGAATATTCTGTTTAATGATGAGACTGACAGTGTGTACGGCATTCTTTCACGATATAAATTCCCTGACGTGAGGAACGGTGCACCATCACCTAAGCAGAGAAATCCAGTGACATTATTAGTATCCTCTCTCTCTCTCTCTCTCTCTCTCTCTCTCTCTCTCTCTCTCTCTCTCTCTCTTCCAACATCTTAATTCCTTAATTTGTAGGAGGGTGTGTCATAACCTAAAAAAGAGAAATCCCTTGACTGTTCATATGTTTCTCTCTCTCTCTCTCTCTCTCTCTCTCTCTCTCTCTCTCTCTCTCTCTCTCTCTCTCTCTCTCTCTCTCTCTGATCTAAATTTTGGCGGTATGTTTGACTGAGTTCTTCTTCCATATCAAAAATGACTAAAAAAAAGAAGCCATGATATATAATATGCAGTCATAATAGTAGTTGTAGTTGGTGGCAGTTGAAAGGAATGGTAATAGCAATAGTATTAGGAGTAATTACAGTGGTGATGATGCAGAAGGGTTTTTAAGTTATCTTTGTTCAGACAATTTAATACTTGGTAGTATCCTCTTTGGTTGGTGGTCTGCTCTTTGGTAAAACAACTTTAATTAAACTGAGTGAAAGCCTTTTCTGACTAATAACAAAGATGATAGTTACTTTGACGACAACTGTAGAATGTTTATAACGTCAATCTAAAAAGGAAATGTCTTCATCAGCTGATTGATCGGTGATTTCCGCAGGAAATTAATCATTCTCCAGAATCAGGAAGTGCCTATTCAGAACAGGATTTTTAGTAGATTAATACCTTCTCTTTTCAAGGAAATTTTCTGATCCGTTTATGTCAATTTTCCAGTGTCTTTGGTTGTTTTAAAAGTCCTTTTCTTACCAGAAAATGTTCACATTGATATTTTTACTGTTTTATAATTTCATAATCTTTTCTGTTTGTTAATTATTGAAATTATTTTCTGTTTACTTTTAGTAATCTAAGATGACCATTTCTGTCTAGTTGAAGTCTCCCATGTTACGAAACTTTGTTAATTAGTCGCCTCACATTTCTTTTTTCTTTCTTTTTCCTTACAGCAATTATTACTCAATCGTCTCATACTGTCTAGCTTTACTCTTTTTGCTTATTGATTCTTATTGTGACCCATCAACTGTCACATCAAACCCCGGTTGCCAGGACTCAAGTCTTGCTCAGAGCAGTAAGAGCATTAAGCTTGTGTCTGAAGTAGCTGTGACGTCAGACAATTTACAAACAATCAGTTAGTCAATTAGCAAAAAGACGGTGCTGGCATAAGGCCAGCTTAATGTAGCATCAACAAGCACCTATTTTTATGACGAAGTTGCTGTTCAGGCCAGGGTGATATCACAACACTTGAAGACATTCAATCCTCTAACAAGTGATTACTCGCCCAGCAAGACTTGCTTCTAAATTTCAGGATTCTTTGCTCAGCGGGCGTCTCCCACGAAGCCATGTTGACAGTCTCATTATCGGCAAGCTGCAATTGCGCGTCGTCAGTATTGGTCTGTTTGTTCCCCCTCTCGTCATGCAATTGGTTAGGTGAAGTCATCGCTTTTCAACACTCGTGACTACTTTCGGCTATCTTGCAAGCGATTAAATAAACTTAAGACGCAATTATCTCTCTCTCTCTCTCTCTCTCTCTCTCTCTCTGAGTGTGTGTTGGGGTTAGGATTTTTTCTTTACATCTTGCTCTTGTCGTGCGCCGTCAACCATAGACAAACCTTTTGATTGATTAAATAAACTTCAGTGATGATCAGCCCTCTCTCTCTCTCTCTCTCTCTCTCTCTCTCTCTCTCTCTCTCTCTCTCTCTCTCTCTGTCTTTATCGCTTATTTTACGTATTTTGTATGAACATTCTATTTTTAAAATCTGGTGTCGTATCGGTTTTCGTAAATATTATTATATATTTAAAAATATATATATATATATATATATATATATATATATATATATATATATATATATATATATATATATATATATATATATATATATCTATATCATGATCAAGTATTCTGATTTTATGATGTTTCTTTCATTTTATACTTTCACTTAATATATTCATGGTGTTACTGAATTTTTTTTATTTTCTTTAAGGCTGATCTGTTCCTTTCAACTTACACGTACAGGATAATATTGTATATTCATTCCCCGAGTCTTTCGCACCAGATTACATAAACATATCACTCAGTAAAATAATTTTTTCCATTTAATTTTAACAATTTATTTGACTTTCCTCCTCTTTTCTTTTCAGGTAAGTCCTTTTGGCCCCATCGTGAGCTGGCGGACGCCAACCCAGCAATTAGGTAAATAACCAAACCAAAAACTGAATGCGAATTCTCCGTAGGGTAAACACCTTTAGCCAAATTCGACGTCGTCCGAATCATTGTTTATCTCCGGCCCTTCCGTTCGTTTAAAGAACAGGTTTTCCGGTCAAGTAATGTTTTTCTTTTCATAGGCGCATTATGCACACCACCTTAATATTTCATGGCTCGTTGCAGTAATGCTGTTAATTATTTTATTTTTATTGCTTAATACCCTTCTCTCTCCATTCTTCTGTACTTTACACAGGCACAAACACACACACACATTATTTATATATATATATATATATATATATATATATATATATATATAACTTCTTCTGTACTTTACACACACAAACTCATAAATATGCGTGTGTGTTTGTGTGTGTAAAGTACAGAAGCAGGGAAAGAGGAGAATATTAAACAAAATAAAATAATAAAATTATGTATGCATGTACAAATTCAATCACGATACTCTCTCTCTCTCTCTCTCTCTCTCTCTCTCTCTCTCTCTCTCTCTCTCTCTCTCTCTCTCTCTCTCTCTCTGATTAAATAAACTTATCTATCTCGTTCTTATTATTAATATTATAAGCTTCTAAAGAACTGAATGCACGTATGTGAAGAAAGAGAAGAACGCTATATCTTTTCTCTCGATTCATTCACACCTTCCTGACCCACTGCTTACTACTTTGGTTACATCCACATGCGATACGATCTTGCCATTCACTTCCCATTGGTCCTCCTTTTCCTCTGGATGCTTTGTCTCGTAACTCTTCTTGAGAAAAGGCTCTGTTGCGTGAACCGTCCCACATAGATATAGGCCTACTAAATCTCGCGGAATCGAATGCTCGGTCTTGCTAAGGATGTCCCATCTAACTGTATATTCATCGTTGTTAACAGTGTCACACGTTGTTCAATACTAAGTTTTGGTAGTTCCTCATTGGACGGGTCGACATCGTACTTGGCTAGCACTCTGCTAGGCCCGCGTTCGATTCTCCAGCCGGCCAGTGAAGAATTAGAGGAATTTATTTCTGGTGATAGAAATTCATTTCTCGGTATAATGTGGTTCGGATTCCACATTAAGCTGTAGGTCCCGTTACTAGGTAACCAGTTGGTTCTTAGCCACGTAAAATAAGTCTAATCCATCGGGCCAGCCCTAGGAGAGCTGTTAATCAGCTCAGTGGTCTGGTTAAACAAAGGCATACTTAAGTTTAACTAAGTTTTGGCGATATTCTTCACCAGAATCAGATACTTTTTACACCTAACAACATCTAACGGAGGACCCCGTGGGGGGCGGGGGGCGAGTTAAGTGCCGTTAGTGCATCTCTTAAAACATTACTTGAGGTTCTTTGCAGCGTGCCTTCGGCCCATAGCTGCAACCCCTTTCGTTCCTTTTACTCTACCTCCCTTCATATTCTCTTTCTTTCATCTTACTTTCCACTCTATCCTAACAGTTGATTCATAGTGCAACTGCGAAATTTTCCTCCTGTTACACCTTTCAAACCTTTTACTGTCAATTTCAGTTTCAGCGATGAATGGCCTTAGTTGCCCCAGTGCTTGGCCTTTGGCCTAAATTCTATATTCAATTCAGTTCAGTTCTAACGGAGATGAGTACTCGGTCTCCCAGACTGGCCCTAGACTCGGATATTCAGAATTGATATTTATACTAATCAGAACTGAATACTGAGTTTTGCGAACAGATCTGGATATTTTTTATCATTTGTGATATAATACAAATTACAATACGTAGTATTCCCGTGCCATAGCACAAATTGCAATACTTAGTGTTCCTGACATCATCAGTCAAAATTTAATATTCTTTATAGCTAACATCGTCATCGATCTGAATCCCTAACAAACATTTATCAGCTAGATTTGAATACCGTTAAAGCTAAAATTTTCGATCAAAGTAGAATATTAAACAGCTGTTACTAATCAAGCACATTTGAATACTCAAATGGCAAGCATCATCATTCGGATTTAAATAAATATAATTATCTTTGGAACCAAGTTTGAATATTGAACATTGGCAGCATCATCAAATACCGAACATAGTTAACATCATGAGCATGTTCAGTATTCAACATAGGTTACAGCACCAACCATATCTTAATGCTCAGCCCTGGTAAACCATCAGAACAAATACCGTCCACCAGATCCGATTATCCAAAAGAAAAAAAAAAACATAATAAACCAGATTCGTCAGACGACAAAATGAACATCATCAACCAGATTTTAATAACATAACCAATATCGTCAACAGTCCCAGATTAAAATTTTATCAAGTTTTATAAAGCAGAGTAGAATAATTATCGAAATAACTTTCATCAATTGTCTTTGTTTTTGTGTGGAAATAATTTTTTTTTACTAACCACATGAATTTTACTGTTTCCTTCTTTCTGCTCTTTCCCTTTTTCATATATGGGTCTTCCGTGAAGACTTATTTTGCCTGTTGCTGCCTCTAACTCGTCGAAGAGTTACTATAACTTGGCCATGAACGCCGCAACCTGGTTAGCCTTATTCCACTGAACATCACGATCGAACATTGAGTGCCCATGGATTCAGCTGACCCGGCTGTGACCTCTGACCTCGCTGCTCTTTTTCGCCTTCAATTTTTTTTTTTATTGGCCCCAATGAGCCATTTTCTGTATAGTAATTTTATTAGAATTTTTTAGAAAGTTAGAGATAGCATTGAAAGTTCAATGAAGACGTTTTAAAAATCTGGGTCAATTATTAACTGTGAACGTTTACTATTCCTTGAGAGCAGAGAAGATGGTTCATCGAAAATTAATGTTTCATTAATCTAATGAAAATTTAGTGAATAAAGCAAATTCGTGGTACACGTTTTAATCTATATAACGTTAGTTTTAACAAGATAGGCTGGTAATTATTATTATTTGTTGTTATTGACGTCTTGTTATGTTTTAAAAAAGGGTGTTAAGTTTGGTTGGTGACCCCTTTGCTTAAATTTCTATTTCGACATTAAAAGCTCTAATAGTTTTCGTGTGATACTAAGCAATAGTATTTTCAATGCCGCTGTCCAGATGTAGCCAGGGGAACCGTAGCCATGAGGGAATTAATTCGTAGTCTTCGACTTTTGTACTTCCAGCAGAAAAAAAAAACAGAAAAAAAAAATAAGAGTGAACGAGTACGGTATAATGGCCAGTTCTTGCTACTCACCAAGATAGTGTACAGTTTCAACCACTCTAGTCTCATATCCATCCCTTCCTCAAGCATTACCTCCTCCCCCCAACGCCCCCACCTTTCCTCCGTCTCCCCTCTCCACCTACCCCGACTTCCCCATTACCTTCTCAGAAGCACACTTACATTCAAATGTTTGCCTAAGAGTCTTGCCTGCCCCCTCCCCCCACCTTACACGCACGCATACTCAGGGCAGACTTGTGTTCCCTCCCACCTCTTACTAACCTCCCTGCCCCTTCGCTCCCCTGAAGCACGGTCATATTAAAGTACCTCCGAGACAGACGGGGACACAGACAACCAGGAGACGATCAACGGGTTGATTTGAACTGGCCCAGGAGACGATGCCCGAATTGATTTGGCCGGACTGCATCTAATTCACGCTCCAAAAGGACTTGGCGTCGGGTGATGCGTGCGAGACTGTGTTGTCAGTAGATAGTATAGCAGGCTCTTCATCTCGTGTGCAATTAAAGAGAGTTCAGATTAGAGTCGCGGTGACCACACAAGTCAGAGCATGTTCCTGCTGCTGAAAAGAATTCGATGTCTGTTCTTTCGCCGTTTTGCGGTGAAATCTGTTAAAGAGGCGGTGGCGTCGTCCCTATTTGTTGCCACGCCAAAATGCTCATTGCGTTATGGCGTTATTCGTTTCTTTATTTGGTTTAGCGTTGTACTCTTTCGAGGTTATGCTCATGAGTGAAATGAGTCACAATGTCATACGAGTAGACAGGAGCATAAGTGTATTGTCATACATGTGCACCTTAGTACATGTGTGCTCGAGTCTGGTGAATTTTTATATAATCATTATAGTAAGTGAATGTGGCTATAGGTTTCGTATGGTTTGCATGAATGTTTTGCTTGGAGTATTTTACTGCAATAGACTGAATATTTTAATTAAGCAAATATTTATTTGAAGCGCTAAGAACCATTTCTGTTATGATGATAGTAAGTCGGTTATTCAGGATGATGCAAGTCTTGTTACCAGCTTCTTACTATTGTTCCTGATAGTCTTTCAAGAGTAGCTACACGAATTCGATGTCAGCTTATAGTTGTGGGATTTTTTTTTTTATCTTGAGCCAATTCTTTTGGAAATTTCTTGCACTAGGGAGGTAGTAAGAGTGATTAGTCTGATAACATTAAGAAACACAAAAAGAATATTCTCAGACGAATGCTGTTTGCTGCCATTTAAGAAGTTTTGCTTCCAAATGAGTGAATTAATGTTACCGGTTGTGTCATTTATATAAAAATACCGCATGATTGTTTAGGAATTAGTGCTTAGTTCTTTGCAGTTATTATTTACGAAGAAGCATCCAGTTGTTCGTGTAACAAACTGCCTTTTTGGACAAATTTTTGGAAATGAACTTTTCCTTTCCTCATCCACATATGCTAATAGAAGCACCCATCTCTCTCTCTCTCTCTCTCTCTCTCTCTCTCTCTCTCTCTCTCTCTCTCTCTCTCTCTCTCTCTCTCTCTCTTGTAGTAGCTCTGGCACGATTCCAGCCCGAGCTGATCAACGGTGATAGTTACCGTTGTTATGCAAAATAGGCACAGAGGAAATGTCTCTATCTCGGAGAAGGTTACAGGGAGTGAGGAAGACAAAGATAGTTTTCTCTCTAAATGATAGTTTTCATAATACCTAAGGGTTACTCCTGTGGTTTTCAACCGTTGCGTTCGCTAGGCGAGTGTTTTTCTTGTGCGGTTTTCATCCCTTTTGTCGCAGAAGATGCTGAATATGCTCAGGAATAAAAGATTAATCCCTAACATCTTTTAATTTTGAAATATAATGGAGAAACTAAGTAATGCGTGGCTCAGTGGTGCAGCACTGATATCATGTTACCAAAGTCCGTGGTTCGCACCAGGCCTGGTCTCTGCATGTCGCTGCTAGCCGACTCGGTTGTTAACGGGTATCAGCGATAGCTGGATTCACGACAAAAGGTGTGGGACTAGCAGCCTCACTTCTGGAGACATGCTGAAACCGGAAGAATCTGTCCCCATCCGCTCCTAAGGGAATATATATATATATATATATATATATATATATATATATATATATATATATATATATATATATATATATAATATAATCTGTATCGTCTATCGGTGAGGGGACTTTTCTTACTAGAGGGAGGATCCAAATTTTAATTTCAAACGAGGGCATACTGATACGGCCAAATTACTCTCAAGCCTATTGTAGCTCCGTTGACATCACCAGTCTGCCAGATTGAAGGATAAATATCGGCTAAGCATTTGAAGGACAATACCTAATCTAAAGGGACGTACGTAACATATCCCGTTCTCCAACCTGGCTGCGACCCATCGCAGTCGCCTCCCTACCAGTAGCAAACTTCACTAGGGTCATCAGAAACACAATAGACTTTTCAGGAAATATAAATTCTTTCCCAGAATGTGGATAGTTTTCATTGTTGTAATTAGAGAAAGTATGAGCATTTAATTTCTAAGTGCGAAGTGTATTTTCGCTTTATCCACCAAGTGAAAGGAAAAACAAAAGATAGAAAAAACTTTGAAATGAACCAGGGTTTCTGATTGCCTTGGTTAATGGCTCATTACCCGCAGCATTCACTGATAACGAATATGATACAACCGGTTCATCGGATCAGAATATAACCTGGCTGATAAGGTGACCCGTCAGATAAGAAAAGAATAATAAAAAAATAATGAACGGGCGGGAGATGTGGAGGCGGTGAACCAGATTATTATATTCGGCGTTGGCGGTATTAGAGTTAGTTTTATGGGATAATAGTGATAGATATGATAAAATACTTTAATACTACTCATGGCCATATATATAATTACTGATTGAAGATTCAACACTATACAAAATATAAATTGTATATATATATATATATATATATATATATATATATATATATATATATATATATAAATTGGAACAGCTTCACTTGCAACGATGTTGATTATCAATGAGCATAATAGTTGTATTATATACATCAGCATATACTCAGTGGCAGCAATGGGATTAGCTGATATTATGGAATTCTGACCTTAGTAAGAGAGAATCTAAAAACCCATAACACTAATAATGGTAGCTGCTGCAAGAGGACTGAAAAAAATATGCATGGTTAGAAGTAGGTTAATCCTCCTTTCATTAGGGAAGGTTAGAGCCTGTCAAATGATAGCGAATCTCTCTCTCTCTCTCTCTCTCTCTCTCTCTCTCTCTTTGTTTTTTTCTTATGACTCCTGGGGTCAGGTGTTATCGGGATGATCGTCAGCTGATTATTCCATTTAGGTTAGGGGAGAAAGGTTCTCCGTCTTTCTTTTTGTGCCCCTTTTCCAGAAATGCCTTCGTTTTCTGTGGAGAGAGAGAGAGAGAGAGAGAGAGAGAGAGAGAGAGAGAGAGAGAGAGAGAGAGAGAGAGAGAAAAGTGTAATTTCGTTTCCTGCAAAGTGGCCCATTTACTGTTCCACTCCTATTATTATAGCTGCTGTTCCAACTGCCCTTCTACCTCCCCTCCATTGTACCTCCATCATCTGAGAGAGAGAGAGAGAGAGAGAGAGAGAGAGAGAGAGAGAGAGAGTAGCTAGTCAGTTTCTCTCCTCCTAACATAATGGAAGCCATGGTGTGAATACGGCTACTTCATCAATCAACGTACATCATTTCCTGTCCTTTCTTCGCTGCTATTGTTTTCTGGCGTCGGATGTTTATACGGCACCTTAGGTAACGGGAGAATAAAAATAACAGAATCAGCCCATTGTGTTTCTATTCTCCAACGAGTCATGTCGAGGGATTCCTGTCTACTCTCTCTCTCTCTCTCTCTCTCTCTCTCTCTCTCTCTCTCTCTCTCTCTCTCTCTTACAACCGAATAGACCCGTTGTTGATTCAGTACGAGTAAGGAACGTTGTATTAATTTTTTTTAACTTAGAGTGTATCTACACTGAAATAGGTACTGCGGTGTTATACGATTGTTGAGGGTCACATTAGGGTTGGAGAGAGGACAAAAAAAAAAATCGGACGTGAGTACTCCGTCAGTATGTATATCATCATGTCATAATTGATAACGGGAGGACCTCGACGAGGTAGGCCTAACCTTAGAAATTCATTTCTCGTCATAATGTGGTTCGGATTCCACAACAAGCTGTAGGCCCCGTTGCTAGGTAACCAGTTGGCTCTTAGCCACGTAAAATAAATCTTATCCTTCGGGCCAGCCCTAGGAGAGCTGTTAATCAGCTCAGTGGTCTGGTTAAACTAAAATATACTTTTTTCACGCCACCGATGCGAAATCATAAAATTCTCTCTCTCTCTCTCTCTCTCTCTCTCTCTCTCTCTCTCTCTCTCTCTCTGTGTGTGTGTGTGCGTGTGCGTGTGCACGCCGGAAGGAAAGATGCTTTTCCAAAATCGGACGTCGTATATCAGCGTCTTGGGAAACGAGCCGAGGGTTGAGTTTCAAGGCGGAGCCTCTGCGAGAGTGATAATGCTCTTGTTGAACTTCTCTTGTTTCTTTCGTAGTTCAGTTTTTCTCCTTTTTTTGGATACATCACTTACCGAAAGATTGCTGAACTCTCGTTTATTGTTTGTTCAAGTTTTTACTCTTTGTTCTGGATAACTAATTTATCAGAAGAATGAGACTTTCTCATATTTATTTTGTAATTTATCTCTTTTCTCTGGAGTCTCGCTTTCCAGAAGTCCTGAATTCTTGTTTCTTGTGCAATGTAGTTTATATTTCTCCACCGGATGCGTCACTTACTCTTTTGGCTGAGGGCCTCATTTCGACCCATGACTTGCATCAAAGTGATGAGGTACTTCTTTCAGTTTTCAGTAATTTTTTTCCCCTTACATCCGGATTTCGGACCGGCATGAGGGTATACACACTGATATGGCAAAATTAAATTGTAATACATAAAAGCACAGATTCATTTGCAGTGAATCTATTAAGTTTTCTCTGTTCGCATTTTCACTGAGAACGAAGCACCTGTCAAGTTCTCACCGTGAATAGCATGATCCGCTAGAAAATGTCTGATGAGAAAAGCAAATTATAACTTGCGAAAAATAAAATCAGACAAGAATTCTGTGGTTGAGATGAAGAATGGTATTTTCGAAGGCGTTGTCCTGTGAGGTATCTGTGGTT
This sequence comes from Macrobrachium rosenbergii, assembly GCF_040412425.1. Classification (NCBI taxonomy): domain Eukaryota; kingdom Metazoa; phylum Arthropoda; class Malacostraca; order Decapoda; family Palaemonidae; genus Macrobrachium; species Macrobrachium rosenbergii. The sequence continues at coordinate 17,509,298 of NC_089796.1, read as the reverse complement.
TATGTATTATTCCCGCTGGGTTTGGTTAGTTTAGTTGCAAAGTATGGTATTATTATTATTATTATTATTATTATTATTATTATTATTATTATTATTATTATTATTACGTTTAAATCATTGTCTCGAAACAAATTGTTACTTTTAATAGCGTTGTTGTTGTTTTCTGTGTTTATCAATTATGTCTTTTTTTCTCCACCATGAATGCAATAAAGCAATCGATTTTGCATTAAAGCAATCGATTTTTTACGTTTGTATCTTAAACATTTAAGAAACGAGCCCAGTACATTTATCGTGAAATTAACTCGTCAACTCTTCTATAACAAATATGCATTCTTAGATCCACTGACCCAACACGTGATGAGGAACGTAGGAAAGATGCCAGGCACTGTTACACTAGCATTAAGAAAATTAGCCTTTGAGTGCATGTTACCAAAGGGCTAGTATCCCATCACGCCCTGTCTCGAGATACCATAGGCAGATAAACTGAATATTTACCATTTTCCAATCACGCAAAGAAGCTGTCATCATCATCATCATCATACCTTTTTTTTTTTTATCTATGAGGTTCCAAGTTTTTACCCACTGAAGTTCCCAATTTTTATACTGATTAATTAGGTCCTGCAAAACGCCTAATGAGTAGATAATGAGTGAGATATCGCACGAACGACATTTGCGAAAGCCTGCCAAAAAAAAAGATGGATTTCAAAGATCATAACCACATCGAAGGATTTTTGGCATTGTTGTTGGGGTTCGTTCTTTGCGAACTCTGTTGTCTTTGTTACGGTGTTAAACTATTTTTTTCTCTCTCTGTTTCATATGTAGGCATCTTCGATAACAGAAACTTTTTTTTTTTTGCACCTAGACGTGATTAAGAAAAAATACGGAAATGAAAAAGGATTCTTTTATGTCATTGCATGACTGCACATACGTCATTAAGAACAATGCTCCCATTCTTCTTAATTGCGTGTTTCTAATCTTCAAAAGAAGGTCTCAGAAATAGTTCATTCATCTTCATAACCATTTTCCAAAAACAAATTTCTAATCGACATAAGAAACAGTTAGTGAAACATTTCGAAATGGAATTTACCTGATTCGTCAATAATTTGCCTAAAGACTCAGCTGTGTTAATATAACATTCATTTGTGAAACTATAATTACAGCACGCTCATCGTGTAATTTTGCAATGCACTTTCATCATAGGAGAGACGGTCACTAGGGCTGAAATGACAGGAATTTTGCATATTTCCATTGTTCGTTTTTTTATTGGTTTAGTAAGTAAATTACAGAGAAGCCGTGATAAAACGTTTGGTATTTTAAACCCTTCGTCTCTTTGGAATTTGTGGCATTTTAACAAGTTGGGCCTGTTGTAAACCGTTAGTTGACTCTTGTCTGGAGTTGATATCTCTGTTTATAGTGTCGTCGTGTCTGTGCGTATCTCTTTTTTTCCTGGATTGTTTGTGCTCCGCTCGGGTCTCTTATCTCGCCTATATTAGGTTTCAGTGCATAGTTTTGGTTGGTTGTCTTTATTGAGACTATATAGAGCTTTTTCATTTTTTTGCTGCGACCTTTAGCGTCTCGATGCTGAGCTTCAACTTGGCTGGGACAGAATACAGCCTGAATAATAATAAAAATCATAAGAATAATCTATTTCACTCTTTTTACCGATTGGATTCAACCAGTGGAGAGTCGCCAAATTCAGTTTTCGCTTCGCTAAAAAAAAAACACATAATATACACACAATATTTACCGCAATCTCCTTATATGCAATTTGCAAGGGAACTGATTCTGTAGCTCAGTGGATGTCAATTTAGTGTCACCATGGACCATTGCCGATTCCCTTGGAAGGAGACAACTTGAGTTAGTTTTCTGAAAAATTTCATTGTGCCTCTGATGACTTAAGAAGGTAACTATTTACCCCGCAGTTAGTTGACTGTGATGAGTCTCAACCATGCTGGAGTAAGCAACCTCATCAACTCCTCCTTATCCACAAAAAAAAAAAAAAATTACCAGCTGGGAGCCCGAATAGGGGATCAGTGCTCCCCCAGAATAAACACCATATTACATATAAACACGGGAGTTCCCCGACGAGGTAATCCTAACCCTCCCCCCAACCCCTTCTTTGGTTTAACACCCTCTGAAGCCAGTCCCTTCGAATGGAGAAAGGCGCATCGTTTAAAAAGCAGTTTATGTACACGAGCAGTTAATGTGCCTGACTTTCTCGTGTTGCTGTCGTCCTTTTTACGCATTAACCAATTATGTGCCATCCTTGAATTAAAAGAAAAAAAAATCAGTAATCACCGTATCCTTTTCGGCGCACATCCCTTTCCATTCCCATCCAAGTTTATCAGGCATTATTTTCTTGTCTCTCTTATCTGGGTTCTTCTGCTTGTCTGCCCTTTCCCTTTTTGGGAACTGGCCTCTTTCTCTTATTAGCTTATCTGGATGTCCTTTCTGTCATTTGTTTACGGGACGTCCCAAGCATTCCGGCTGCTGTTGGCTATTTTCTTCTTTTGTTCCCTTCAGAGCGAGTTGCTTCGTCTCTTCGTGAACTGAGTAGAAGTTTATGTAAGTGGGTAATCAAAGATTGGTCTTGTGTGTGCTGTTCAGTGCGGTGGAAATGGTCACACCTTTGTTGCTATTATTATCAAGGTTTCTAGACCTTCATTACTGTATATTAAATATTGCAGCTGTGGTTAGGGTAGCGAAGTGGTAGAAACGTTTGCACCTCTTCAGCCGTAGCTGTTGTGGTATTTTTATACCCTTGGTATTATTTGGTAGTCTAATGTCTCATGTTTAGCACAGTACAATGACGAGTAGAACCCACAATGAGTATACGTAAAAAATTGTTTATATAATTTGACGGAAAAATTATTGTGGGTTTCATATCTATTTATCTATCTATCTATCTATTATTATTATTATTATTATTATTAGTAGTAGTAGTAGTAGTAGTAGTATTAATATTTTCTTGAATATTTAAACCAGAGATTGCATAGCATTGCTAACACGTCGCAACAGAGTAGTATTTTTTGAGAACTTTTCTTGCCATGGGTATCAGTATAAACGCAAAAACAGTGCAATTGTATGCGCAGTAAACTATTCAAAATTCCCTTAGTATTGCTTGACTAGTCCGTCCTAGCGTTCATGAATCATGGGAGAAAATGTATTGAAATGAATTATTGATTTCTTTGCTGGTTCTAGCTGAGCGTATTTCGAATTCCCAAGATGTATAATATGCATTTTAATAAAGACACACTATGAAAGTTAGGCAGTTTAATCTTTTTATTTCGCGCCATTGTATATCTACTAAATTTACATCTTTTTATTTCAAGCATTTGTGTAAATCCAGATAATTATGACACCAATAGAAAATTTTAAGTTTACAAAACAACGATGGTTCTGCTCTAGAGCAAATTTGCAGCATTTACCCTTTCATTATAAAAAAATTGCAAATTTACAAAATTTACCATTGTGAAAGGAAACCTGGTTTTCCGATTGAACCTGATTTAACATCCTTATATGTATGATTTATACAAAAGCATCAACGGGTGATCGCATCCCTCTTCAAGTATTTTTCGGTGTGGCCGTCCTTGAAATAGTCTTCGTGAAAGGCTCTTGGAGGGGAGGAGGAGGAGGAGGAGGAGGAGGAGGAGGAGGAGGAGGCGAAAGAGGAAGAAGAGGAGGACCATCCAGCTGCCATCGAGAACCGTATGAAAAATGATGCTCGGCGTGTTTACATCCCAAGGCGTTGATAGCGCATTTATATGAGATAATCGTCGTCATTATCGTCGTCGAACTTTCGCCCATTTTTGCGGGATAATCCACCGTGTGGCCCAGCTATATAAGGCGATTTCCCTTATACTAACACAACCCCCCCCCCCAACAACCTCCCTCCCCCATAACCATATCCCGTGCTCCTCCGGTGATAGTCTCCTGAAGCCAGTTTATCTCGACGAAATGGTTCTTAAATACCCAATATCTATGCACGATAATGCTATGCTTTATGAAGTGGAAGGGTCTGGCGGGGAATTGTCTCCCCTATGCCAGAAGGCGATAGGAGTCATAACTCCGTGAAATCGCAGGTCATGACCCGGTGGTATATGCAGCCTTGGCCCCGCCAACTTGCGGGTCAAGTACCTATTGTTGACGCATAGAATTCCCTCCTTTTTCTTCTCTCTTTTTAATGCGAACTGTTTCTTCTTTTTCATAACATGCAAGGAAACGGAGAAGAGAGAGAGGGAGGGATGCTCTCTCTCTCTCTCTCTCTCTCTCTCTCTCTCTCTCTCTCTCTCTCTCTCTCTCTCTCTCTCTCTCTCACAGAAAGAGACCTTGAATGTGAAGATCGTATAGTATTCGAACTACGATTATCACTATTTCCCTCTCTATTAAAGTGAGAGAAATTTTGTATATGATTATACTATAGAAATCTCTCTCTCTCTCTCTCTCTCTCTCTCTCTCTCTCTCTCTCTCTCTCTCTCTCCGGTTATGTTTGTTGAAAGATGCCAGTGAGGCAACTAAGGACACTTGTTATTATCCTATGAATATGGTAATGAAGAAAGAGAATGAAATGAAAGATTATAAAGGTAAAAAGGGGTTGTTGAACCATCGTCCTGTTTTGTTCGGATGTTTAGTAAAGTAACTGAAGTCTTTGAAGCCTTTACAATGGGATCTGCGAAGGTGTCAGAACTGAAAGCGTTGCATCGTTAAACGAATGAAAATTTTCTATAGGAATTGTCGTAAATATTTTTTATGGCGATACTCTGAATGGTGCATAGGGAAAATTTTATGTTATTCTGTATTTTTTTATGGAGAGAGAGAGAGAGAGAGAGAGAGAGAGAGAGAGAGAGAGAGAGAGAGAGAGAGAGAGAGAGACTAGTTTGGTGGGGGGGGGCGTTCGTTCATGGAACTAACTGGAAATTTTCTAAAGAATGTGTAAAATTAAATATGGCGAGAGAGAGAATGAACGGGTGTTGTTGCTTCAAATAATAGGCAGTCCATTATTTATTACAGTATGTTTATTTTTACTGTTTTCTAATTTTGACAACTTACACTTGAAGAGAAAATAAAATGATATTGATAATAATATGCTTTCCTTTTAACCTGAAAGTAAAGATTTACTGTTAGTTTACATACATTTGAATATATATATATATATATATATATATATATATATATATATATATATATATATATATATATATATATATATATAAATATATATATATATATATATATATATATTTATATATAAATTTTCTTTCATTTTAATCGCCTCAAAGTAAAGATTTATCTTTTCTCATATGGGATACAAAACTGAGATTGAATAGTTTCTTAAATACTGTTCAAAAAAGTAAGCCTTTCAGATCTTGTTGCGATTTAATTTATTTAAGTATTTATCTACTGAAATGAGATGGTACAGCAATTGCCACTTTATCCCTGAGAAGTTTGCATTCCTTATCTCAGTGCTGCTTTTTACTATTACAGTTTTTGTCTTCATTTGTTTGTATAAATATTTACAAAAACAAGAGAGAAAAGCGATAGATTTAATCATCACATTCCCTCTCGTCAAATTTACTACGAGTCTTTCCCTTTCTGTGTCTTTTTTTTTTATGAAAACGAAGGACGAATCGAGACAGGCTACGCAAGCATTACAAAGCTGTCGTGCCAAGTTGACAGCGCTATCGGGGTCTGTGTGACAACTGGCATGAAAATGGTATTTGGGGCGGTTCCTTTTGTAGGTCTTCGAATCCGAGTTGCCGACCGCAACGAGTTTTTCCACAGATTCCTAATTTGGTTGCCTAACCTGAGACGAATAGATCATTGTCATAAACTTTTTTTGGGGTCAATAATACAATTTTGGGGGTAGTTGTTTTTGCTGATACTAAACGATGATAATATATATATATATATATATATATATATATATATATATATATATATATATATATATATATATATATATATATATAAATTATATGAGTCATAATGTGTTTTGTAAATATATATATATATATATATATATATATATATATATATATATATATATATATATATATAGTATATATATATATATGTATCAAGTTAACACTAACTCACTGGCGCAAAACATACACACACACACACACACACACACGCATACACTAGTGGTCCATCCACTATTCAGACGTTCAAGTATGAGTGTTGAAATATCCATGTTATTATTATTTTTTTTATATTTGGACCACCCCTTCCTCTTACACTTTAAACCTTGGGTAGATGATGGCATGAAGTGCAGTGCCGTCGGACTCCGATTAAAGAATTTTGACTGTGAGCTTTTTTTGGTGGGGCGGGGGGTGGGGATTGGGTAGCGGTAAGAACGAAGGAAATCAAGTGCTGAAGTTCTTTTGTCAGTCTTCCCTTCCACCTTTTACTTTACTAATCCTCCCCTCTCCCACCTCCCCCCAACCTCCCCCCGCCTCGATCTCTACAGGCGGTACTAATAACTATATCCGTGTGCCAGCAGCGATGTTACATCTGAAAGTGAAACTATTTTTACGGAGTTTCAAGAAAGTGAACCAATTGCGCGACTGTCTTCTTTATATGGAGATAAAACAAGGTGAGATTCTTGTTCTTCGACAACGATTTTTTCGAGTTTTTTTTTTTTTAGTGAATATTAGCGTTTACGTGTATGCATATAAATTCGCGCGCACGCACACACATACACACACACGAACACACATACTTGACACACACACACACACACACACACATATATATAGAGAGTACATATATATATATATATATATATATATATATATATATACACACACAATATATATATAGATAGATAAACAGATAGATAGATAGGTAGGTAGATAGGTATATGTATGCATGTATATATATCAAATTGATGTAATGTATATATTATTTATACAAATTTTGCATTCATGTTGTTGTATGTACTCACACAGATAGTTTTCTGTTACGTATCAGCGGTGGCTTCTTTCCTTGTCGTTATAAATGGCCTTCAAATCCCCTTTTGCCCTATCCATTCATATGCAGATGATTCTATTCTTCGTAAATCATCTTTTCTTTTCAGCTCCGTTCAGAAGCTCTCTCTCTCTCTCTCTCTCTCTCTCTCTCTCTCTCTCTCTCTCTCTCTCTCTCTCTCTCTCTCTCTCTCTCTCACACATATTTTGAACGCGGATCTGGAAAGAATTCGGATATTGTCGACGAAACTTACGCTTTTTATACTTCTTTGGACCCATTTTATTGGTATTCCTTCAGATTGATGTTATATTTTCCTTTGTTGTTATATGATTATTTGCATCGTTTAGTGGCAATGCTAATCTTCACAGTATTTTGACCGTTTTTATTACTATTATTATTATTATTATTATTATTATTATTATTATTATTATTATTATTTCGGTCTCCATGTGAGGTAAAATTTAGCTTTGTTGCAGATATGCTTTTGATTTTTATTATTATCAAATTAAATTTTTTGTTGTTTTCCTGAATATTGTCTTTACATTGGCAGCTTTGAAATATTTATACTCGTAGATAGGATGATTAGAATAACTATGTATCATCTTTTCCATTTGCAGTTTATACAGCGCTCCGAGAAACATGTACTTAGAGTATTGGATGAAATTGCTTTGGCAATGTAAGAGTGAATGAAGACTGTTATTATGCTTTTACTTTATTATAGTGAGAGATTATATTGCACATATGGTTGTAATTTTGTTCACCATGACAGGTAGATTCTGCCAAAAGGAAAAAGCAAATTCATTCTTGAAACCGATCAGCATTTTTATTCAAGGCATTTGATAGTTGTAAAAAATTCGTTAGTATTTTCAGCCAGTCAGAGTTTGCAGTCCTCAAGGCTAATATATATTTTTTTTAATGCAAACAATCCATCAGTCGGAAAGGTACATAAAGTATTGCACCCTGTTGAAATTCCTATTCCCAAAAGCTAATTTTTTAATTCAAAAGTTCGAGTTGGAAAAAGGAAATCATTTTTTGCAGTCGATCAAAATGTGGCACCTTGAGACATTTTTTTTTCTGCGGACTTTATGCCTATGGGAAAAATAAGTAATACAGTTGGGGAATATGCTGGCGGGACGGGTAACTTCATACCCATCCAAACCGTGACTAGGTACATCCCCAAAATTATTGCCTACAACCTGTAACAGATAGTAGGCGTTTATAATTAGTAACAGTAAGTAACAGTTGGGGCCAATAAGCAGAGTGAGTGAGTGGCTATGGAAAAAATACCGATACCTATGCCGTTCTAGATTTATGCCATTTTAGCCTGAAAGCTAAACGATTGCCTTGGAAAACTATACATTTTTTACCTCCACTGTGTGATTTCCTTATAGTTATACTGTTGCTAATTCTTATATTACAGTATATACTGTAGTAGTTGCCTACAAGACAAAGCCTCAAGTTTCCGTCATGTCTTACAAATCGCTGAGTTTTGTTATTATTATTTTCAAATGATTTACTGACTCTTAAGTTATTTTATTTATGGCTTTGTTTCCATGACCCGGAGATGTAATTACTCAGGCCTTGTTAACCTCTCTCTCTCTCTCTCTCTCTCTCTCTCTATCTCTCTCTCTCTCTCTCTCTCTCTCTCTCTCTCCTCAAGTGTTTAAAATATTCTGGACAGTGCCTCGTTCTTTTTACAGTTTGGCCTTTCTACATCTCCCGGTTTTTATGTCCTTAACAGGACCATAAAGTTAGGGCTTATCTCTTATCGCCTCGAGAGTCTACTGAGTGGCATTTATTCCGTTCGGGTTCAAATCTCTGTTCGAGGTGGCTTTTGGTGGGCATTTTATTATGATAATCACTCACCATCGCTCCTTTCAGCGCGTCGCTCCTGTAAACATGGGCTTTAAAGATTTCATTTCTCTCTCTCTCTCTCTCTCTCTCTCTCTCTCTCTCTCTCTCTCTCTCTCTCTCTCTCTCCTTCGTAATGAAGAATATGTTTTTGCAAACGGAAGCTTTATATGGTTCGTAGTAATTTCGGTAATTCTAAATTCTATAAGGATTCTCTGAGACGATTTAACTTTTGATCTTATAAGCAACCGTGTAACCCCCAAAAAGTAGTTTTGAACGTTTTGTTTATTTGTAAGTTAATGATTCTTTCCAATAATAAAAGTAGTTGTATGATTAATCATCATAAATGGTGATCTTGTGCATTACATTTTAAGAATAGAAAATGGATAATTTGTGATTTTTTAAATAATTTCATAGGTTTTCCTTCATTGAATTTCAATTATTTTCCCAAATAATACACTGCGGTGTCGTTAAGTAATTCTTATGTTATTTATTGAAAAATATTTGAGATATGTAAATGTTTGTACCATCAATATAACACATAAATTCAAAATACCACAAATTTTCTAGACTAATATAAAAAAAATGTACGCTTTAGCCCGCTGTCAACATAACTGACATAGGTCAGGTTTTTCGTGAAGATAACATTGTTCACGAACTTAACAGAACCGAATAAGGTTAAATATTTTCATGTGCTGGCACCGAATGTTAATTTTACAATCGCTATCTGATATCTGATGAGTAATTTGGAGTTTCATAAATTATTGCATCAGTTATTCTCACATGTTTAAATTTTGCTGTCTTTTAGGATCCTAAGTGAAATGTTCACATTTGTTGTAACCTTAGTATTTTATTTTGTTATTGGTATTACGGTCAGATGAACAAATTAAATTGAAGATTAGTCACTTTTCAAAGCCAACAAGCGTTTCTCGTTAGAAGGGGTTTGGCGTTCTGCTGAAAGAAATAAACTTCTGTTTCCTGTCGTTGATACAAGGAATGAGGTTGCAAATGTTGCAAGGCTTGTTCCCCGTTCCCTTAATCCCCCTCTCCTCCTCCCCCCAAGATTACTTTTATATTTAGAGAAAAGACTGTAAGCGAATTTTTTCTTCTTTTTCAACTTTTCTTGAAGTAAAATATCAGAACTTTTTAATGTTTTTTTTTTATTCCCATACTCTCT
>NC_089796.1:17459301-17494301 GCF_040412425.1 Macrobrachium rosenbergii | reverse complement strand
TATTTTTGTTTATAATTGTTTTATTTTTATTGTTTACAGTAACCTCCAACATTTAAACGAGGGTGGATTTAGGTAATCTTATTTCTAGGTGATGTGGAAGAATTATCTTTTTATTTTTTATTTCTTCCTCGTATTACTTATATTGTTAATGTTATTACTTTGTTTAGGATTGATCGTAATAATAAAAAAAATTAGAGCAAATGCAGTTTTAGTTTGGTTTCACATTTATTTCGTGTTATGTCCATTTGCTATAGCCTTCGGCGCGATGTCTAAATTTGTTGTAAAAACTCCATTTGTATGACCTAAAGTAATAGTTTTCTTCCTGACGTAAATGGTCATTGATCACGGAAAATATGAGATATATATTGGTACATGTTCGTGACTTGGATACCAAGGAAAATATATAAGAATAGAGTCAAAACTGGTACATATATAAGTATTAAAATTTCAGTGCATTTTATCATCGAATTACGAAAGTATTTTTAGACGAGTTTTACTGCAGTATTACGAACGTGATATTCCAACAGAATTTGCAACTAGGATATTGCCATGATATTTTTAGATGGACTTTGTATTAGTATGACTTGTCACGAAAATCGTGAATGAGGATTCCATCCTAAACATGATCGGGTTAAGAAAAATTTGAGTTTAAGGTTATTTCTATAAATACTTGCTTTGAAAGGCGTGAAGCTGGAGACAAATTTATTCGATAAAATTATGTACAAATCCTTTTCCTTTCAGCGTTTTCCTTCCCCACTCCCGTCTCTCTCTCTCTCTCTCTCTCTCTCTCTCTCTCTCTCTCTCATTTCAGGTCGGTGTGAATTTAAATGTGGACATTACATTTTCTTTTTAACCTTATTCTTAATGGTAGTGGGAAAGTCATACAAAAATTAGATTACCATAGGTTTCGTTTGTCTAACAGTTGGCAAGTACCGCAGTTTATGATAAAACCTTTATTATCACAGCGTTTTTGGGGGGTTTTGGTTACATCTCTAGATTCACAAAATAATACATATTCAAGGAAAATATTTTTGTTTATCTCCCTTCCTTTCGCTCCCTCCCCGCCACCACACACACACAAAAATATGCCTTTTGTTACTACGAGGACTATTTTTGTTGCGATAACATGCGCAACCGTTGTTAATGGAAGAAGCGTTATGCTGATTTCTTAATTAAGTAACTGAATGACGACTATCATCAAGGTAGATGTTACAAGTATCACGATTCCTGTAAAATCCACCCTCCTTCCCAGGTATAGCAATACTCCGTACAGATCCGAAATGAACAATAATTAAAAAGAAATTACCATTTTGATAAAATGCTTGTGGATGAAAATAATTGGTTTGTATTTTTTATATCGAATTAACATATAGAATTATTTATTCATTGTAATTTCTTTAACCGTTATAGAGAATATTAACTTATCCAGTTATAACAGAAAATTAAAATATTTCACTTTCTAGAACTTTATTGATGATTTACATCATTAAGAAGAAACAAAGGAACTACATCCTTTCGCCGTTAGCGGTTCGATAAACGAGCCACCGGAAGCAGCGGAAGCCACCGAAAACAAACCAGTAGACTGCCATGCACACCATGTAATGGACTCACGATAAGATAAATAATTTACTCTTAAAGAGAGTGGAGAGAGAAGAGAGAGAGAGAGAGAGAGAGAGAGAGAGATTTGGGAACACCGTGGAGATGACACCTTCCATCTCATAATGGCCCATTTGACCGACTTCTTGAAGGCGCTCCACGATGCCTTTGATTAACATCGAGACAATTAGACGGTTGTGTATTTTATCGTTTCTGACATCCGTTGAGGATGGTGATGGATGGAGAGAGAGAGAGAGAGAGAGAGAGAGAGAGAGAGAGAGAGAGGTTGATAGGTCGAAACGGAGCATGGCTGAGAAGGAAATGGAGATTGGTGCTTCGGCCTGGGGGTTGGGGCGGGCCTAACCTACCCTGGAGGTCTAATGAATGAAAGGAGGTTATGGGTGAGGTGGAATGGAGGGAAGGTAATGATAACTAACAAGAATGAACCGTTTCCTTCCATTGTTCTGGTTGGCCGCGTAATGCCATAACTGATATATCAAATCAGATGGAAATTAATGGAGGTTCTTATGACTGCCTTGTCTTTCTTGTACCTGTGGGGTTGAGGTAATGGCTGAGATTATGCCGTTGTCATTTTTATCACAGTCACTTAATCTTTACTCTCGTTTCACAATCCTCTTTGTGATTCATTGTTTTTTATATACCTTGTAAATTCTTCATTTCATGGGAGTTTTTTTTTATTTGCGTTAAGACAGTGCTTATTTGTACGATAGACGACTTTGCCCAAAGAAACATGAATAATTATTGTATTTATACCCATGTACTTAGATGTTAATTTTTTTCATTTTTAGGTAATTACCTAGCCTCATACCTTTATTTATTTGTATTTTTCGCTTTGTTTTGAGCTTTTATTAAAAATATTTTGACCCACATTAGGTAATAATTTACTCCATTAACTCTCATCTTTGACACAAAAGGGAAACAAAAACACTGAAGACTACATACCCCTATAACAGCTGATACAACAGGCTTATTACTCAGCATCACTTTATTTCCCTTCAGTTTTATTGCCTCTTGGCGTCTTCCGCGCGGCCTGCCTGTATCGTAGGAGCCATTACTGGAGTGCCTTCATCCATTACAAAAGAAAACATTAGAGACAAATTCCTGCCTTTCCCTTCCTGTAGCCTCATCCTGGTCGTAAATCAACTTCTCAATGACAAAATGCCTCACCAGTGATTAATCGTTGGATGTGATTGTTGTTGTTGTGACCCATCGACTGGCATCGTTGCACCGTTCGCCAAAGAGGAACTGTGATATTGTGTCTGACGGATGTGCAACGGGGAGAAAGGCGTAACAGGAGTTGCCTCATTTCCGCACAGAGAAAGAGAGACACAGACGAAGCTTGGAGGATGTGTTCTAGTCGATGCTGAATTCTGGGGCTTAGCTTATATGCAATGAACTTATTTTGAGAATTCTAAAGGTGAAAATTGTACTTAGCAAAAAATATTTCATATCGTTTTCCGTTTTTTTCATGGATAATAAGTACATCTACTGGGTATAGATAGCTTTGGTAATGAGACATTATTATGCGTTCAAGAATGGGTTTAGCAACCTCGCTGAAGGGCAGATTATATTACACATACAGCTGGCTTCTTACTAAAAAACAATAGAAAAATCCACCTCAATGTGGTACAAAGAATTCAACCTCGCTATTTTATTCTTCATTCTTTTTCATTCTTGTTTTTACTTTATTTATTTGTTATTTCCCTCTGTTTTTTTTTTTTTTCATTTCTTCACAAATGAGTCTTCAGTTCTGTGGAAGCTTGGTTTGCAAGTTCATGGCCTTCAAAGTTTGTTGTGAGTGAATATTTGCTCAGTGCGAATAATAATAAAGGCCTTCTTGTTCATGATAACAAGGTATTTCCAAAACATATGATTTTCCTAACTAAGCTTGCCGTCAGTCCAACAACAAGGCCCTTGTAAGTCTATGACTGTGCAGCCTTGCTAGCAGTTGCAAGATGAATGCATCCATGCCTAAGTTTATATTGGCAGTCAAGGGAGGCACTGCTAGTCAGCCACATTTGAAGACTAATGAAGGAAGTGGTGCATTGGATGTTTACTTTGTCTTGCTTCATGTTTCTGCACTTGAATACAATTATCGTCAGGGTATTCGCATTGGTATGTCGTATCATAATGTACGTTTTCTCTTTCATGGGGTATTCCGTTACCAATACGCCAACTTGTGATATGTGGTTAAGAAAAGGTTACTTATTCTTAATATCTTAAACTTTTTCCCTTATCTCTTTATAGTGTACCTTGTCTCCATAGTTAACGATTATAACGCCTCCCCCTTCTCCCCTCCCCGCTTCCCCCTCCCCCTCCACCAATCCTTCACGCCTAAAACCCCCTAATTTGGTAGGCGACCACCACCACGATTATCACCATGAAGGATAGTAATCCGTTTAACAGTTTGTAGTCAGTGTGACATCGTTAATCATTTGGTAATCTCTTTTGCACCCTTTTCTCCATATCATCATAAATCACTGTTTACCATATTCGTTATACTCTGCGCCCCCACCCCCCACACTCTCTCTCTCTCTCTCTCTCTCTCTCTCTCTCTCTCTCTCTCTCTCTCTCTCTCTCTCTCTCTCTCTCTCGCACACACTTTAGTGTCAGTGAGTAGCAGGTGTAACATAGAATTCTGAAGTCTCTCTCTCTCTCCTCTCTCTCTCTCTCTCTCTCTCTCTCTCTGAAAGAAGCCTAAGGGTTAATCTAATTTTATGTGCGCACGTCTTGTTTATGAGAGAGAGAAAGAGAGAAAGAGGGAGAGAGTATTAACGTTAATTTAATGATGACCGTAATTTTTTTGCGATGATGATGACAGTAATGATGGTTATCAGAGGAATCATTGTATCATCAACAAGAATTTATAACAGGTGATAATGACAATTAACTTCGGGTAATAATCCTTTATTTTGTAATTGTTTCCATTACACAGATCAAGCGGAAAGAGAAATTAATAGATCGTAAGGAAAGATGTAGAGAACGGGTTTACAGTTATGCAATTTTGTTTCCAAATCTGCTAATCAGCGAACGTGTTTATCTAATTACCCTTAATTAGTTGAAGCGGCACTCTGCTGGTTTATGGGTCAATGGCAATTTAATGATACAAACTGCTGTTGCTGATTGGCCGTTTCCTGGGAGGAGGTCCAATTGCCGTTTTGGCTCGTTAGAGATTTGCCTATTTATTTTTCATATTATTTTAATTCGGCCAATTTCAGAATAGGTAAATAGACTATTTTTATGTTCTGATTTTAGAGGTAGTCAGTTTCGAAATAAGTGAGCGATACGCTTATCTGTGAATTATTATTTGTTCTATTTGTTTATTGAGAACGTTATTTTATTTTATTTATTTTTTTTTTTTTTTTTTTTTTTTTGCAGTAAGAACGGTTTAGAAATGAGTAAATAATCCATTTTTCTTGGATATTTTTCTCAATTGTTTACTGAAAACTCCCTGATTTTGTAATTCAGTCATTCTCGAAATGGGTACATCGTCTGTTTATCTGGGAATAAATTTTTGATACGATCGTTATGTAAGAACTTTAGTTCGCACCTGAACATTTATCAGGTTTATGTTCGTCCAATATCGAGTATTTGTTGAGCAGAGGCCGATGGGATGGGCAAAGCAATGCCCGTTCCCAACCCAGGCCCCGAAGCACGCAAGAAAAATGATCTAGGGGTTAGGGAATCACTTAGGAAAAGAGTGAGACTAAACCCTGAAGGTGGCGATAGACATGAAGCTTTCGTTTACCTTTGAACTTCCTCCAGTATTACTGTAAAAACGTTTTGTGAGTCGCTCACAGAGTTCATTTTCGCTTGCTTTGTTCTTCCTTGAGTCAGGATTTTTTTAACTGATCTAGATTCTACATTTTAGTCGTCTAAGATCAGTGGTTCTTAACCTTTTTATTACTACCCCCCCTCTAGAGTTGGTCCTTCCCTCCACGCCCCCCTTGATCTGTGGGTCAGATTCCCTCCCAGATTTAAAGGAAAATAAAAAAAAAGAAAGAGAAATAGAAGGGGTGTTTTTACTCTTTTGGGAATGAATTACTTAGGTACTTGACACTGCTTCTTAGTGACTTGTTAAAAGAATAACGACTGTAATTAGAGAATTTTTAATTTTCCCCTGGGGCTGCGCCCCCCTTGGAAATTGCTGACGTCCCCAGGTTGAGAACCACTGTCTTAGATACTTGCACACACTAGTTCTGTGAGTATCAGTTGCTGGGTGTGTGTGCGTGAGTGTTATTTGAAGACGTAAGCAAGTGGCAAAAACTGAAACGTTAAAAATGCATAAGGAAAAAAGAGGTTATAACCTCGCTACGCAGAAAATGTGAAGAAAATACTTGTTTAGAAACATTCAGCTAGTCTTAGAATTATGGTGCGAGCAGAAATGGGCTACAGAGATGCCTGAGAGGCCGACAGTGTATGAAATTATGGGATATTTTTGAGTCTTAATCTGAGGAAGATTTCGCGTGAATTGAAATTTCTCTCTCTCTCTCTCTCTCTCTCTCTCTCTCTCTCTCTCTCTCTCTCTCTCTCTCTCTCTCTCTCTCCACAGCTTACACTGTCATCTAAAATTGCGAAATTAAGTGGTAAGCTTAAAAAAAAAAAGTAAATATCATACAAGGTAATGTAATCCGTCTAGGTACGATGTTCGCATCTGACCATCAGACTCCTCTTAGATAAGTAATCCTGTTTTCTGCAACCATGTCACGTTATTTTTGCAACAGATATATGTTTCAAGATCCAACATTCATTAGATTGCTTAGGAATCAACAAGTTGTAACTTCTTTATATATCTTGACGTCAAAGATGTCCTCGATAGATGTCTGCAGTTATATTTTTGGCTGTAATTTAAATGGGAATATGTAATGTGTGTACACACACTCAACACGCATTATATATACAGTATATATATATATATATATATTATATATATATATATATATATATATTATATTATATATAAATAAATCTCTGTTTGTTCCCTTTTATTTCTCAAGCCTTAATTACGTATGGGAAAAATGTACATTGTTTATACCAAGGAAAATAGCTGTAATACACTCAGGCGATATTTACCTCGAACACTTATGCAACATCCTGCTCTGATAAAGTCGACGCTTGTATGTGTAAATACTTCACTTCTCATTTGATAAGATATAACGTGTAATTCAACATAATTGAGTATATTTATGTGTGTATATATGTGTGTGTATATATATATATATATATATATATATATATATATATATATATATATATATATATATATATATTGTGATTATATATATACCTGTTTCTTGAGAATTAAGTGAAGTGGAGCTGGAGATGATGAAGATTTTTTTGAAGTATAAATTACATGAAAAACATAAATAATTTGAATTTTTTAGAGTCCTTTTGCATCAAAAGTGCAGGAGGCGAGAATGATATATATATATATATATATATATATATATATATATATATATATATATATATATATATATATATACTATATATATATATATATCGGTATATACGTATTTGTTTTACTTTTGATTGGTTTTATAAATTCTGTATTGAAATATGGTTTATAAAAGCGGCTTGAATGTGAGGTATAAGTATCCTTTCAATTTACGTTACCGTACATTTTCTATTAAACTCTTGCGTAGCGCATTTTTACCATATTTTCCTTTTGAACAAAATTCGACAAACTGTATTTGCCTTCTTCGATTAGCTCCTCTGATAACCATCTGTATCCTTTTCATGCCCAATTTCATATTTCCTGCATAAATACCAGTTTGACTGACATTTCTAACTGCCTTCCGCACATTTGATCATGCTTTTTATGTGAACAAAATAGGAGAGATTTTGTTCGTCGTCACATTTGTCACATTAGAAATTTATTACTCTTTAACGTTCTCCATTGACAGGGAAGCCACGAGACCTTGATTTTCCCTTTAATGCCAGCATATAAATTTTCTTTCCTATGTTAAGTCATGTTTTCCTTCTGGGCAAAATTGACGAGCTTTCTAAGCCTCTTTGAGAGTTGTCAGCTATGCGGAAAATGTAATTAATAATTTTTACTTTCATTTTCTCAAGACAACTTATCTTAGAACCTGTTGTATTTTTATCATATTTTCCCACTGAAGAAAAGACGAGCTTTCTACGCCTCCGTCGATTTCTCGCATTAACAGAAATATATTTAGCTTTGTCGTTCTCTCTTACACGTGACAGCGTACATATGGGCGCTCACTTTCCCCCTCTCATAAATGCCAGCACATGAATCATGCTCCAAAGCATATTTAATGAGCCTTGGAAATCATTCTTGAAAGTCAGATTCTTTATGAACCTCATGCCGCCCCCCCCCCCCTTTCCACCCCTACACCTAAGCTCTACGCACTATCTTCTCCATACGATACCAGCAGACAATGGTAAAAGCGATCATAAATCATGCGAGTGTCAACTTGACCCCTATTGCCGGAGCCATAAGGTCCATATTTGGCGAATCCTTCTGGGGGTGTAACGAAAGGTGTAACAACGTCGTTGTCGTGATGCTATCTTTGTCATTATTTGCTCTGAGCTCTTGCTGTGCTTGTTGTGGACGGTTTTACGTCTCGCTTTTTCTCTCTCTCTCTCTCTTTTTGGGGTTTGTTTTCCCTAAATGTCATCCAAAAGCATAAACGAAGATACAAGACGTATGAATTAGAATCGTGTAAAGAAAGTTTTTTTATTTTCATAAACTCGCGTAAAAATTTTGTTCATTTAATTTTTCTATTTTTTTATTTAATTTTTCCCGGCTTACGTCAATCAGTGAATAAGCAGATGAAATACATTATGATACGCATACAATCATAACAAAGCACGTCCCGTGAGACAAAACAGAATGGAATGTATAATGCACAAAATGAAAATGAAAGAAAACGAAAAGGAAAGCTAGAGTAAAAAAAATAAATAAATAGAGAAAAAAGGAGAATGTTAACCAGCCCACTACACAAGAAAGTCGTCCTATCACGTCGCTCGGTATCTACATTTCCACAGCTGACAGACAGGCGCCCCCTGTCGTCGACATTTCCGATGCATAAGAAACCGGTGCTAATTTGCATTCCTTCCTACACGCCTCTTTGTAATTCTTCAGATGTCTTATTATTTCAAAGGGCGTCAAGGATCAGTGATTGGTTTTCTTTTTTTTTATTTATTTTTTTTTTTGTTCCTATCGATTATTAATGGGTGTGGCTAAGCACAAGTAACACCAGAAAAGAAGAATTTTAGGCCTCGCTCCAAACGAGGTGAGTTCGTTTCGGCGCGTGGTTTGATTTTGTGCTTCATTTTTTGCGAGTTTTTATACCAATATTTGTACTGTAGAAGTACTCTGACTCGATTTAAAGTACATTTTGCCCCTTTTCTAAGTCTCTCTCAGTTTGTTTTAGGTTTTGAGCTTTTGATTCATCGGCTATTTTTTCAACCTGAAAACGGTATGACAATTTCTCTGAAAATAATTCGTTGTCATCACAGTTTTCAGAAACAGACAATCAGAAAAGCATTCCAGGAAAGCCTTTTGAAACACACACCCACACCAGTACAAGTAATCCCACCTCCATGTGGTGCCAAGGCTTGCTCCAACAACCCCCCCCCCCTTCCACCCGCCCCTTACCGACCATGCGTCACTTTCACAGCCTGACGAGGGTGCCTTATGCCCTTGCCGGAGCCACCTGCTCTTTTCCTAAGGACATGAGAGTGGAAAGCCTTCACGTCTCAATTACAAGTCGCCATTTCATGTCCACACCATGTGTAGTTATTATTCTTATAACTTCTGAATTTTCTTTTATAAATTAATCTGTTTCGGAACGAAAAACAATCAACACATATCTGTTCCCACTTTTTTTTTTTATTATTATTATTCCTTTTCCTTGTTCGAGGTTCAAAGCCAGATGGTCTGTATGTCCGGATTCTTCAAGGGTAGGCTCCTTCAGGGTTAAATTTTAGTTCTTTGTACAATTTTTTTTTGTGAATATATATATATATATATATATATATATATATATATATATGTGTGTGTGTGTGTATATATATATATATATATAATATATATATATACATATGTATATGCATACCTTTCATGTATATTTTAAACACATGAAAAGTATTTTTAGTTTTCATGAAGAAATGCTGTGAAAGATAGGGCGTCCATCTGCTTATATTCGACAGCTCGTAAATTTCCAGTCACCTTGAAATTCTACTATGTGACATTTCGAAAAATGCGAAGTAGTAATATTACAATATGGGTTCAGAGAGAGAGAGAGAGAGAGAGAGAGAGAGAATATCTTGTGGTTCAACTTATACAAGCCTTGTGTTTCTGTTTTATTTACGTGTGAAATAAATATATTGCTGATATGTATAAACATTTACTATAAGAGAGAGAGAGAGAGAGAGAGAGAGAGAGAGAGAGAGAGAGAGAGAGAGAGAGAGAATATCTTGTGGCTCAGCTTATACAAGCTTTGTGTTTCTCTTTCATTTACGTGTGAAGTAAATATATTGCTGATATGTATAAACTTTGAATACAAAATTTCACTGTTAGGAGAGAGTTCTACGCCTTTTATGAATTCTCTCGCTTTCTGTGCTATACGTTTTTCACGAGATAGCATAAATCGACCCTCCGTCATCGTAAAGATACGTTGAGACGCTGCGCCTGACATCTTAGAAAGTGTCTTGACCTTGCTCTGTCTCTGATTGGTCTTGGGTTGGAGATTCTCCTTGCTGATTGGTCCTGTGTGTGTCGCCATCAACCAGTGGTCGATTGTGCTGGCTCTTCAAGTTAGATTCTAGTCGTGTGATTGGTCAGTCTGATGTTGATAAGCAACTTAGTGTTTTGGGATGTTTTTTTCAGACCTTGTTAAGTTATTTTCTTACTTACTTCTCTCTTGGAGACATTGGTTGATATTTTTAAGAATTCGTTTTCATATTCCTGAGTCTATTTTTTTACGTGACCTTAAAAGAAAACCCATTTTGCAGTAGGCCAGAGGTCTTCTATAGTGTTAAAGGTTAATAACATTCCTCGGCCACAAGTATTAGAAATATTCCACACTGTCATTAAAACACTCAGAATCTCAGATCGGAAACATTCCACGGTCTTATAGGTTAATAGTATTCTGTGGTGCTATAGGTTAATTATATTCCTTTCTGATGTGTCATATGTTAAATATACTCTACGGCGTCGTATTTTTAAGATATTTCATCATCCCATGAGTTTGAGTTGTTCCATGGTTTCGTATACTGAAGATATTTGATGGCTAGAAGTTATTTGAGGTATTGCACAATCTCGCAAAATGAAGGTATGAAATAATGCCGTTGGTAAGAGATACTCCTCGAACTCAGAATTACATTCTGACGAATTTTTCCCGAATGTCTGTCATCTCGAGAAGGCAGCCGAATGAATACTTTCACAGAGATCTTTTCCAGATAGTGACCCACAGCAAAGTTCGGGTGTCGTTATCTAGGACTAATATTTCCTTGGGGTCATTATCTTTATGATATTTAAAGTCTTTTGTTTTTGTTTTTGCGGTCATCCCCAACGGGCTTGTAGTAAACACGCCGCAAAGGTGGATACATACCGGGTTCAAACCCTTGGGGGTCACTATCTAGGAAAGCTCCCTTTCACAATCTTATCAAAAACCGATTTAAAGCTTGCTGTTGATGAAAAGGTATTCTGAGCGCGTGTTCCTTGTAACCTCGACCGAACCAGGCCATAGCTTGATGGCGCACGTACCTTATTTACGGAGGGGTCGTGTATCGATTAATCTTCCGGCCCCCATAAGTAATCGCCGTGAGGTCGGGCATCTGGTGTGATATAGATATCATGCCCAGTGCACCGCTGCCGGCTTGGCGGCTTCCTTAGCGCGTCCGACAAGGGCTTGGCCGACGTCGGAGCAAAGGCGAGGTCAGGTACGCCCTCTGCTTAAGCCCTCTTCAAGGCTCAAGGAGAAGTCGGTGCAGGAGGCGACGGAGGAGGGGTTGCTGTATAACAAGCAGCAGTGAGAGGAGTTAGACAGTGAGAGGAACTCGGAGTCGAAAGAGGGAAATGAATTAAATGTTTGGACGTTGAATGATGAGTCAGTTAATTTGGATGTGAAGGTAAGAAGAACACTGAAAAATAGTAAGAAGAAAAAAGAGTAGGAGTCATGCATAGGTAAATAGAGAGAATTAAGCTCAAAATAAATGAAAATATACTTTATTATATGTTTCTGAATACCTTAAGTTTATCACTCATTGAATAGCCTGGCTTCAGGAATATACCGAATTGTCCCTAAATTTCGTGTATAAATATATAATTTTTCTTAGGTTTAAGAGTCTTTGATCTTTATTTTTAATGCATAAATACTATTTCATATTCATTTTGTAAGCCTCCAATATAACAAACGAGTGGTCTCAAATAATTTGTAAAAAAAAAAACTTTCATGTGTTATGCATACTATGAGTGCTGTAAATTTTTCCAATCATGTGTGTATACATGTGCTTTTTTTTACATATACTCTTGCCGGTGGTTAGACTGTATAAAAGCCATGCGTTAAACTGAAGTTTGAACTCCTTGCTTAAAAGTAACGAGGTTAGAAGGCCAGTGGTTTAATTTTATTCTTATCACATTTACTTATATACATTTGATATATATTCCTGACATACATTCAGCTGTATAACAATAAATCCGAATGTAATTGTTTCTTAGGCAAAGGAGTTGAGTAAAGTTACATTACCGTCAAAAGTACACTGACCTCATGATTTGTTCGCTCTTGCGTGCGCGCATCCCTGTAAGCTTATGTAATAATCACTTATGTTAGATTATAGCAGGTAGAATTATCTTTATCCCCTTACATGTAATTGACATCACGTACATATTTTGTTTTTTGTTTTGTTTTGGTTGGTCTTCATGTTTCCTAATAAAGTGAAAACTCCTACCTATCCTCATTAATTCTTTCTGTATTGATATGCAAATTAAACTTTCTTCGATGAATATAGGATTTACCCATGTTGAAGTGATGAATCATCGAGCTTGGGGGAGAAAAATGAAGCCAAAAATAACTTATTAAGGCTGTTTCACATGAAATGTCTAGTATAGTATATTCTTTTACATTTGAGTTAAAACCATTTACATACACACACACACACACACACACATATATATATATATATATATATATATATATATATATATATATATATATATATATATATATATATATATATATATATATATATATATATATATATATATATATATATATATATATTTAAATAAATTTCTGACTCACATCAGGATCAACCCAGGTCATTCAATTGAAAGGCAAGGGCGCTCCTGATGTGAGTCAGAAATTTATTTCTGTTCCACACGTGATTGTGTGTTGATTATTTCTATATGTATATATATATAATATATATATAATATATATAATATATATAATATATATATATATATATATATATATATATATATATATATATATATATATATATATATATATATATATATAATCGTCGTTCTTGCCTTTTAGAGGGGTGGTTTGATAGTGTTACCCATTCGGTTAGCACCAAT
Organism: Macrobrachium rosenbergii; assembly: GCF_040412425.1. Lineage (NCBI taxonomy): Eukaryota > Metazoa > Arthropoda > Malacostraca > Decapoda > Palaemonidae > Macrobrachium > Macrobrachium rosenbergii. Next base: position 17,481,127 of record NC_089796.1, on the reverse strand, counting down.
TATTTTTAGGGATGAAGTTGTTATTCCCATAACCTACTTTTCCTTGTAGGCACCCACCACAACCGGCTCAATACCAGGTGCGTAATGCACTGCTTAGGGAAAGTTTAATGGAATTTCCTTCGCGCGGATAAAGAACCCGATCCTCTCATTGTGGACATCATGAAACTGTATCAGATTGGAGAGAGAGAGAGAGAGAGAGAGAGAGAGAGAGAGAGAGAGAGAGAGCGAGCCCTTCAACAAAGAGCTCCTCGGTACATAACATCAAAGCAACGTTATGTCACGTTCAAGAACTGAGACGATGTATAAAATGTACCAAAAAAGATAACACTGTCACAATATTCGTATGTTTTCTTATGGTTTGTTATCTTTCAAGAAAGAGAGAAGCTGTTTTTATCTGTATTCCAAGTCTGATAAATTCATCCAGATATATAAAAAGCCAGTGATTTTTAATTAAATGTAAAGTGGTTCATATACGATATGTAGCGTCTGATCTATATCTTAGAATAATAGTAATGTCTTTAAAGTTTTTGATGACTAGGATTAATGATTGGGAGTTGCTTGGCTGCATAGCAATGGGATGCGTTATTTATCGAGCATTAATTGGGTTCTGCTTTACTGTTTCTTATTTTATTTTAAATGTATTTGTTTGATTTTTGCTCCATTGATGTCATTACTTATTTTTTTTCCTTTCTTTTTTTGTAGTTCTACTTTCTTTTTTTCTGTTGATGGTTTGTTACTTTACTTTTTCCTTTTTTTTTTGGTAGCTCTGTCTTCACTTTGTATTGTTTTTTATTGATGCTTCGTTTCAATTGTTTCCAGCTTTCATGCCTATTTTTGTGTCATTTTGATTACTCTTTGTTTCACTTTGTTTAGTGCCTGTTCTGCTACACCTGACTGTTGTGCCTTTAATTTTGTTTTACATTGTTTTATGTTACTCTACTTGAACATATTTTTACTTTTGTTTCAACTTTCCTTTTTTTTCAATTTTCAGGTAAGTGTTCGTCTGGTGTTATCTTGAAGTTTCCGGGTCAGGTGTGAAGGTATGTGAAAAGTGCTATTGCGTCTGCATGTACCGTTCAGGTGAGTTACTCGGGGCTAATGATGGGTTCACCTGCATTTTTATCTCTTTTTGTAATGAGCGACGCGAGATTGTGAAATCGTTTGTTCTGTTTTTTTTATGTTTTTTTTTTTTAAGCAGTCAACTTCTGCTGTTGTAACTAACTTAGTAAATGAAGGTTTAAGATTTTTCATAATTTTTTCATCCCCATATGAGTTGTATGATATTCTATAACTAAAAGAATATATTTTATAACTTCTCTCATCCTAGCATATATGAGTTGTTCATATTTTATAATTCTCTCTCTCTCTCTCTCTCTCTCTCTCTCTCTCTCTCTCTCTCTCTCTCTCTCTCTAAGTAAATGAAGGTTTAAGATTTTCACATAACTTCTCTCATCCTGTTGCTATATATGAGCGTTCGGTATACTCTTATACTCTCTCTCTCTCTCTCTCTCTCTCTCTCTCTCTCTCTCTCTCTCTCTCTCTCTCTCTCTCTTAGTGAATGAAGGTCAAGATTATACTTTTCATCCTGTTGAATAAAGGTTTAAGATTTTCTCACATAATTTCTTTCTCTCCTGTTAAGTCTATGAGCGTTGGCTACTTATAATTTATCTCTCTCTCTCTCTTCTCTCTCTCTCTCTCTCTCTCGGCTCTTTTGATTTGAAAGTAAAATATCCCATTTTTCCTAGCGCTTTCTTGATAAATGGATGTCAAAGATACTTCCATAATTCCTCTCCTCTCTTTTTTCTCTCTCTCTCACTCTCTCTAGTTCGTTATAGCATGCTTTAAGATTAGGAGCATACATAGATTTTTATCATTATACATACGCGCGTGCGACCACACAAACATACACACACATAGCCCACACACACACACGCACATACACACATACACACTTATATATGTAGTTTAAATGTATTTATCAGGTACTTCAATACAAAGTTGTCACGAATATATGGAAATCATTTTCCGTTAGTTGTCAAAAATAATACTTTAAAAACAGAATAAATATAAGGTTAAAAAGTGTCCTCTTTGGTATTGAGGTTCCGAGTACTCTAGACTTGCTTAGGTGATATCGCGCATTACAGAATGCTAAATGTGCCTCAAAGTAATTTTGGTCTATTTGTTTAGAAGCAAGAAGTTATTTTCTTAATCCCAAATATTGAGGCTTCATATTGGCTATAATTGTCCATGTGAGGAATATTGCTGTCATAATTGGAGTGTTTCATGTTATGTCTCATAACTGGATTGTTTAATTTTGTCCGTCTCCTTCAGAGGGTTGAATCGAGGGCGGTGCCTCGCGATCGCTCAGCCTATCTTCAGCCACTTTCAGTGAGCTTTTTCCTCCACATGGTTGCTTTTTCTTGTTTTAACGCTATTTTTTCCCATTTTTTGTATAAAAGCACGATGCCTTCTTTTGAAGGACTTTATTTGTTTGGGGTAGACCGTAGTCTCGATCGGCTGCCCTGCCTGACATCGCTTAGACCCCGGTAGTGCATGTACATGTATCGTACCAGTCACCAGCTCCCTTTCTCCCAGCAGCGAGGAGACGTTGAGCGTTAGGGTCGACAGTTCGAGACGTGAGGTGTCTGCTGTATGTTTAGGAGATGCTGGAGTGGCTTTGTTTTGTGTGTGTATTAGTCTGTAACACCTATTTGCTTTTTAAGCAAACCTCATCCGTTGATTAGATACATAATCCCGTGTCTATGGATAGCAGCGTCCGCCTCTCTGACCAGTCGGCTGCGGATTTGGAACCCCATGCCGCAGACCTCTGGTGAAGTCCGAAGTTGCTCTAACCAACTTGGCCATCGAGGCCTCTGCATGGTTGCTTCTCTTCCCTCATTTTTGGTCACTGGCTCGTTAAGCTCTAGAAGATAAACCCTTACAGTGAGAAGGCTTTTTTTAACCCGCCTGGGCACCTCTTCTCACATAAATTCTCTGGAAATGAGTAGTCCTTAAATTGGAAGGTTTAATTACTGCTTCTCTTCCTAAACTTCTAACCTTTATCACTCTCCTCGCGTCTCTGTTCTTCCGGACTCTCACAATCGTTCTTCCTTCAAGATGCTGTATTATTCCATTCGTTGTTAGGCCCACTCTTCCCACCTCACCCCAACCTCTTCCCTCTTCTTCTTCCTCCTCCCTCACCCCCTCGTGTTTTTCAAGTGTTCATCCAGTCTGTTTCGAGTTTAGAGAAGTCCATTTACTCTCCCGTCATATTAGCTTCTGCATTATTGATGAACTCAAAACCTGTCAACAGAACTTTAGTCACAGAAGTCATCTTCAAACTTCCATTTCATGTAGTATGGCGTAGAGAGAGAGAGAGAGAGAGAGAGAGAGAGAATGTATTCTAAAATGCCGGAAGCCATGGAAGCGTTTTAAACATTTACCAAACTTTACTTCCAACTTTCGTCATCCGTAACTACGCTGGTTCACACTTATCTTCTCCTTTTACCGTACGTCACCCTGTCGTTTCCCTACTTCCCCCTACCCCCTTACCTTCCCCTGCGTTCCGTACAGGTCCCGTATAACCCGTATTTGACCTTTATGCCTTCACTTTTTGCGTTGCTTTTTCTCGCCTGGCTCACATCACCCCAACTCCATTGTTGTCACCCCATCAGCTGAGGGATCCCGATCCGTTCCACGTCATTATTAAGGTGCTAAGTCCCGACGCCACGGAGCGATTTTCTTACCCTTGCAAGTAGCTATTATGACCGTCGTTTTGACGGATGGCCCGAGTCAAGACCCAGGGCTGAAGGTGTTCCCTGGTGATATTTTTCTTTTGTGGTTACTTTTGGATTGTCATTACATTGCAAGAGAAAGATAGGGCCTGTGGAAGAAGTGTAAATTTCAGATGTGGCAACACACGCATTTGGTCAAGACTGCATCATCAGTAATAATCTATATAGGATAAGGGCTTTCTGGAGAAAGTAAATCGGCCTTTTACACCTAAATACTTTCCGCAGCCACACAGACATTCATTTATACAAACACACACACATAGCATTATATATATATATATATATATATATATATATATATATATATATATATATATACATACATATATTGAGAAAAAGAAAAATAGATTTTAGATAGTAGGTCATGAGGTGAGTTTTTTCTTCATTTTTTATTTTTTGTGACAAAGGGTCACTTTGCCGTACCTCCGGTTAAATGGTATACTGTACTTTACAACGTGCCCCTCGTAAATACTCCCAGTCACCCCCACTCACCAGTTATGCCTAGGAATTAAATAAAAAAACTTCTCGGGAGGGCTTTCAGTTCTAGGAAACAGGAATATTGGGGTGAAGATTAGTTCCTAAAGCTACGAAGAGGAATAAACAACACAAATAATATTTTTGCAACGCTCATATTCATAAAAAAAGGTTTTCCGAAGTAAAGCAGTAAGAAATATTTGAAAGACTCTTAATAATTTGTGGTGGACTATACTCAGAATTGGACAACAACAAAAAAAACTATAAAATTTCACGAAGGCTTCTGTTCTGAAATGAAATAGAATAGGTGTGAAGGAAGACAGTATATGTAAAGTCACTGCTCATAAAATGTCAATTTTCTGAAGTAGTCATCTGCTTTAAAATTTTATGGTAAGTTCTCACGGCAATAATTTACCATTCTTATGAACAGTCTATTGTCAATTTAGTTATTTTTATTTTGTTTTTCAAAAGGTTTTCTACATAATTTTCCATATGATCTGGCGTACAGATGCCATGTAAAAACAGCAACTAAATTACACGAGGGACTTATGTCAGATTTTAGACAATTGCAAATGTAGCCTACACAAACTACCATTACATTCTCAGGATTTCGTATCTTATATCCCTGCCGGTACCAGTTCTCGAATCCCACGCCTTCCCCTCCACCGAAGGGGTCACAGGTCTCTAGTCTTCAAGAGAGAGAGAGAGAGAGAGAGAGAGAGAGAGAGAGAGAGAGAGAGAGCACAGGTGTCTATGGTGCAATTTTTAAGAGAGAGGAAAACAGAGAAGGAGGGAGAATCACATGTGTTTCATATCTAATTATCAAGAAAAAGGTGTCGAAATCCTAATCTTCTTTAGAGATAGACGGACAGAATAAAATCAAGTCTAACCTTTCAGAGAGAAGAAGAAGTAGAAGGAGAAGAAGAAGGAAAAAAGACACTTTCTCATCTCGGCTGACAATTTTCTAGTGTCGCCAGGGTGACAAGCGCCTTGTTTACAGTGATGGAACGTGGTTGCCTTGTTGCAGAGTTGCTGCACAGAGACACAGGCGTTGTTTGGGGGATGGGGATCTCAGTAGGGAAGGAGAGGGTCTAAGGGGAAGGGAGGTGGTTTAGGTAGGGGCAGCAGATGCCGAGATGGTCTTGACCTCGATTACGAATGGTGGAAATGTGTGATGAAGTGATGGTATGAACAGATGTTGTTGTTCTTCCGTAAAGTGAGGCTTTGTCTAGAGAGAGAAAGAGAGAGAGAGATAATTATTATAATGGCACACCCATTTCCTCAATGTACAAGCTAGTCGGGCTTTATATATTTACCCTCACTTTTATTTCAGAGAGTAAATTCCCCACTTCCAAAAGGACTGTTTGAAAATCAATTTCAACGCATAATCACAGCACGTTCTCAACCCTCAATTATAAAGGTGCACATTTTTACCATTCTGGCACCTTGGCGAATTTTAGACGGCGAAACGTGACGTCACATTAGCCACGGTTTTGTCCACAATTTTTTCACTAGTTATTTTTCGTATCCATACGATATATGTTGACCCAATTAGGTTTTAGTAGGGTTTCTCCGGCGTTATTGGGACCGCCGTCGTGATGCTCCTTTAAACCGGGTCGTGATTGGGGTTTCCAAACGGGGCTCTCGTCCTCTTGAACTCCAGAGGGTTGTAAACACCACCTTGCTCTCTTCTCCCTACCTATTTTCCGTGGGGTGTCTTTCGTTGCTTAAATATGAATTATTTTTAATATATTAAATTCTAAGTTATATTCATAATACAGCACGTGTACCCGAGTCTGTGCGAATATAATATGTACTGTAATTATTTTCGTTATAGATAAAAAAAAAATAGGTTAAGTTCTATACTTTGATATGTGATTGACGTACAGAAAATATTTTGCCGTTGCTTGAAGTAAAGAGTAAAAAGCTGCCAGTTCGAAAGATAATGCAAAACGCTTATGTTAATAGTACAATAACCTCTTTTCCTGCCGAGAACGACCAGATTAGCTGAACAACAGCACCAATATGCTGTAAATGGGCCTCGCTGTCGAACTTCTCAGTTCCAGAGGTCCTGTATCCCTCTAAGTGTTCGACTGTGGAACAGTCTCCCTGAGGGTGTTGTGCAATTGGAACCTTAAAGGTTCAAGCGAAGACGCAATGCAATACTACCCTAAAACAATTCTCCTTGTATATTAGGCATTTATTTACATTTTTATCTATTTAATTATTCATTTCTCAATTTATTTTTTAGTTTTTAGTAACTGATCTCATCTTTCTATGTTTTCTATTAACTCCTGTTACTTCTTTCAAATGAACACCATATTCTTTGGAAGCTTGAATTTCAAGTCAGTGGCCCCTGTGGGCTTGTTCCATATGAAGAGGTTTCATCTTCTGAATAATAATAATAATAATAATAATAATAATAATAATAATAATAATAATAAGACAGGGCCTTGTAATTAGAACTGAGGAGCATACAGAGTGAGTTAGTGAATCTTAAAAGGCCTTTGTATGAATCCCCAGACACTGAAGACAGTCGATTCTTCTCCCCCTCACGACGGACGTGACTGATTATCGAAGGTCTTCAAAGCTGACGGAATCGTAGCCAAAATTGGTCGGTGAAATGTAGATCAGATGTCAATGGTAATCTTGGGGAAAGGCAAATTTATTTGGATCTTTTAAAGAGAAGATTATGTTTAAATCTTAAGCTGAGCAGTTTTATAAAGATATATATATATATATATATATATATATATATATATATATATATATATATATATATATATATATATATATATATATATATATATGTGTGTATATATGTGTGTGTGTGTATTTAATCTGTGTATATGTATGGGTCCTCATCGTGCATGGGTACAGATAGGCATTAGAGCTAGCAACCTAGTCATAAAATCTAGGAGGCTGAAAACCTCCACAGACAGCCTTTGAACAGAAAGGGCATTTAGGTAAAAAAAGGTACAAAAATTTTTATCCACATTTAAATTAAGAGTAAAAAGGCGTAAAACTTACCGACAATACATATATACAGTTTCCTTTCCAGTGGAGTGATATTTTCAAAAATAAAGTATACAATCACATGAATTTTTAGCAAACTAATATTCAGTTTGGCAAACATACATATAACAAAACGCAGATGATTTTTCTTACTCGCGAACAGAAGCAAGAACATAACATACTATAGTATGCATCTGACTATGAGTGAGGTCCGTCTAGTTTCATACTCGTTACATATCTCCTCGCTGACTTTACAAGTTTCTCAGTTTATCTGAAAATGACACCTGGGCCATAATCTCCAGAGGTCAGAGAGAGAGAGGGAGAGAGAGTCGGAGGTCCATTTACCTGTGTATGCCTCCCATCCGTGTGCCATTGTACAACGCCCACAGTCCATAGCAGGATGACCATTTGGGCGATAGGATAAGGAATTACAATCCCCGCCTCGACGTTAATGTATGTAGGTCCTCTCATCGTGTTTCCTTCCAGACTCTTTATGCGTTATTTTGCTGCGTGTGAAAGAGAGAGAGAGAGAGAGAGAGAGTATGGGAGGCAATATTGTTGTAGAGCTGTCAAGAAGATGCATAGTGTTGTAGGCGTTATCTGATAGGTTACATTTCCTTTAGAGGATGTTTTTATGTGTACGGGATATTGAAAAGGACTTCATGCAAATGTTTACTTTGTTTTTATATAGACAGTATCCGTAAGTATTTTACGTCCCTGCAGTATAATATGTATGTGGTAATGTAATTTTGAAAATCAGTTCTTGCAGCTTGAATGTGCAACATAGGTTGTTTTGTCAAACTAAAGCATTGAAAGCTCTTGTTTTCTTTTATCTAAATTTCACTGCACACCCCATATATCCTGTTGCATTAAACTTATTATTTTCCTGCATTAAACTTATTATTTTCCACAATATGTATGGTAACCTTGTTTACATTACTCCTTACATCATATTTATCGACCATTAATTAACTCTGACCTTTTTATCCCTCTTTTTCCTGGTATCCAGGTGGTGCTCTCTCTCTCTTTCTCTCTCTCTCCTGGTTATGTAAGCGTCAACGAGTTCACCTTATGGCAAGAGATCCTTTCGTTAGGGTCACGGGCTACGAGGGAGTAATCTGAGCAAGTTCTGGACAAGCTTTAAATTAAGTTCCTGGTGGTGAATCGAAGGTTTTGCACCACAGCCGAGGATGCAAAGAAGAGGAAAAAAATATAAAAACAATAACAGACGCAAATGATCAGTTTTTCTTCATTGGTCTCTCTCTCTCTCTCTCTCTCTCTCTCTCTCTCTCTCTCTCTCTCTCTCTCTGCATTGTTCACATAAGTGGAAAAATCAACTTCGCATGAAAGTGTAAACCTGTCTGGTACTTAATATTGAGAACCTCATTCAGAGCCCTAAAAATATCCTTTATACTTTTTTCTCAGTCTGTGTTAAAGATAAGACCCTGTAAACAGCATCGGCTGTTTAGAAGAAACCAAATCTCTCTCTCGCTCTCTCTCTCTCTCTCTCTCTCTCTCTCTCTCTCTCTCTCTCATGAAGATAAGCCCTTTCCAATAACATCGGTTGCTCACAGGCTTCTTCTCGTAGGCGTCGCTCTGCCTCGGCATCAGAGAGCAAACGACGTGACCCGGAGATAAGCTCTCGGTGGCTTTTAAAAAGAAGCGCCGCTCTCGCTTCATTGGATGGGAATAGTAAATAATCCCATGGACCGTAGATGCATGGGATGTGTAGTAGGCCGACCTTTATCGCCTTTTTCGGAGCCTATTGTTTGGTTACGTGGGTTGTTGTAAGGTTGGTGATTGTGGCGAGACTTGGCTATGAACTGATGAAGATGTAGATAGATACATACATACTGTAGATAGATAGATAGATGGGAAGAAGGATATTTTTTGTAGGGAGCATCACAGTTTCTTTTATATCATATATATGTATTTATTATAATTATATATATATATATATATATATATATATATATATATATACATACATACATATATATATATATATATATATATATATATATGTATGTATATATATATATATATATATATATATATATATATATATATATATATATATATATATCTTGAAGGCGGATCACACATTTATCACTTGTGTTACTTCTTCAGCGTCCACCTCCATCTGCGACCCCAACAGTCAGCTGACCACCAGTACTCAAGTCAACAGAGGTACAATAGGCTTAAGGGAACGATCTTATATGGCTCATTGTATGCCCAGATAAGACCCGGAGTGAGAGAGAAAGAGAGTCTTAAATTATCATGTTCCACTAAAGAATGAACAATTCCCATACATGTTCACAGAATTTATATTCCATCTGTTTTTTTTTAAATAATATATGATATTAATGACAGCTTTTATTTATTTAAAATTGTTACTGTTATAGAGCCGTAGAATAACTGATGCTTTCTGTAGAGCTATTTACACATGGAAAGTGCTCTTCCCTGACTAAATTATGCGTTTGAAAAATACTTTTCCACAGCAAATTGAGTTTCCACCGTTCTCCGATTTCTGCTATTCGTCGCAATTTATATGATAGCTGAAGTTTGCATGGTGTTTTAGATTTTTAGGTTATTAAATGGATTTGGCATTACATACCCTAGGAATGTGATAGTTATTTTCATATACTCTTCTCTCTCTTTAATACGACCCTATGATTATCCAGCATATAGGTCAAGTTATAATGGAGTGTTTTTATTTAGGCATTTTTCCTTGATACTGATGATTATACGACATTGTCATATAATTTTTTATGTTGGTGACGGCCTGTCACGATAAAATATAAGGTAACTTTAAAAATAAAATAAAAAAATGAAATTACCATTTTTAGTTATTCATTAAAAATCGATAAACCTGATCCCTCCTCAGACATTTGCATTAACCAGCATTTCACGTGTGTACAGAAGATATTTTCATAGGCCATAAAACGAGTCACTTTCCGCAAATACACCTCTGTTTACCCGGCGCTAAATATGGAACGTGTGGCGTCGGGTAAGAGGCGAAATCTATTTTAATATCAGACGGGATCTCCATCTTAAGATTCAGGCATCTTGAAACAGGTCAGATATACGATAGCTTTTCGAAATGAAAGGAAATACTTCTTTCTCTCTCACTCAATCTGGCTGTCTCTCTGTGTATCTATTTTTAAAGCTAAAGATTTTAAACCACTTTATGTACACAATTGGATGTTTTGAAGATCAAATAACTATCACGCTTTCCTTGTGTTTCTCAAACACACACACACACCCACACACACACACACACACACACACACACACACACACCTTGAAATACTACCCAAAGCATACACTAAGGACTAAGGTATTTCGAGGATGGAGGTGATTCTCTCTCTCTCTCTCTCTCTCTCTCTCTCTCTCTCTCTCTCTCTCTCTCTCTCTCTCTCGCCGGATCAAAACCTAATCCTTCATCAATCATGCCTGAAGTCTTGTTTCTGCTAGACTTTTTCAGAGTTGAGTGGATTACTTGAGCATAAGCGATGACCGTGAAACATGATACCGTTGACGAAGCTTCATGTAAGAATAGACTTTCACAAGAAGAGAAGAGAATATTGAGTTTCGAAGTAATATCTATCACTTTCGTTTTGAATGCCATGTCTCGCTCTCTCTCTTTCTCTCTCTCGACTGAATGTTATATTTATATATATATATATATATATATATATATATATATATATATATATATATATATATATATATATATATATATATATGTATGTATGTATATATATATATATATATATTATATCTTTTATAAATATATACATATATATATATATATATATATATATATATATATATATATATAGCTTATATGTGTATATTGTAATTCGCGTTTGTAGTAGTAGAAATATTTGATAAAAATGGTACGATAAGTAGTTGCGGAGAAATTTCAAAAAGACACAAACTGTTGGTAAAAATACAAATTTTATATTTCTTGGTATACTGAAAAATTCATGGAACAAGTTGTTCAGTTTTATAAAACTGACCAAATATGTCAACGACAACGTGGCGAAAAAATGAAACTCGAGCCGGAATTATTTCCAGCAGAATTTTAGGTTGTTGGAAAGTAGAGGCTAATTGCCCAGATTTGGTGCTCAGACTTGGCGAAATCTTTAAATCATTTCTCCTTTCTGCTTTTGGGTTGAAAAGGATATGTTCCAAAGAATTACGACAGATATCTTTTGATATATTGACGATCTCTTTATTCTCAGGTGGCGTTTGCAAGGTCGAGTTCATAGGGTATACGTCGCAGTTGAATTTCAGAATTTTTTTTTTTTTTTTTTTTTTCAGTAAAAGTGGCGAGTGGGTTTTCCCTTTCGGTAGAAATGAACGAAGCGTAGAATTTGCACTGAGTCGTAAAATTTTTATTTGGAATTTGGATTAAATTTCAGTTTTCTTTGTAAATATTCCTTTGAGACGTAAAATTTTTATTGAGAATTTGGATTAAATTTCAGTTTTCTTTGTAAATATTCCTTTGAGACGTAAAATTTTTTATTGAGAATTTGGCTTAAATTTCAGTTTTATCTGTAAAGATTCCTTTGAGACGTAAAATTTTTGTTGATAATTTGGATTAAATTTCAGTTTTATCTGTAAAGATTCCTTTGAGACGTAAAATTTTTAATAAATTTCAGTTTTTCTCTATCAAGTTGTTATTGAGACATAAAATTTTAATTTAGACTTTCGATGAAATTTCAGTTTTTTGTTGTAATGTTCCTATTGAGACAAAATATTGGTTGAGAATTGAGATCGAATTAATTTTTTGTTTGTAGATAAACAAAGCCTTAATTGCCAACGAGGTTTAGAGTAAATTTCTTTCTCTTTATAGGTAAATAATGCTCAGGCAATTTATTGAAGATTAAGAGAAAATTTTCATTTTGCACAGATTACTGGTGTACTTTAAGATATTAATTGAGAGTTGCCAGTAGACTTTTGCTAATAAAAGAATATTTGAAGCCTCTTAACCGTAACAAAATAAAAAATGTTCATTGTGAGACTTATGAATAAATTATTCTTCTCCCCTGAATAAACAAAACTTACAATACTTTTCCTTTAGAAACAAGATTAAATGTCCGTCTCTTGTAAATAAAACTAAATTTCGGTTTTCAAGCAAAAAAATTCCTCGAAAAGTATTTTTCCCTTCACTGGCTTCGTTCGCCTCCCGCCTTTCTCTGAATGTCATGCGCATGCGCATTTTTGGGGGGAATTTTGTGTATATCATGTATTCTTATCTCTCTCATCTCCCACCCGCCTTTTTATTTATCCGTCATTAATGATCGGCCGAGTCATGGCGGGGACGTCAATTATGATTATCTTCACGGTTCAAAGGCTTCTTTGTTTATATATTTATTTTTTTTTATTTTGCGATGACGTATAGAAGTACTTTTATCGCGATATTTTTCGTCTTGAAAGCTTCATGTTTTTTGTTTAGGTAATCTTTTTTTATTTTTGATTTTGTGATCATATTCAGTATTGAGTTTTCATGACATTTCATCTTTCATTTTCTTCTCTGGATGCAAAAGTGAAGAGATTTTTTAAAAGCTCGAGTCGGGTGTTACTTTTATTTCAGAGATGGTGTTCACTGTTGAAGTCAAGATTTTCAAGGAGCTTAGAAGGTGATTATTATGGAAATGAAGCGTAGGAACGTTTCCATGTACACTGTATTGCAAATGACAGGATTTTAATTATTAGTTTACATAAAAGTTTTATTCAATTGAATTTCTTACTTTGATGACATGTACCTAAGCAACCATTTTGCTCGCAGCTGTTGGTGATTGATTAAATGACCCACGTTTCAAAATTTGTGAGAATTGATGAGCATTATAAGCAGCGCTTTGCTTTGGTACATTGTAAATATGTATTGTCGATATTGCTTCTTGCTTTCTGTGCAATGTTTTTAATCTGTTTGATTTCCATAAATGAATTACAAACTGGGTCGGATTTTGAATGACACAAACACATACACACACGTATGTATATGTATGTATATATATATATATATATATATATATATATATATATATATATATATATATATATATATATATATATATATATATATACACACACACAAACATGTGTGTGCGTGCGTGCGTGCGCGCGTGCTCGCCTCGCATTGATCTTTATTACTGCAATATGAAGTAGTAAAGATCAATTCTTATGATTTCTTGTCTCTAAGGTTGATACAATTTGCTCATGGTCTTCTCGTGCCAGAAGTTTACAACATCGCCACCAGGTGATCTGACGTCATGCGATGTACTTTAGCGCATTGCTGAATTGGATCCGACATTACAGCCCCAATTCGGAACTTAACGAAAAGGAAACAGTCGGACGAATCTTCCTAACCTAACCCAGTGTCCCATTAATTCCAGGTGTCGTCTCCAGGACACCTGTTATGACGACAGATGACGATGTGACGTCACAAGGTATGAGTCAGGCCAATCGTGATCGGCATACTGCTTGCGTGGTTACTCGAATGGTGGTGCATGATTTTCTATCTTATTCCTTTTACGTACAAGGTCGCTTTCCCCATGACTACTGCTGCTTCTCTTCCCCTCGCCGGACGGTTTGCGTTGCTTGGAAAACGATGATTTCGAAAGAGTTCGTTAATGATCTTAGTTTTTTCTCACGGTGATAAAGTCAGATAACTCGTTAAAATTGAGTCCTTTATGAACTGGTCTAGAACGGATATTTATTTATTTATTTATTTATTTATTTGAATTTATTTGATTTGGAAGTAAGAACGCACGTCTTGCCCATTAAACAAAATCTGTTTTGATTCTCAATGGCTGATTTGATTCCTCCTCTTCCAGTGCACTTGTATAACAGCGACACGAGTTTTGCATTACAAGATCCAAGTTGTTATGATGGTATTCACCACTCATTGCTCCGAGTGGCTAACTCTTTCCTATTTCAAGTGCTCAAAGGAGGATAACACCATTCTTTACAGTTTATCTCTGGTCGAAATATTCGTTCGAATTACAGCTGGCCTTTAGAAAAGAGAAACCTCTGTTTTGCTCGTTATCTCGGAGTGCTCGTAAGCTTTTAGCCAGTCCTTGGCTCACAATTAATCGATTGTGATTTAATACCCGCTTACAACATTTGCTTTTACGTGCACTCTGTGTACAGTGGAATTATGCCCCGCTCTTCGAACATACTTCCAGTACAGTCGTTCTTTGTGTTTATGCAAATAACCCCATTTGTAATGAGGCCAGAGGGATTGGGAATGGCCGCCTTTTGGCTAGGTCAGATCCATCTTTTCTTTTGCCCATGACTCTGTGGCGCTACTAAGCTGGATTTATATCCTTCTTACATTGAACTCGTTTCTCTCGGAGATTTAGCATGTTGGCTTTTGTGCTCATTATTGCTGCTCCTCTTGAGCGAGGAGGTTGAGCGAGGTTTTCCCACTGAGGTTGATTTCGTAAGGTGGTTACAGAGGTTTGGTTGCTCATGAAAGAAATGTACAGATAGATCTTATTTTAACATTATTCTTTGAGAAATTGCGTAGTTGATATCTTACACACTAATACATACGCTTTTAAATTGACCGACATGATGCAGATATATATATATATATATATATATATATATATATATATATATATATATATATAGAGAGAGAGAGAGAGAGAGAGAGAGAGAGAGAGAGAGAGAGAGAGAGAGAGAGAGAGAGAGAGATCCAATTAAATAAGAAGCGTTGTCAACTCAAGTTTGATATAGCGTTCTTTGCACATACGCCCAAAATTGAATGCCCTTGAAAGAGTCACCAGTGTTAACAGTTCTGTAGTATAATTAACTTTCATGCACTCTCTCCTAACGTATTGTGTCATTTAGTCATGGATTTTAAACGTATTCTTGTTAGGAAACTACTGAATACATTCTGACATGAGTTGGTATGTTTGCGTTATCAAAGAAGGGAAAATGAATACAAAATCTAAACATCGTTAGTATATTTTCCCTGAGTTTCTGAGGATAACTTTCACACAGTGTCTATTTTTCTTTATCGCCCTTCTTCGGTTTAGTGTCGAAACAAGACTTAATAAAGATGGGCAAAGAAGGAAAAAGAAGTTACTCGTCAAGGGAACTCGGGAAGAGTGTAATACGATCCATATCTTGAGTAATGCCTTGTCTCAGTTGTTGACAAGAGCTGTAAGTTTTAGTGGGACTCTCAGGTTCATAACAGCCTTGTGAGGGTAATCGCTCCGGCGACCTCCGTCAGAACCAGAATCGCGTCGAAGGCGCTTCTGCATGACTCACGCCGCCTCCGTCGCCTTTGGAAATGGATATTCGGAAGAACGGGGCGAAGAATCGAAAGGTGGGAAAGGGGACCCTGGAGATTGGTTCCTCGCGAGATAGGATTGGGGAGTAACGTCGTAAAGACTCCCACTGACCTCCCCACCTGTGGGAAAGACCACTCCCTTTTATGGGAGGAGCGGGATAAAAGAAACTTTCTCTCAACATATGTAATGGCGTTAAAAAAAGGCTATCATCCAGTGGACCGTCATTAAGTATTTAGATTCGTCGTATCGCAGAGGGTTATAAAGCGGGCTTCCCGTGGCGAGGGGCCTTCAGGTTCCGAGTTGGGACAGGAGACACCTGACGGAGATCTTTTCAAGATTTCGATAAGGGCTACCAGACGCAGAGAACTCCTTATGGCTGGCGGTTTCCATAAGGGCCTTTCTCTTATATTATAAAGTGTTCTTTAAAGACCCACAGGGACTCCCAGGTGTATCACGGTGTCACCATCGTCGTACATACGGGTCACGGTTCCAGGGACCTCAGGAAGGAAGGAAGGAAGGATGTGTGCGTCTTTGAGTCATCCCAGACTCCTGCTGCATTTTACTGAAGGGAGCGCTCCCCCTCCCTGAGGGCTACCCCTCCAGGTCATGGCTAAGGGCACGTAGGATGTGCTTTGGAGGAGTGTCTGTCTAGGGCAGTTGTCAGTCAGGTGGTCATTTAACAGGATCGTTGTTTAGGCGACTTGCAGATATCAACGCTTTGGGGATATTTAAAGCTTGTGTGGAGTTTTTTTGTTAGCTTACGTAAGTATGGTTATGTTTATTTGCAGTGATATAAAGTAGTGAGACCGGATTTCTTCCCCCTGCCCTATATCTCTACCTGTCGTTTCATATATAAGTGTGTGTATGTATGTATATGTATATATATATATATATATATATATATATATATATATATATATATATATATATATATATATATATATATATATATATATATTACTTTTGCTCTTTCTAAAGTACTTTTACTGTGCAAACAAGTGACCTTTCATTTGTAAAATTCAATTAGTATTATGATGTACTTAATTTAGTAAAATGAAAAAGTATATTTTCCTTGCCGAGGAAAGCACTAAACCTACGTAGATGATTAGAAAGTAATAAAGACCCAGCCTTCTAATTAAGGATTATCTATGTAATTAGCCGCTCCATTAGCGATACTCTTAATAGCGCAATGCTGTTTAGGCAAGATAGTGACCACCTGAGTACATGGCAACGGTGATTTATTAATTAGGGTCAAAATGTGGCAACGCCGCTTCCGCTCAGATTTAATACACGATAATGACAAGTTTTTGTGATCTGCTTATTCTTGCTCGTAGTTTTAAAGTATATTGACGTGCATTATGATGTCTGTTAATTGATTTTGATCCACTTAGTGGCGTTACACAGCGGTGGGTGTTGACGCCACTCTGGTGAATGGATGATCATTGGTAGTTGACCGGGCCACACAATGAAATTGGATACATTCAAGTAAACTTTTGATAGAGGATTCCTACGTCAACACATTGAGTGTTAGACCATATAGCGTTCATGGAAATGAAAGTGAAGAACATATACTCACGCGCGCCTACACACACACACACACTTATATAGTCTATATATATATATATATATATATATATATATATATATATATATATATATATATATATATATATATATATATACATACACACACACACACACACACACACACATATATATATATATATATATATATATATATATATATATATATATATATATATATATATATATATATATGGAGCACATGGACAGTTAGGCAACTGATAAGCCTGCAGAATGGAAATGATCAGCTTTATTGTATCTATTCCATAAAGCGACTTTAAACAAGTGATCCATTCCTAAATGAGAAATAAGTGGCAAGCTAGTAATGAGATGCTCAACTAATAATCTCACGCTGAAGGGCATCCGATAAGCCATTTAGAAATGGTAGACTTCATATCACCCTGTCAGGACTGATAGGAGAACCAGCGCAGCTTTGACAAGGCTACTTGCTAGACATACACATATGTCACCCACAAGTACTTACTACAAAGCGGAGAAGGAGGACGCGTCCCAGTGCGTAACTCTTTTCATACAGGTGTAAAGACGAAACAGTTAATTGACTGTCCTCTTTTCAGTCCAGATTGAAGAGCAAGTCCTAGGGTGAGGCACTAGGCGATGGTTGTGATACTGACGAAATAATGTCATTAAAGTATATTGGTTTTTTCTGCGAATTGCAATTAATTTCTTGTTCCATAGGCCTGCTTGACGTATATCTTGTATAGATGCTCCTACTCGCTCTCTAGCGCTGAATGGTTGAAAGTATCCCAATATGTTGTTGTATAACATAAATTTCATAATTCAGATCGAATATTTGCATAATTAATGAATCTTATTAGTTACATAAACAGGCGAAATACATTACCACGAAGAATTATTTGTCGGTGTTCATAAATCTCATCGCTAGGTACCAGCACATGTCATAAAAAGAAAGACATTATTTTGAATAAAATAGCGGATTGTTAAACTTCATCCAATCTCTTGCTGGCCTCCATTTTCTCATCTTGCCTGTTAATGTTTTAGCTCCCGAAATCTTAGCTGTCTTTGTTCAGTAATCTCTAGTTAAATCTACATAACCAAACTATTTGTCTTCTGGTTTCTTAAACAAAAATTTTCTCAAGCATTTTTTTTGTAATGCTGCTGAATTCATAGTCGCCTTGCTTGTACTTTCCTTGTTCTTGGTAAGCCCTTCTTTGGCTGAGTCGGTTGAGCTTCGGACTGTCACTCGATGGGCCGGAGTTCAGTTGCCCCGGCCGGCTGATGAAGAGTTAGAGGAATTTATTTCTGGTGATAGAAATTCATTTCTCGCTATAATGTGGTTCGGATTGCACAATAAGCTGTAGGTCCCGTTGCTAAGTAACCAATTGGTTCTTAGCCACGTAAAATAATAAGTCTAATCCTTCGGGCCAGCCCTAGGAGAGCTGTTAATCAGCTCAGTGGTCTGGTAAAACTAAACTATACTTAACTTTTTTTTCCTTGTTCTTGGTTGAGCCCAGCTGTGATATTACTTGTCATTGTGTCTGCAGTCTGTTTAATTTTGTAAGCGAGCGGACTGCATTGTTCAGCTGTTTAGGGAATAAATCGTGCTGTTTGATTCACAGGAATTTAGCCAAGTCCTCTTTTGTTCAGGCGTCAAGAGTGTTTGTTTGACTCTCTGAAAGGCGATCTACGCGTTTCGCTAGAATAGAGGTTGAGTAACAGGTCAGATATTCAGCAAGAATAGGAACACAACAATATAACTTACAAACGACCCTCCGCATGGTTGCGACTTATTTCAACAATGAAATCTCCAGTTTTGAGACGATTCAAGTCTGTGACAATTGAGGCGAATTAGACGATGGAAACTCATCCTTGCGATTTCTGTAGCTGCAGTTAAGGCAATTGGTTTGTTGTCAGTTCAGGAGCCCATTTAAGTAATAGTGTCGAGGTCACCTTTATTTTACTATTTTATACATCTTCTGTTGAAGAGCAAACTTACATGATGTGCAATGATGCGTTGGCATATACCAGTACATGAATGTAATAAATTTTCGCGTATATTAAAACTCCGTTAATATAATTTTTACCTACAATAAAATGTCAGATTCGCATTCTTTGATGAAACGTGCGTTAATTCTGTTCTCCAGAATCTTATCCTTTTCCATTAAAAAAAAACCGGCTGTGCTTGTGGCACGAGGTGTTTTATTGGTACTTTAGTTTTTATTTTCGATTTTTTGCATCATTTTCATGGGTTTTCTGTCGAGTGAAGTAGTTACGAACTTCTCAGGGTACGTTAGGTATATTGTGTCCATTGCTGACTGATTTGTTGCTCTAATCTCAGAGGACTTTATCACAGCTCTAGCAAATTGACCGTGAATATCATTATTTTCCTGCAGAGAATTACAAGTGGTTATGTCCTAAAGGATTTTAAGCGGGCAAATTTTGTTTGTGCTTGTGTGCCCCAGTGGTTGAGCTTTGTTTGCCAAATTCATTTTTTTATTCAATATGTCTTCGTTTGCAAACGACGTTGTGCAAACAGAATTAAACTAGGACAAATTTCTGGGCTGGGAAAAATGTAATGGTGTTATATTTGTGTGTGGGAAGTTGTGATTTGATGGTCGAGATTTGTAAACATCGTAAATCGAATCCTTCTCTTGGTGTTTGAGCCTCATTGTGACCCAGTATAATGTGTGTTTATGTGTGTGTGTGTGTCTGTCTGTGTGTGTGTGTGAGAGAGAGAGAGAGAGAGAGAGAGAGAGAGAGAGAGAGAAGAGTAGACAAGGTTATATCACTTTTTGTTGCCACTTCAACCGTGTTTAATGGCTTCATTATTCAGCTGGTGTCAGCATGAATTTGCAAAAATACTTTGTTTATAACCTTGCCGGAAAACTATCGATAATGTAATTTTAATCTTTTTAATAAGCATATAAATGTTGAACGAAAAAACAGATAAATATATAGTATGAAATAATAAGTATCTCATATTTTTCTTGTCAAACTTCTCTGGAAATGAACTTCTACCAACCAATGACGTCGACATGACGTCATCTATGAGGTCATCTTTTCCCTCCATTGTTCTCGCATCATGTTCCGGGATAATGACGTTTATGATGCCATCACATGGTTTTAGCGCATTATGTGATGGCGAGGTATTCCATCTCTTTGTACTCCCAAGCTGGCGGATGACTTCATCTTAAAATCAGTGGGAGCATCTCGTTTCTTCCGTCTTTTCCCGTGATAATTTTTTTCCCGGGATTGGGAATTATATTTTTTCTTATAAAGAAAAGGCTAGATATATGGGTTGATTTTTAGGTTTTTATTTCCAGACGCTGCTTAACGCCAAGATTACCTTTCTATAATAAAGATTGTTTATGGCTAGAACTTAGTTCCTGCGTCGATGACCATAGTAATTGCGGTGCTAGGTTATGAAAACCCAGTCATTCATTGCAGGCTAAGTGTTACCTTATACTCTCTCTCTCTCTCTCTCTCTCTCTCTCTCTCTCTCTCTCTCTCTCTCGATTTTCTACTACTCAATTCAGGCGTGATGTCATTGTAACAATTTTTTTTATATCATATTCCGTAATTTTTGTTACATAATTTTGTTTGGAACTACTGCTATTATTTCGCCTCGTCTTTGGAATACGTTTGTTTCCAAATTTTATCACTTTCGGTAATCATTCTTCTCTTTTTTATATGTAATCTTATAGTAATAGAATTCATAATTCGTGGTTAATAGTTAACTGCTTACAATCCACATATTTGTATTATTTCTTATTGCATATATGCATTTATTTCAATATATGCATTTATTTCAATGTTTATTGTCTTCATCCCCATTCCAAACACTTCAAATGCCTTGTATTTCATTATACACTCGTTTCTTTGTTTCTTTTTATTATTTTACAGTCCATCTCTCATTACTAGCCGTGCAGAATCCATGAATTGCATTTTAGAAGCCTTTCATCAGTACTTAAATATAAAATACACTTATTCCACGTATTTTATTTCTTTAGTAAATCTTCTCTTTCCTCGCATTTTGTTTTACAGTCCCTTTTTCATCACTAACAGGTCTTACACTCCAGGGTTTCGTTCTTAATAACAGTCTTCGTATTCTTCATAATTCGTTTTACGGTCTCTGTCGCTACCAACTAAACTCATATTTTACGTATTTCGCTTTGTAGTGCTTCTGTCGATAATAATAATCTGATTGGAGAAACAAATCCACAGTTATGTATATGTACATATATTTAAAGACAAATCTGTACAGAGAGCTTTCGGAAATCTGTTCGATTCCCCTCTTCAATCGAAAGGAATCCAACAGATTCCCGAAAGCTATCTGTACAGATTTGTCTCTGGATATATGTACATATACATAACTGTGGATTTGTTTCTCCATTTCAAGACTCATGCTACTATGAGTATTTTTTATTCTTCATATTACACACAGTTCTTCATATTCTTCGTATATAGTCTTCCATTGCCTTTACCTTTGTTAAAAGTCGTTATATTCCTGTCATTCTGTAGAGTCAATAGAAGCCTTCGTGCATCTGTTCGTCCCTTGTAGGTGGTATTCTTTGGCTAACGAAACTGACTAACGTCCATGTTGTGTGACGTCGAGACAAAAGGGCGATCCATCACGTTGTTTGTTTGGGAATTTCCTTTTGTGTT
>NC_089796.1:17451801-17454301 GCF_040412425.1 Macrobrachium rosenbergii | reverse complement strand
ATTGCCGGGTTCTGTTTAAAATGAAGTTCGTACATGCAAAAATCTGAATAGCTGATGCCCAAGGAAAAAGTGGTTTGATTCGGTTGGACATTGCGTACCGATTAGGCTGAGAATCGTGTACCTTTCGTGAGAGGGATTTCAAATAGTTATTAAAAGATCCCAGCTAAATTTGGCATAATCATTCCTAGGAAGTTAACCATGGAACGTTGTGATTCTGGTGTATATCAGTGTATCTTCCTTGGTGGTTATTGTAATGTTTTTTTTTTTTTTTAGACACCACTCCGTACGGTTTATCGTGGATTAATTTAGTTTGAATTTGATTTGGTTGAGATACAGATGTAAACAAGCATCCTGTGGATAACAGGGAGCTAAATATAACTCAGATTTTGTCCTCTCTTTTTAAATACAGTGTGAGTATTCTTGAGGCTTTTATTGATATGGAATTTTATCATGATACTGCAATATAGACTATGGCTTTTTCTCACGTCACTATTGGAAGACCAAGTCTATTGTCAATACCTGGTTTTTGGCGAATTTATCGTCCCAGTTTTCAGTTGTAGCATGACATCAGAAAGTGGAACTATAACATTTTGTTATACCGTTTAAACTGTGCCAAACGTTCATCAGATATGTTTCCGTATTACAGATTATTATTTTTTTTTCTCTTTTTGGGGGGTGGGTTCACCTATGCACCTTTTTCCCTTCGCCATTAGCACCTATACTTCCTGTGACGGCTTTCCTGACTTGAGATAACACTAAGTCAGTTCTCCTCTGTGGGATTTTTATATGCTAGGGATCTCCTTCATTGTTGCTCATTATGATCATTCTCCCCCATGGCGAATCGGAAATTTTACATGGCTCGAATGCTTGACGTGATGGAAATTGATAAGAGCTATTTAAGGGATGAACACCTTTCGTTTTTTAGACAATTAAACTTCTGATTTTTTACGTTTAATATTTTACTGGCAAATATTATCGACTATTATATTACATTGCGTTTCTTGCATGGTGAAATTCACAGATTGTTACAATCAACAATCTTACAATCAAAAGGCCAAGACTCAGGGCCTCCCTTCATACTCACACTTGTTTAAGGCAAAAGCAATTCTTCTCGAATGCAATTGACAGCTCGTAATTTCCGAGACGTGGCATCGAAATTGCTCATTCTCCCAAAAAGAGAGAGAAAATCCGTCGTATAAATTCCGAAGACTCTGTCACCGTTTTCCATTCGTTTTGCTAAACGAGCGCCACTTGGCCCTCGGGGTCTTAGCATTGGCATAGTTACATATTAGGTCATAATGCCCGTTCTGACTTACTTTCTTTCGCCTGCTTGTGGTGGTGGTCCTCCTTGCATATTACCTTGAAGTGGTAGTTATTGTGTGCTTATTATTAGCTTTTGCTGTTCAAGGGGTTTTTTTTGGCATGGCCTAGTGCCCATTTGTGTATTCCTTTTGGATATACGTATATAATTATATATATATATATATATATATATATATATATATATATATATATATATATATATATATATATATATATGTATATATATATATATATATATATATATATATATATATATATATATATATATATACTGTATATAGTTGCATCATGCTGGTGATGTATCAAGTGCATTATGTTGTCCGGCGTTTTCTCACACAAGATTTTGATTTAGTTAAACGTGGAGTTTTTACCTGTTGACTGTTTACGTTATACACAGAGATATTGATATATAGATAAACACTGCAACTCCTGCGGTTCTTGTCCGGCCAGTAGCCCAACAATCGACTTAGCAGGGAGTAGTTATCTGTCTGTCTAATTATAATAAAACAGTGAATACATATATTTATATATGTGTGTGTGTATGCGTGTGTGTGTGTGTTTGCGCGTGTGTATCTTCATACTTACAGATATGAAGATACTTTATTGGGGTTTACTGTTAAAATAAACAAGAAATTTGTAGAAACATGGAACAGAACTGATGAATGCTATGCCTGCCCATATGCGTTTCTAAGGAAGGAGGCGAGGCAGAGAGGCAGGAGGAGAGGGAGAGATGGAAGCCGATTATAATCAAGTAGAAGAAGAAAAAACACTAAGCACAGGTCCCGTATCTGTCTATCTCCTGTCCAGCCGGTCCTTCCTTCGTGTCCGGCCCTCTGTCTGTTAATGTCGTGCTTCTGTATGGTTAGAGACAGGGCTACAGGGACGACCTTCTAGTTACTGCACGATAAAGAATTGCAGTGAAATTATCTCTCTTTCTCTCTCTCTTTCTCAGTAGATCGAGGTATAACTATCTGCTTGTCTTCACGTCAGTCTCTTGATGTCTATCTGACAAGGCCACTTTCTAAGCAGAAAAAAACGATAATTACCTGATCGATTCTTGTTAGCCTATTTTTTTCTGTTTATCCAATTGCTGGCTGTCGATCTGTCCGAGTAAATATTTGGCTGAGTCTCTCTCTCTCTCTCTCTCTCTCTCTCTCTCTCTCTCTCTCTCTCTCTC
>NC_089796.1:17379301-17444301 GCF_040412425.1 Macrobrachium rosenbergii | reverse complement strand
ATTAAATATCTGGGTCACCATACACGCAGTTGTTCATCCGTTTTAAGAACAAAACCGTAGGTTCCAAATTAAACACCGAAACCTTGTCATGAATTTGTTGCTCAAAAATGAGAAGGAAAAATAGGCTGCGCATTCGTGACAGTTTTGAAGACTAGAAGACGAGAACTTTTCTCTTCCTTTTAAAATTTTTTAAAATATGAAGGAGGATACTTTCAAATAAGGAGAGATTTCCATAAAGTTGGTACTGAATTAGGATTAATAAGTGTGTTTTTTATTTTATTCTTATTGAGACTGAGACACTCTTGATTTGAACTCTCTTGATCTGATAATCTGGTAAAGGGGAGTTTTTTTTTTTCATGTGCTGGTTGCATAAAGGACAACTTTCACGTTTTCATTTATTCTGTTCATGTGATAAAATTTATGTTATATGTTTACTGACAATGAAGAAGAATTATTTTAAAAGGAGTGAAGTTCGACGCCTTCGTATTCTGTAGTATTTTCTCTTTTTATTTAAGGTAAAATAAATGCATCAGTGAAATCTTACACCATTGTATCTTGATTGAATTTTATATAAAAAGTCTCTCTCTCTCTCTCTCTCTCTCTCTCTCTCTCTCTCTCTCTCTCTCTCTCTCTCTCTCTCTCTCTCTCTCTCTTCGGTGATAATTCTCCATCGGAGATATTCCCGAGGTAGCGTGAATTTGATATTAAGCGACATTTGTAGCTTCATGATTATATATATATATATATATATATATATATATATATATATATATATATATATATATATATATATATATATATATATAAAGTCTCTCTCTCTCTCTCTCTCTCTCTCTCTCTCTCTCTCTCTCTCTCTCTCTCTCTCTCTCTCTCTCTCTCTCTCTCTCCATCGAACATCTATCCTTTTAAGTAGCCGAGGTCTTTCTCCTCAACAGTTACCCTCCTGTAGTGGCTAAAAATATGCCATTGCCTTAAAGGTCTTTGCCTGAAGATTTTGACGTCACGAGGACCACCTCTCTCACTTGTTCTTCTTTACTGATAGTATCTTGATCTTTATATCTTTTGCTTTAAGTGACCGGAGTTTTCAAGTGTCTTTATTTTGGGTTGTCTCTTAAGTTTCATATGATTGCATTCTTGAGACAGAATCTGCTCGAGTTGTCCAGAATTACATTCTGAGTATCTGCCCACACGGCGTTTTTATTTTGGGTGTCTGTAAAGTTTCGCACAGATACCTTTCTCACGACAGGTTCGATTTTGGTAAATTCGAAATTACATAGGAAAACATTTTTTTTGTGTGTGTGTGTGTGGTTATGATATATAAGTTTATTTTCCAAAACGTTTGATTATTTTGTGAGGTCGACCAAGTTATTGAATTTGTAACTGAGTCACTTCATAAGTTTTTGGAATATCAGTAGTAACTGATAATAGCGGAACATAGAAAGGTGTTTATACAAAGCTTTTCAGAAAATGGCCGTTACTGTAAGGAGAACTGAATTGAAATGAACAAATGAATCTACTCATATTTTTATAATATATTCATTTACATCCATTATCTTCGTAGCATCTCATTAGTCACTCCTCTGGCGCCTGGGGAATTAATTCTATTCTACCACGACGAAGGACTACGAATATTTGGCTTTAGTAAATATTCAACATCGATGTCTCCTGCTGTCCTTAATAGATAAATCTTTATATAAATGTCATTTAGAGGTCGAGGTCTTTTGGCAAAAGGCGCTCACTAAAGCATGCATTCTCTTTTATGTCTCTGGCTACACTATGACCATTTGCCGCTCAAGCTAGACGACAAAGATATGTTGTGGTTTAGCATTAATATTTAAGGATGACAGTCAGAGGCTTGGCTAGCATTTTTCCTCTTCTTTTCTGAGGGATACTTTTAAATTGGTGAGACAAGCTGCCCCAAACATTATTATCGTTCTCCGTGTAATTGAGCTTAGAATTACTAAGTAGTTTTATCTCTCCCGTCATGGGACTCTTTCGGCCTTTTATCTTGAAGTGTGTACTTTGTGTTTTAATACTCATAGCAGGTGTGTTGTAACCCTCCCTCTTTTGTCGTTGTGTGTGTGTGTTTTTTTTTTTTTTTTCAAAGTAGCCTTTAACACATTCTTTGGAAATATTGAGACAGGTTGAAATGTATTCAGTAGGGCCTCCTGTTGACCATCTGTCACTCTGTTTTTAGTGTACGTCAGCTGTGATTTACACATGTAATAATATATATATATATATATATATATATATATATATATATATATATATATATATATATATATATATATAGATATATATATATATATATATATATATATGCATATATACATATACATATACATATATATATATAAACAAACAGAAATGAAAGAAAAAGGTGAAGCTTTTGAGATGAAATGTTTAAGGATTAACATGTGTCGTAAGAAGAACTGAATGGTTGATAAATGCGGATATACTTATAAAAGTGGTAAAAATGTCAGGAGTGGTGAAAAGAAGGCTCAAACTGAGATGGCCTTGTCATGTGGGAAGATGGGAGAACGATAGGCTGGCGGAATGTGCATAATTCGGAACTGGTAGTAGGAATAAGAAGACCTGGAAATTGCTGGATGAATGTTATGAAAGAGTTATTGGAAAGAAATGCGTTATATATCCACGAAGCCTACAAGAAGGAGGTGAATGTGCAGTATGTGTCGGAGGTTGAACTTGGTGATGCCGAGACTTTTGTGTAGAAGCACATTTTGGAAGTTTTCTGCACAGGGGGTTCATCCGAAATTCAGCAGATGAAGTATGAATGAGGCAGTAACCGTTGTGTTGTTTTTTCTCTGGAGCCAGCCCCTGTTAGAGGAAATGTCTTTATGTTGAAAGCATATGAAATTAACTGGTAACCTTCACCAATGCTGTAGGTGCATTTTCAGATATTTAGCCACACACACACACACACACACACACACACACATATATATATATATATATATATATATATATATATATATATATATATATATATATATATATATATATATATATATATATATATATATATATATATATATATATATATATAAACATTAAGCTACAAACGTCCTTTAACATCCAATTCACTCTGCCTCGTCACGGTAGTCCTGAGTTATTGTCTTCCGTGGTTCGAGCCCAAGAGACGACGAACTTATTATCAACTAAAAAATTCCCCTTCGGGTGACATATATGAAAATATATTATTCCCGAGGCAGAGTGAATTGGATATTAAAGGACGTTTTTAGCTTAATGCTTGTATATGAATCACGGTGATGTGATAAAAATTCATTCATATCTATATATATTATATATATATGTTTTTACTACTTTTATAAGTATATCCGCATTTATCAACTATTCAGTTCTTCTTACGACACATGTTAATCCTTAAACGTTTCATCTCAAAAGCGTCATCTTTTTCTTTCATTTCTATGTATATATATATATATATATATATATATATATATATATATATATATATATATATATATATGTATTATGTATATATAAATATATATATATATATATATATATATATATATATATATATATATATATATATATATATTACATACATTATTTTATTACCCTCTCAGAAGTGTACAGGAGGAGATGGCACGTCGAGCACACCTTCGAGATATTCATGATGCCATTAACCCTTGAGTTTGAGATTGAGTTTTCTGGTGGGTTATTTATTTTGGTGACATATATGTCCTGCCCGTTGGGCCAGACTATGGAGAAATGAATCATGAATCTTGTGCCGACGTCAGTGATAAATGATTCTTGGTGTCTGGTTGGATTGCTTTGAAAGTTTATGCATCACATCTGTGGATCGTTCAACTTGGCTTACTTTTTTTTTTACATCAATTTGTATGTGCTACAACAAATGCTTTAAAAAGTAATTGTTCTGTGCTTGTATTCTGATCTCTCTCTCTCTCTCTCTCTCTCTCTCTCTCTCTCTCTCTCTCTCTCTCTCTCTCTCTCTCTTAGTTTATTCATTCGAGTTTAGAATTATGTATATAAATCTTCGTAATTTATTATACAATTTACTAAATAATATGATTTACTATATACATTTAGAAAGCTCTTCTATTTCCTTGAATTTATTCTCTTACATAAAAAAAAAGCTTGAATTTCCTTTAAAAAAAAAAGAGAGCAAAATTTTTTACGATTTCCACATTTTTATATTTTTGGCATTCAGCATTTTAAAGTTTCCTCCAAACACCTGTTGGTTTAAACCTGTTTAAAACTTCTGTAACTAAAAACAGCGTGAACACTTTTCAGACTGAAGAGGAATAAATGAATAAAGGTAAATAAAGATAGTAGAGTAATTTGTAATAGATTTAGGCGTATTTATAATGTCAGTCATCTTTACTCACTCGCAGTCGGTTGGTTTCTCTGACCTCATTTTCACCCATTGCAGCTCAGCCTGGAAACCCAAGGAGTGTTGTAAGTTTCGGTAACTAATTGATATTTTACGAGACTGCGAAAAGATTTTATTTCACGAGTAAATCAATCAGTTCTAAAAAGAATTATGGAAATTTAGCAGTAAATAAAAGTAAATAAGGAAGGCGGAAATGATAGATCAATTAATAATGCATACAAGGATGAATTTTTAAGGCGTCATTTTTACTCAAAAAGAAATAAAAATGGATGAATATGAAAGTAACGATATAAGTATTATATATTAAATAAACTAGAGCTTAAAAGACAAATTAATAAATGAAAAAATCAGCCATAAAATCCTAAAGAAGACGCACGAAGTTTTTCGGAAACAATAGAAATGTAATTATACAAGTAGGAAAATAAATATAACGAATGTACTAGACAAACAAGGGAATTAATAAGAAAAGGAATAAAAATGGATGAACAGGGAAGTAACGATATAAGTATTATGTATTAAATAAACTAGAACTTGAAAGACAAATTTGCAACTAACAAATGTACTAGACAAACAAGGGAATAAGAAAAGTTCAGCTAAACAAACAAGCAACTGCAACACAGACGAAATTACTCGTAAAAAGTAAGAAAATAAACTACGAAACGTAGAAGAGAAAAACTCGAACCGTACCCGATCATGTCATCGCATCGGGGGCGAGGACAGGCCGGGATCGTAAACTTAAACGGATGATTGATAGATGGCGTGGCACGGCGGTCGCTCCCTTTTATTTTTGGGAGACCTCCCCTCTAAAAGAACTGAAGATTTAATGCCATGATTACACAGCAATGATTCAAATCATCGTCGTCGTTTTACCGGTCGGGAAGTCGGGCGCTCCATATTTGGCTCCCAGAGGGGATAAGTGATTTGGAGGATGGACGTTGGCGGAGGAGAGAGAGAGAGAGAGAGGGAGGGGGAAAAAAATCCGGTTATCCTTTTTTATGCACATATGTGTTTTTTTCTTTTAGATGCGTGTGTTAGTGCTATGTCTGTATGCACGTCTATGCGTATTTATATGTATGAATGGATCAAATAGAGTATGTGTGGTTACCTCTGCATTTTGCGTACTTGATCGCGCGTTTGTCTTTATATTAAGTCCTGTAATCAGTCGTTTGGTTCATTTAAGTAAGAAAGTAGACGAAAAACTGAACATTGTAAACTGTGCAGTCAACAGGCGCAACCATTTTTGAGTAATACAAACATATGCACTGCATAGTATCTACAATTGTACACCAGTGTAAATATATATATATATATATATATATATATATATATATATATATATATATATATATATATATATATATATATATATATATATATATATATATATATATATATTATATATATAATTTATGTATATACACACACATATATATATTCATAATTATGATAGGCATGACCCTGCGTTGTCATCTGGACCGACTGGTTTGACGCCGTTGAAGGCTCCAAAATTCGAGCCGAGCCGACCTCATGCTTTCTCCGAAGTGATCTCTCCGGGGCCAAAAGGTCGATTGATCGTCGAAGGTGGCGGCCATTACTCGCGCAGGAGACTTGGTCCCTTTCTGATAGTCATCGTCATTACCGCATTTGGCGATCCTTGGATACGCCGCCGCAAGAAAGTAAACCTTCCCGATTTGGTTGTCCTTGTCAAGAACGCCCTGTTGCCTGAACTGTCCTCGTGGCTCCGTAGATGATCATGGGATTTTGTCGTGGTCCGGAATGAGGTCAGCGCATTTCTATGGAAATGGAATGATAGCGAGAAGCTCGTCGGGTAATTTGATGTCTTTGCCATCAGCAGGAAATGAAAAAGTACGTGACGTGAACGAGCTGACGATTACAGTGACATCTCGAGTCTTCCCTGAAAAATACAGTGTATCAATGTCTACTCGGTCATATATGCAAATTTCTTTGGGCTGCACTGGCCTTCCTAGCAATCTCACTTCATACACATCCACATAAATTGTCAATGGGAGTTGTTCTTGTTACTGTCGACGAGGCTGTCTGGAGAGGGCTATTTGTATTCGGCAAACCAGTCCACCCCTTAAATGTAACTGTATTTTGTATCTCAATTCATTCATTTTGTAACTGTCAGTAGATGACCGCCAGAGCGCGAGTTGAAGCGTTAGAGGACTCTAAGAAAGCTAATATAGCAGCTACACGCTTATGACAAAAATGCAAATTGAAAACTATGTATATATATATATATGTGTATATATAAATTTTATATATACAGTACATACATACATATATTAAACACCATAGGGAAGAAATGAAACGGTTGTAGATTCATCTCTTCCCTGGGGTGTTTGAGATATAAAATCACGTGTAAAAGCAGTATAAGCATATACAGTATATATATATATATATGTGTGTATGTATATATATATATATATATATATATATATATATATATATATATATATATATATATATATATATATATATATATATACATATATACATACATCCTGTGTCTGAATTTTTAACTCAGTGCAAAATAGTTTGCTGTGGATTATACTATGCCCTTACCGTGTTTAATTTTTTAAGACAGTGTCATTTCAGCTCTTTTTACCGCCCTACATCTTATTGAAATTAATCAACTTTCATGTAAATGCATCGTATTATCCCTTTAAATTTGAAGGCCTGTAGGGAAATAATGAGTCAGACTCTCTCTCTCTCTCTCTCTCTCTCTCGCGCGCGCGCGCGGCGCTCCGCACCATACCTCCCCATCTATCTGCACATCTCCTTCACATATACATAAAACCGAAGCAACAAAGAAACAGAGGAATAACATTGCCAGGTGATACATATCATGATTTACACGTAACGTTTAGTCCTTAACAGAACTAACGTACAAACAGTTTTATGAACGGCCATAAAAATGTGTTAGCTTTAGTGATTAGCGCGAAGAGCATTCTTTAGCGTTTATCACAATGATATTATGTTTTATGGTTTATAAATACAGTGATAAAAATTTCGGAGGTGCTTAATTTGTGATTTGATGAAAGTCCCTTCGAGCGTTCTCGTGGCTGTCTGATGTTGCTGGTATGTTAAGGTTGTGTACAGACTCACATACAGACACACACACATATATATATATATATATATATATATATATATATATATATATATATATAATATATATATATATATATATATATATATATATATATATATATATATATATATATATATATATATATATATATATATATATATGTATATATATAATATGTGTGTGCATATGTACAGCTGTATATATTAAAAATTTATGTAATATATATATATATATATATATATATATATATATATATATATATATATATATATAAGTATATATATATATATATATATATATATATATATATATATATATATATATGTGTGTGAGCACAAATACAATTTACATTCGCTTCTCTGTCTGTCCTTGTAGGTACACAACTTGTATAGAGGCTTGTGCATAAAGCACGTACACAAAAGATTCCGACTATTTCTCCCCTCGTATACTTTCGACGTTGGGATTTGCGTGGGTATCTTTTGTGCGTTTAAGTAATGGAATTTCATCCGTAGGTATGATTACCCGATTAGGGGATTAAAGAAGCGGCTGGTGAATCGGGCAAGGAGGAGAGATAGATGGAATTACGAGAAGAGGTCTAATTGATACGAAGGGAGATACGCAGGAATTCCGAAGAGGCGGAACGGAGAGAACAAGACATGGAGCTTGATCTTGGGGGTATTAATGAAATGGAGAATGGTTTCTTAATTTCTGCCTCTTCCTCATAGAGGACGTGGAAGGTATTAATCTCTCTCTCTCTCTCTCTCTCTCTCTCTCTCTCTCTCTCTCTCTCTCTCTCCTGTTACGTCTTTGTGGATGTAATTGTTATGAAATACATGTCAGAAACGTACGAAAACGAACAAAGTGCTGACCACGAAAGATAATCCTTCGTATTATTTACAAATAAATTCGAAACCAAAAGATAGCCTCTTCTTATCTTCAGTTTTGTCTATTTGTTAAACAACAATTTACTTCAAGCCCCTGTAAAGTATTTGAGCATACACGAAAGTCGTAATTCCTTTCGTTAGACGGACTCCGTCTAACAATGGGAATTTCCAGCCTCGAGGCCTTTCCATATAAATTATTGCGTTCCAGCGAGCTCGCAAAGTCACTGGAGCGTGGCAGCAGAGCGCTGGCGGGATTTAAAGCACACGAACTTGCGATATTTCACATGCCTTGCAAATGACGCGTCGTCATTTCTTTTCTTAACTGGATCGCAAGAGGGTATATAGAGAGGCTTGTACTTCCTTGGGTTTGATTTACATAAATTTTGGCATAAGGAAATTGTTTAAAAATTTTATAAACGAATATTTTTAATACATCTATTCGGTTAAAGTCTTTTGAATTGTGTATTATATATACTTTATTTGGGATTGATTTCGTTTCCTCGTTTAAGTCGTCGCACAATCAGACAGTAATTGATTAAATGATTGAGCACTCTTGTGTAGGCAAAGGATATATCGATAAAATTCTGTGATCTAATTATTGACTGACATACCTGAAAAATAAAAAGTCAGAGTAAAATGAGCTCTACTTTATCAGTGTGATGTAATTACCGGCAGTGTCAGATCCTGGTCTATAGTAGCTTACCGTTGATATCTGTTGTAGGACGACGATTCAATTTTTTATCGAAAATGTTTCTAGTTTTCTTTGGTGATAAGTCCTTTTGTTTGTATATTCTGAATCATTAAAAGAATTATAATCTTTTTAGTTAACTACATAGCATCTGAACAGTTTTTATGTGAATACACAATTGTACGTTATGGGAATCAACTGGGGTTTTTTCTCTACTACTTGAAAATTCCTGCTTGACTTGATAAGACCAACAGGCGGCGAGAGAAAGAAAGAAAAGAGAGAGACAGAGAGAAAGGGAAGAAATTATATGCGAGATGGGGAGGTACAGATGAGGCTCAAGGGAGGTAGAGAAGCCCTGGGCATGGGCAGAGAACTGCCCATCTCTCTTGATGTCCTGCCGACGCTGATTCCCTAAGTGATAGTAGGGATACATGCCTTTTAATGGTAGGGATCAGCGGAGTCCCTAATGATGGCAAATTATATGGAAAGTCCCCGCGTCAACTTTAACCCAGGCTGCTCACACTTGCAGAAATGGGCAGGTTTTGTTTACGTTGCTTATTTCGTACGCTAAGGAACGAGACGAACAGACAGGTAGATGAATAAATAGATAAGTAGGCGGTCACGATGATGAAGGTTTTGGTCCATAGTGTGAAGAAAAGTATATATACTTTTGAGATGAACATGACACCCAAATAGATTGTGTCGATGTCTCGCTGGTTCGTGGAATAATAATAATAATAATAATAATAATAATAATAATAATAATAATAATAATAATAATAATAATAATAATAATAATAAATTACTACGAGTTCTGTTCTGTATCTTGACAAGGATTTCAAGATTAATGATAATAATAAATCAAATTCCTACAGCACCACGCTGTAATTACTTTCCAAAATAATTTTACCCTTGAATGAAACGTAAATTAGCCAAGAAACTGAACCAGAATAACGGCGAAAGTTGAAACAAATCAGGCCCAGGCTTTGTCGTTAGGATGAAAAGTGGCCTCAGAAAAACAAATGTCAAGCAGGGTTTTTTTTTTTTTTCATACGAGCGGAACGAGAACTGACGTGGAAGGTTAAAAAAAAAAAAAAAAAAAAAAAAACTCTAAGATTCCCCATATATCGTTCCTGATTGATGGATCACTCGAGCTTCTGTCAGCGGGCCATCAGCCTCTTCTCTCTGCAGATCCATCATATTTCTCGCTCTGATTTTCTGCCGCGAATTTCGTAAGTGTTGCCTCGGTCAGGTATCGCCGGTAGCTTTGTCGGAATCAGCCCCACCCCTTTTTAGATGGTGCCTTGTTACCTCCGACCGGGAGTATAGGTTTATAGTTCGTTTTTTCTTCTTTTTTTTTTCTTCCAATTTGGTCCCCGTGACTTGCGACAAGTGATTGGATTTTGGGAGAGATGGGAATGGAACTGTAAGGGAGAAAGGACCTTGTAGGGCCATGTTTTACTCACCCTTCGCAGATGTTGTGAATAGATAAGATACTAATTTCTTTGTTTCTCGTCGTCTTCGTGTTCTTGTTTTGTCATTCTTTTTTCGTCGTTATTTTGTGTCTTAAAGATAAGCTGTTATTTACTAACTTGTCACGGGTTGCTATTTCTATTAAACAACACCAAATTGTCCTTGTGATTTTTTACTCATGGAACATCAGAATCAAAACCTTAAATTGCTTCATTCGTAATGAACGCAAATTTTCACGTTCAGATGTGCCTTCGTTCAGCCCGGGCCAACATCTATCAAACCTGTTCCTTATGTAAGAACGTAGAATGAAGGTACCATGGTCCGGGCTTCACGACGAAGCGTAAAGTCAGTAGAGTCGGGGCTTGCGATCTTATCCCTCTCTAATTGTACCGTCATTTTTGACAGTACACAGGTCTTAGTTACGAACCGTGTAGCCCAGCTAGAACTTTTCATTTGCTTAGGCTTAATATGTATGTCTGGTGTGCTTCGGGAGATGGTATATGTAAATGAACATACATGCACGCAAGTACTCTTTGTTCTAAAGATTTTTTGCATCATTTTTAGCGCACAGTTTGCTTCCTGTTTTATGCTAATTTGATTAATCGCTCTTCTGTATAAGGAAGGAACATTACTTGACTGCTTTCATGTCTGCTACGTTTAATAGTACAGCGTATGTGTATATGTACATCAATTCAAGAAACGCCAGTTATTTTCACTCTGTTGCCTGGTATTAAATAGAATTTACGCTCAGGGATGCTGACTAGATTAACAATTTTTCCCAATAAGGAAAGAAAATTACTCGAGTGGCCAAGACCTAGCCTTCGCAAGAATTCTAAAATGCATTGAAGAACAAAAGGAAATCTTACAGTGATTCTTCTCAACTTAAGGTCGAGCAGCCACTAACCAACCACTCGTAGTGACCCATTTTACGTGATGGACCACTCCATGAACCGTACAGTACGTTCGGTCAGGGACCAATATTTACTGTTCGTTCTGACCCCTCATGTGTGTGATGGACCAATCATTGTTCAACAACAACTGGCTAGATATACTTGTCTAGGACCTCTCAACAAGCACTTGACCAATTATAGTTTACATGCCGGAATACAGATGTTCCCCTGTTGTTACCTGCGACTCCCAGATGAAGAGAACATTTTCATGAAGATTTGGGCAGGGCTAACCGCTTCGCGCCCTCCGGCACACAGCGGTAACACTCTCATCTCAGCAGTGAGATGTTTGAGAGAGAGAGAGAGAGAGAGAGAGAGAGAGAGAGAGAGAGAGAGAGAGAGAGAGAGAGGGGGCTATGCACAAATTCCTCTGTAGAGCAGTAGTGTACTTAGAAAGGTCTGGGAAAAGTGCGGAAGGAAAATAG
Source organism: Macrobrachium rosenbergii (assembly GCF_040412425.1). Classification (NCBI taxonomy): domain Eukaryota; kingdom Metazoa; phylum Arthropoda; class Malacostraca; order Decapoda; family Palaemonidae; genus Macrobrachium; species Macrobrachium rosenbergii. Next base: position 17,432,364 of record NC_089796.1, on the reverse strand, counting down.
CCTTGATTTGCAAAGTAAAAATTGACGCTATTTTTGTTATGAGAAACACGGGAGTGGTAGCTATGACGAACTCCCTTCCTTCTGAGAATGTATTAGAATTTTTTGTACTTATTAAATTCCTCAAAAATTACTGTGATAAATCTGTTAATATTTCTTGGTGTCCAATGAAACGAAGAGGACGAAGAGCCTACACGATAGACAAATAAATATAAATATGTCGAAGGTGAATAATCACGTTTATTTAAACCGATGAAATATTCATGCCAAGAAAAGAGAGGTGTAGAGGAACAGTGAATATTTATTTTGAAATGGGAGGAATAAGTGAAGAAACCGAATATAGTAGTAAATGACAACGTATAACATAATAAATCCATGGATTTGAAGAAGTTTCGACTCAAGTAACTGAATTGGTAAACGGAATTAAGAGAGAGAGAAAATTGAAAAAGATAATGAAATTGTGTCCTCTCCTAACTCAAATTTTCAGTAAAATAATTATGTATGATTAGTTCCTGTGTCCGTGTATATTATCGGTGTGTCGAAATTATACCGATTTACCTCCAGAAAAAAAACATATTGAAAACAATTTCAGACAATTGTACCTCATCATGTTGCTCCTCTAATTTGGTAGTATTTACATGGTCCTTTCTTGTTTACAAATGCCTTCCGAGTAGTTAAAGCTATGTTTTGTACACACAGTTATGATTTAAAAGTTATTACAAATTCTTCTTAATGTGTGGATAATTTATCATCCTTGCACCTTGTCGTAAATTGCTTGAATGCATTTTGTTCCGAAATGTTGAAAGCACTTGCACGCATTTATAAATATATATATATATATATATATATATATATATATATATATATATATATATATATATATATATATATATATACACATATACGTATATATGTATATATTACATTGTTTTGTATTCTACATTACTTTCGATAGATAAAAACCACTGTTATCGTCGGAGAAAAAGACCTGAATCATCCTTTCTATCCTTGTTATCGTTTCTTAGAATCTCCCTTACATGGAGTCATTCGTCCTCTCAGCCCTATTATTATTTCATAGAATCAGCTTTACACAGCGTAAGCTCATATTTTGCCTACAAGACCACAGAATCATCCCTACTTTCGTCTCTATTATCGTTTCTTAGAAATGCCCCTTCTTCGTAATCTATTATCTTTTCATAGAATCACATGTACGCAGAATTATTCCTTAGCTTGACTATTCAACGTTTCATAGAGTGGCCCAGTCTTTCGTCCCAATTATTGGTTCATAGATGCCCTGGTGCGTAGAATCACCCTTGCCTTACCCTTGTGCTCTCTCTCTCTCTCTCTCTCTCTCTCTCTCTCTCTCTCTCTCTCTCTCTCTCTCTCCCCCCACCCCCGTAGGGGGCACTGCTGTCAGTGCACCTCATGAGGTGCACTGTAGTCATTACCTAAGTTTCTTTGCAGCGTCCCTTTCGCCCCCTGCAACAGCTTTTATTCCTTTAACTGTACCTCCGTTCATGTTCTTTCTTCCATCTTACTTTCCACCCTCTCTTAATAATTTATTCATAGTGCAACTGCGAGGTTTTCCTCCTGTTACACCTTTCAAACCTTTTTACTGTCAATTCCCGTTTCAGCGCTGAATGACCTCATAGGCCACAGCGCTTGACCTTTGGCCTAAATTCTAAATTGCATTGTATTCTATTCTCTCTCTCTCTCTCTCTCTCTCTCTCTCTCTTTTCTTCGTCCCTACGGTAAGTATTTGTTCCTATAAGGAGAAAGAAAGAGGATTCTCTCTCTCTCTCTCTCTCTCTCTCTCTCTCTTTTCCTCGTCCCTACGGTAAGTATTTGTTCCTATAAGGAGAAAGAAAGAGGATTCTCTCTCTCTCTCTCTCTCTCTCTCTCTCTCTCTCTCTCTCTCTCTCTCTCTCTCTCTCTCTCTCTCTCTCTCTCGTCTTGGCCTACGTACAATAAAGCGCACCTTGGGATCCTCATTACCTGCCATTTGATTCCGTCCACGTCCTGGTCCTTCAGACGGGTGCCAAAGGCCGTTTGTCATGGAGGTCTATACGGGCGAAGTTGAGAATTTCATTATCCTCTTTGTTCTTACCTGTGGGAAAATGAAATAGGGTTTGCAAACGCACGCCTTTTTTTTCTGGAAAGAATACGTCAGTATGATTGATATGTTTGACGAACAAACTTTGGTTCAGGGAGGTGAGAACTGAATATGGCATCTCTAGCTTATATATACAGTATATATATATATATATATATATATATATATATATATATATATATATATATATATATGTATGTGTGTGTGTGTATTTTATATATATATATATATATATGTATGTATGTATGTATGTATACACTTTCAATCACCAGAACACGTGATGTATATGTAGATATAGCACATACCACAGGGAAAGGTGAAACACTAGGTCTAAATTTTGACCTGTTACCTATATAGTTTTCGAAAAAGATGTGTGTGTGTGTGTGTGTGTTTGTGTGTTTAGATATCGAGAGCTGCTGTCATGCACAATAAATGGGGAACTCATGTCATGTAATGTGACTGGCTGGTTTAAATCATCCCGTTCATTCTTTAATTTCAATAGTTTTTATTTGAAGTTTCCGTGCTCTAAGATTTGTGCTGCGTCCATGTATTTTTTTTATTTGTTGATAAGCGAAGTCTGAATTTTGTGTTTGAAAATTCCTTTTGATTGGCTTTGGCTTAGGATTATGAGTTACATAGCTGCTTATGTACTTACCCAGTAGTTTTTTTTTTTTTAATAATAGAGATTATTCCATAAATATGATCATGAGAGAGGAACAAACTCCTCTTTAGCATCACAGTTTTATTCAGCGACTGTGATGCCCTACATCTCAGTCCCAACCAGCAATACCCTTTACTAAATAACAAAGTTCTCATGCATTATCACACATCATCACTGTCGTTTACCCCTTTGCTTAAACAGAGCCATAAGGAACATTCATGTTGCGACAAATAGCGACACAGTGCGTTTTTATGAGAATAACCTTCTTCCCTCCCCCCTCCCCACTCCCCCTCTTCCCTTCACATACGCACAAACACACATTCGCTGTTGGCGGTCGTGGCCTTTTGTCACGATCGCCGCTTGTATCTGACCCCTATATGCTGCTTTGTGGTCTGGGCCTCCCTTTGTAAGATCGTCGATATTACGATCCGTCCTCATAATGTCTCACGATAATTAGGCTCTCTCTCTCTCTCTCTCTCTCTCTCTCTCTCTCTCTCTCTCTCTCTCTCTCTCTCTCACATGAGGTGACGTTAACCCTACTTTAACCCTCCTTAATCCACCTGTAGACCAGCATAAAGGGATTAATATTATTCTCATATGAATTTTTTGTGTTTTTTATTTATTCAACAAATTTATTCGCGTCATTTGCAATAGCTCTTGCATTTACGAGTATTTGATTAATTTTGAAAAGTATCCAAGAAAGGTTTTACTTTGCTTTCCTGTTGGATAATGTAAGTAGGTAAACCCAGTAAGATAAATCTAATAAGCGTTTTGTTTCATCATTCAGCTGCTTACCTGTCGTAATAGTATAAACAATATTGACTAATTAAGTGATATTTTCTTGATATTTAAACTGACAACTCGGTGTTGCATAGTGGTTGCTGCATGAAGGCATAATCAACACTTACCAAAAGCGAAGTGCTGGTTCTCAAGAAAGTCAAACTCGCACTTGACCCAAAGTCACCAAATTTGGGGTTGTGTGTGCACTAAGCAGTAACGTTAAAGATTGACAGAGGAAACTTAGCTGGATCTCGAAAGCTCTCTTGGCATATTATGTACAAGGTGTATCTAAATTTTTTCCACTATGACGATGGCAATGATAGTTTTATTATTAGCATTATTATTTAGTAATAAAAACACATTCTTCGTGTTTGTCTTGCATAGTTAAGAAAAAAGCCACTGTACAAAAAGTTTAATTTGGTCAATAACTTTCTGCCTTTACTAAGGTCCTCTTCAACTGTACTAAAAACTAATTAAAAAGTGTTTACAAGGAAACAAAAAGCAAAAAGAAAACAAGCGAAAAAAAATTGAAAGAGCAATCAAATGGAAACTGTCAGTCTGGGAGTCTTCCTTTCTTGAAGGCGTTTTGTTGTTATTATTATTATTATTATTATTATTATTATTATTATTATTATTATTATTATTATTATTATTATTATTATTATTAACGTTGTTTTTTTTTGTTATGCACAATTACCACTGTACCTTCGACATAGCCCCTTATGCCAGAATAATGTATATCTAAACTTAATGAAGCTAGTATTAAATCCTTTATTCGCCTTTTGGTAGAGGCTGGTCATCACGAAATTCGCATCGGGCCCCAGAGACCGGCCCAGTCATATATAAAGGGAGGAGTGATTTTTATGACCAGGTGCGTGGCCACACGGCGCACAAATCTGTCCAGCGAATGCTCCCTGCAACATGATGCAACATGGCGGGTTGATTTATCGAGTTCATAATACAACTGCGGGTGATATACGGGTCTGGTCTGGTTGTTATCGGAGTTGTTAAGTTGTCCGGGTCCGTGATTTAGTCAAAGGAAGCCGCCGAGAGCCGTTGGCTAAGTATTTTAAAACTGTGATTGGGCATCGAAACTTATTGACCGGCTTTTAGGGGCTTCATGGAAAGTTTTGTTTTTTGATTGGATATTGAAATTGAAACTTTTTTGGTTAAAAATTTTTTTTGTTTGGTGTTTGGTATGTCGTTCGATGCGTTTTTTTTTTATGTTCGATGCTTTGTTTTCTACATTTTGATTGTCCGTGATTTAGCCAAAGGAAGCCGCCGAGAGCCTTTGGCTAAGTATTTTAAAACTGTGATTGGACATCGAAACTAATTGACCGGCTTTTAGGGGTTTTATTGAAAGTTTTGTGTTTTGATTGGATAATGAAATTGAACCCTTTTTTTGGTTAACTTTTTTTTGGTGTTTGGTACGTAGTTCGGTGCGTTTTTATTTTTTGGTAATGTTCGATGCTTTGTTTTCCATATTCTGACTGAGTATTGTAAATTCATGTCTTTTCCTTTCATTAAAATCTGTAGAAACTCCATAAAAAATAGATAATGTAGGAAATGATGTAATTTCTAATTCTGATACCACTAAAGTTATTACAAAAGAGCTGCACTTGAAGTTTAATTGGTGAGGAAAAAGACAGTTTCGTCCTGCACATAAAACTACTGCAAAAGAAAATCAAGTAAGTTTTTTCATGAATTCCAAAGGAATCTCAAGATATCTTAAATTCAGAGGTATACCAAATTATGTCGAATTTAACTGCAGTATTCTGGTTATAAAATCGACGATGAGGAAGAAGAATAAGATAAAGTCAAATGGTCTCCTAATGGGAAAAAAAGAAGAACGTTGTATTTAAAGCGGCCTGGAAAAACTTGAAATCGAATGGGTGTCTGATACCAAAAAAAAAAACGTTGATATAAAAATCGTATTGTTTCTAATTACAAACTTGAAAGTTGAGTTTGGGCTAATAACGCATCCGATTTGTTACTGTAAGGGATATTAAAAGGAGCAAGAAATATAAAAATGTCTCGTCTAGTCAGAAGTCGTTAGAAGCAAAAAAGAAACATAAGGCAGAACGTAAAAATTAAGTTATAATTTCGTCTTTTATACGGTAAAATAGAAGGAATAAGAGAAAAAAATAATAATTGGCAAAAACAAAACTGGAAAACAGAATAATAACTGTTACTTGATCGAACCAGGTGATGGAAAAATTAAACTGAAAAGAACATTATTATTGTGAAAATGAATGTCATTACCTTATCTGATTAATCCTAATACCGGAGCCGAGCGACAGGAAGGTACAAAAAGGTAAGACTAATGAAATGTCCTGGTGTTATCAGGCGTAAGACTTGTCTCAGCGAGGTTGGGAACACGTGTCATCTCTATCAGGACAAAAGTTGTAAATACGAGGAGTGAAGATTGTCCAGATAAAATGGAAAACTTTTAATTCATTGAAGTTGTTTTATTTTATTTTAAATGGTTAAATTGATGAGTCTTTTCCAGAAGCGACCCATCTGAATTGAAAGAGGAGTGAAAGAAAAATGTACTTGGGGTTTCACAAATTAAAATGGACATACAAAAATTAAGAGGAAAATGCTGCTAATATATATATACAGTATATATATATATATATATATATATATATATATATATATATATATATATATATATATGTATGTATGTATATATATTATATGTATTATATCTATTCTTATATATATAAATATATATATATATATATATATATATATATATATATATATATATATATATTACAAATTTATCACTTTAACGACTCTTGTGCTTACCGTGCCCCCGCGCGTTTTGAGAATGTGTCTGTGAGTCCTCACCTTCGTGGGTTGCAGCACCAAATCCGTCCTGCAAAAGCTTTCAATCCAGGCTGGGCTCTCCATAAATCGTAGAACTTTGTTGTCGATAACCGTGACACTATCCATCCGCTATCTCGTCCCAACATCTCTGCATTGTCGAGCTCCAATGCGTCGAAGACAATTAACTCTTTATTTTCGACACTGCATAAAAAAAAAAAAATTCATGGCAGGTGCTTATGTCGACTTCGATATACGTCCAAGATGTGAACGTCTGCGGGATATTTTTAGATCTGGGTTCAGACGGGTTTGACTTTCTTTGTACCCCTTCTTCTTCTTCTTTTTTTTTTTGAGAGGTCGATATCGGAGCTGGCTTGCACTGCAATGTATTTTATACTGTCCCTTTTGTAACCCGACCCTGCAGTTGCTTATGGTCATGAGATGACGTTAAGTATGCTTTAAAATATTGTTATTATTTCATTGCATTATTAATGCGAGCAGTCGTTATCTAAATGCTTCGGTTTCCCTTTGCGTGTGGGTTGCTTGACACATTAATGAAGAGCTTGTCCAGGTTCACTCTGATAGGATTAATGGACAATTATAGGTGACCAGAGTTTCTGTGTTATATCTTCCATTGCTGTGTTTTATTTTCGGAGTCAGAGGGGACGTTTGGCACCATTTATTAGATATTTTAGAGCCATATTTTTACGTGTTCACTGAACTAAGATGACACAAAGAAGAATAACTTTTAGATGTCTGGTACGAGCGGCAGTGGAGCCCCATCGAGGCTCGAGAACCAACAGGGTTGAGAAAGTGAGAACCCTGGGCTAAGTGAATGTCGTTTTGTTTAGAAAAAGAGAGATTTTAGCAAAAGACAGCCTTAAAAGACAGTTAAACAAGGCTGTCCGTCCAGTGGCGTAACGCGATCTTAGTAGGCTTCAGATGTTAATCTTGAAGCCACAAACTTGAAAGATTTCTTAACTATGGAGATTACTCTCGGGAAACGGGTGACGTCCCAGCTGTGGATTATTAGCATTAGCTTAGTACACTCGTTGGTTTCAACAAAACTGGACTTAATGAATTACTGTTTATGGGCTCATTACTGGATAAATTAAACTTGACAGTTATTCATAAGTTTATTGTGGCCAGTAATGAAGTATTTGATATCGGACTTATTTTATATGCACTCGGTAATGATGGACTTGTCTTATTCTTTGTGTGCGTTGATGGTAGGATTAATGTCTTAATTTTATGTGCTGAGCAATGATGGATTTGATAAGTCTGTTGTTTTTATGCGGTCAGTGATGATAGACTTAATAAGTCATATAATATTATCTTTCCTCTCAGTTAAAATGAACATAATAAAATGCTTATTTTTTATGTCCTCGATAATGATTGAATTCATGTCCTATTTTTCAGTGCTCAGTAAAAATAAATTAATAAAACCTTAATTTTTTGTTATTAAGAAAATACAAGTAGTGCCGAATGGTAGCCCTAGTTTCAAGTATGTAACAAAATTAATGTGTCACTGATATCCTTGTTTTTTGAAAATTTATCTTTTTACGTAAAACATTAAAAAGTAATGATACAGATAAGTTAAAATTACCAAATTTCGTAAGTGAATTCTCTCTCTCTCTCTCTCTCTCTCTCTCTCTCTATATATATATATATATATATATATATATATATATATATATATATATATATATATATATATATATATATATATATATATATATATATGAGACTATGAAAGTTCAGGATCTTCCGATGTTGCAGATTCTGTGGTGATGATTTGAATATATTTTGTTCTTTTCTCTGTTTCAGAATTTGTGTCCCAAACTGGTTTGTTTTCAACATTGCGAGAAAACTCTCTCTCTCTCTCTCTCTCTCTCTCTCTCTCTCTCTCTCTCTCTCTCTCTCTCTCGTAGTTTTTTGTTTATTTTATTATTACAGTTTCCTACTTGTTAATCAGTACCCTGCAATATTCTTTTTAATTGGCTGGTAAATATTACGTGTTTTTGCTCCGACTCTTTTGTTTAGTCTTGCAAGTCCTACATTTAAATTAAGCTCACTGAACTGTAGCCTACATTACCCAGAACACTGAGCAGCAGACAAGAAAAGAGACTTGGAAAAGAGCAGAAATTCAAATTAAGAACGCACCTCCAGTGAGTAAATCCAGTTTCATGATGTGGACGTGATGTCAGATTTCTCATCTGCCCAAATTAATCAGTAACGACCACGCCACGGTGTAACGTTAATTTTCTCCTTTCTTTAAAAGCAAGATAAACGCATTGGCCAGTTACAAACAGTTGTTGAAGTCATGTTCCCATTAGTGGCTAGTTGTTGAGGTCCTCTAGTTACAAGAAGCCAGTTGTTGATGTCATAAAGCCATTAGTAGTCGCTTATTGATATCGTGTATTCATTAATAGCTAATTATGTCCTGTATCAAAAACTACTTTTTGATGGTCTTTCCATTTATAGTATTGATATCCTTTAGGTATTAATAGGTATTTATGTCCTACTGCCAATAATAGCAAGTTATGTCTTGTGATCAGTAAAAGCCAGTCTCTGATAGCACTGGCCATTAATAGTTACTCGTAAACTGGAGCCATTAATAGCCATATGTCCTAAAGCCATTAATAGCCGGACATGACTTGTAGCGAATGACCACATACTGACGTCTTGTAGCCAATAAAAGCCAGTCGTAGAAACTGTAGACATCAAGCCAGTTATCGATGCCTGCACCCTTAATAGCTACCTACTGATGTCGTTCAACCATTAAGAGCCAATTATAAATATCATGCAGCCTTCAGAGATATCCTGTCTGGGAAACCTCCCTGTTGTCATTGATTTTTCCCCCGTGACGTTCCACCGAGCACCCCACTGCGAGGGTTTATTCCGTGTCAGGTTGGAGACTCGTTAAGACGTGGCCTAACCACGGCGCTGAAAGTTTTATAGTACAACGGTATGGCCTCGATGCCTGCGGCGCCCTCTGGCCTCGGAACTGATTACGCTCTCTGTACGGAGATCAGGGATGCACAAGGATGCATTGCGCATACAAAGCATCTCTTCTGTTAGTGAGTTTTTTTTTTTTTAATTGAGGGGAGGGTGGGGTTTGGGCAGGGGGTTAGGGGAGGGATAACTAATTTGACATTATTGGATGTCCTTCCCTGTTAGTACAATTGTTTTGGTATTTTATTGTTTTTTAACGTGCGGTTTTTGTCTAATTTCTTACCATGCTAAGTTTGCTTTTTGCAAATACAATTGTATTTGTATTTTATTGCTTAGTTTATTGACGTGTCTCTTCATTTTCTTATGCTAATTTGGTTTTTTGCTAGTATAATTATTTCTCTAGTTTTTATTTTGCTTGTTTTGGCAGTGTTCTTCATTGAACGTTGTCTTATTTGGCTTTATGGTTTTATTTTTGAAATCACCATTGGTTTAATATTTTAAAACTTAGTTCCATAATGTAACTTGTTCTGCTCCGTTTCAATTTCATTTTTGTGGACGTCTTGCAAATGCTGTTTTTCTATATTTACCGTACTCATTGGTAATTCGTTCTCTTCATAATATGTATTCATGTTTTGGTGAGTTGGAAGCTCGTGTTATTTTTGCTTCTACTCAATATCTACGTATGATTTCAAAATACATGCTTGTGTGACCAATTTCAATGTATTCACCAGGAATTCTCAAACTGTCGTGTATTTCAACATAAATTCTATTAAATGTTCGTTCCTCATTTTCTCAAGTATGTATGTGCGTATTCACATGTATGTATGTTAACATATTACGTGTAGGCTATTCACTTGCATATGTACAGATTTCCATATACTCACTTATATGTATGTGAATGTCATTATAATATAAATATTCGTGTATGTATTTATGTATATACTGTATATATATATATATATATATATATATATATATATATATATATATATATATATATGTATTACACACACACACACACACACACACACACACACATATATATATATATATATATATATATATATATATATATATATATATATATATATACATGAACATATGTTTGTAGGGAGTCGAATGGCAAGGGTGAGGACTTACGCAATCACTGGCATATGTACAAATTTCAATATCTCTGCTTAAATGTATGACAGAGTCATAATAATATCAGTATTCGTGCATGTACTCGTATTTATGTGTATATATTTACTTAAAAATGTGTATGTAGGGAGTCTAGTGGCAAGGGTGAGGAGTTACGCAAGAGGGTGTCCATAAACTGTGCTATTCCACCTGCTTAGGTAATTGGACTGACTTTCTTGAAAATGAATGGCCTCTTCAGAGCTTGGGGTTTTACGTGTACGGTCGCCGGTGTTCTGCTTTATTCATGAGCAGTAAATCTCTTGCATATTAAGGCACACGTGGAGTTTATTGGTGTGGCAACGTGTTTAAGGGTGTTTGTGCAATAAAAGGGCTTGTATGGTCGGTTGTGCAGATGGTATAGATACAGATATATGTATGTGTGAACGCTCGTAAGTATTCGAATGACTGGCATGTGTGGTCGTGTTTGTGTTTGTGCGTGTATATATATATATATATATATATATATATATATATATATATATATATATATATATATATATATATATATAATGTGTATATATATATACCTGTATATATATATATATAACATTAACCTGTTTCGCCTAAAAATGGGGTGGAGCCAGGGAAATAATTAAAACCATGGTTACTGCCACATTTATACTTTAACAACTGACGCATGGAGGGACCGCCTGTGCAGTAAAATTTCCTTAGAAATACGAGCACAGACACATACACACACACACACACATATATATATATACATACACACACACACAATTGTATTTATTCGTAACTTTTCTGCTGATATCTTTTAGTCCTCACAGCCTTTGAATTTGGTGCATTATATACACGTTGAACTAACTACATTGCATGCTAGACTTTGCACAATTACTTTCGTAAATAAGACGGCACTGTTTATTTCGGGGAAAAGAAAAGGCAACGAACGAACCACCCTGAGAACGATCTCCCTCCCGGTTTCACTGACACAAAAAAAAAGAAAAGAAACATGGTGTTATGGTTCTCAGCTTCGCATAGGAATGGGCGCATTGCATAGTTGATGAGGTTCGCTGCTGAATGCCGGATGATTTTAGCTATCTGAAGTAAATTCGTGTATTTTAGGAACTCTTCTGGCGGTGTTCGAGATGTATTTTGGTGTCTGGTAGCTGTGGTGGTAGTGGAGATCTGTTGTGGTAAATCTCTCGAGTTAGACGGGTATGTGAGTGTCCGTAAAACCGAATTCTAATTTTATTTTTACACATCTGATTTGACATTTTCATTAATTTAGTATTTATTTTCACTGTTGGACAGATGAACTTGATGCCCAAATAAGCAATATCTGTACTCGAGATCCGATGACTAATAGTCTCTTTCTGTGACTAGAATAAATTCAAATGTGGATTTTTCCAGTTTATCATATAAAAGTTCTTAAAATGATTTTGAATGAAAACAGTTAGAGTGAGAAGTATGCCAGTTTACAGACTTATTATTGGCCATTTTTTTACCATAAAACTTAACAAAACTACTATTTCTGACAAGGCAAAGTTACTAAGGCATCTGAATCTGTGACCTTAATAAAAATTCAAGTCAGTCATACCTTCGATTAGTTTTTCTCTCCTCATGGTTAGTCCGGTGGCTGTGGGTGCATCGTAACACCAAAGAGATACATTTTACACTATATTACATCAAGAACACAGTGGATGACGGTCCTAAAGTGTTAATGGAATTAAGAGTGTTTTGGCGTGAAATGTCATTGAAGCGGCGACACAATATGTGAAGTAACATTTATAAGTATGTAAGAAGGTCTCTGTCCAAGCCCACCAAACCGACCCCCTACCCTCTACCACCACCTGACCAATCTTCCAAGTTTTTTCCCCTCTGAAAATACCCATGAAATATTTTCCGATGCATTAAGCCTTACGGACTTCATCCGTAAGGCTGCTAATCACGTGTCAGGGTCGTTTGAATCAATGAGAAGCCCCGGAGACTGAACGAAAGTTGTCTTCGATCTGTTCCCAACATGGAGGCAGCATCATTAGGAAAGAAAGTCCATTTAAATAATCTGGGTTTATAGGTGTCTCTCTCTCTCTCTCTCTCTCTCTCTCTCTCTCTCTCTCTCTCTCTCTCTCTCCTTTCGTCTCCCTCGTCCGGCTGGCCAGCGTCAGCAACAGCAACCTGGCCTTTTTCATTTGCATCTTTTGGAAACTCGTCTCTGAGGACCACGACGACGTCAGTGGCTTAACTATGCAAGAGAGTTCAGGACCCCTGGGGCTTCCAGACTCTCGGTCCTGGAATCCTAATGACATTTTGTGTGGGCATATACGTATATATGTGTATATGTATATACATATATATGTATATATACAGTATATATATACATATACATTGTATATGTATGTATGGATGCATATATATACATATAGTATATGTATATATATATATATATGTATGTATGTATGTATGTATGTATGTATGTGTATATATATACGCACACAAACTTATAAATATTCATAAAAGACCCTTCGCGTAACGAGACTTCTATTAAAGATTTTGGACGACTCAGAATCTTGTCGTTCAGTCCCGATCATCAGCTGATACTCATCATTCTCTTTTCGAAATGTTTTGGTCATAAAATTTGAACCCCGTAACTGGATGACTAAAGGCCCTAATTTGGAACGACTGTTCGGATAGCGAGCCATGTATTAGATGCTAATTTGATATTAACTTCTTCATTTTGTTGGTATTTATGATGGTGCATTTTTATGGTTACTGGTGGCCTTAGAGAAAATTGCAAATTGAGTAGCTTATAATATTCGAACATTTATAAAGGTGACGTAGTATCAGAATGTTTTTCTTTGGCTAAATTAGTCATCATTTTGTCAGATAAACATTGTAATCAATTTTGGTACAAAGGTTTGCAGACAGTAATTATAATATATTATATTATTGGACGGTTCTTATATTAATTTTAATTATAGTAACTTTATCATTTCTTTTGAACCCTGACATTTTGCATTATTTTCTTGTCAAGAGCGTAGGAAGTTATTCTACGAAAAGCAAGATCATTTAGATGTTTACCTGGAATAGAAGTAAATTTTATTATTATAATTATTAATATTATTATTATTATTATTATTATTATTATTATTATTATTATTTGTAAAATTAGGAAAAAGACCTTCTTTAATACAGGTTTTGTTAAACAAAATGGCAGTTTCAACAGCTTTTCTTGCGCTGGAATGGTTGCAAGTAATTGACCGATATTCATATCCGGTGGTTTAGTGATGTGTAGGAGGTAGTTCTCGAGAAGGGCGAAACTAGTCGACACCCCACGAGAACTACCTCCTACACATCACTAAACCACCGGATATGAATATCGGTCAATTGCTTGCAACCATTCCAGCGCAAGAAAAGCAATTGATAAGACTAATTGAGCGTTTGCTGTATAAAATAAATGCTGATGAAACTGCCATTTTGTTTAACAAGACCTGTATTATTATTATTATTATTATTATTATTATTATTATTATTATTATTATTATTATTATTATTATGTAAAGAGAAACATGCTTTCACAGACAAATGACCCCTATGTGAAACAGTGAAAAACAATAATACATGGAAAACAAATAAGAATAACAAGGTATATATTGTACAGCAAATTTTCAGAGATTCCATAGAATTTTTAAGAGACCGTTTTGTGTATATGAGGTTTTCGGAATAGTCATTAAAATGTCGACAATCAGTGTCCGGAGAGTGGTCTAGGGTCGGCTAATTAAGCTCTCTCTCTCTCTCTCTCTCTCTCTCTCTCTCTCTCTCTCTCTCTCTCTCATTTCCATTTGCTGCTTATCCGAATATATCTCTTTGTTGTAAATGCGTCCGGGTCTGTGTGTGTGTGTGTGTGTATTTTGTCCTTTTATTCCTCATCTTTCCATTCTCAGCTTTAGTTAAAATTTATAGATTGTCTGCTCTCTCTCTCTGTTTCCGTTGTGTGTTTATTCCTTTTCACTTCAATTTTCATATTTTTTCATGCACCTCTTAACCGAATTTCTCTCTCTCTCTCCCTCTCTCTCTCTCTCTCTCTCTCTCTCTCTCTCTCTCTCTCTCTCTCTCTCTCTCTCTCTCTCTCTCTCTGTTGGGGTGTGTGTGTGTGTGTGTGTGTATTCTTTATCTATCTTATTTTATCTTTAACTTTATTTCACCATTGCCAAACCGAATCTCTTAAAACAAGAAACGACGGCGTTCGCCGTTCCCTTTCTCTGCCAGCTCCGCGGGGCACCTTCGGAGCAGCGCAAAACCTTCTCGAAGAACATCCGAGTCATGCGAATTAATGACTGCACAGAAGGAAGCCACTGAGGGGTATTTCCAGGGCGAATTGCGTGTTTGAGAGCTCGTGCCTATGTCTTAGTGCCCCCCGTTTCCGTTTCCTATGGGAAATGAAAGTGATATGATACTGGACTTTGAGGATGTGATGAGGATGATGAAATGATTAACAGAGAAAGGTTTTGAGACGTTGAAGGTGAATATATGTCTTGTTGGTAGGTGGCATACAGAGGTCCACATCAGCCTTTTGCATCTAATTACACCTTGCTGCACTGCTGGCATGAAGCAGGCTTAATCTAAACCAGCCACTAACCGTTGGCTTTTTAAGTCTCATTTTCGTAGGTTGAGATTGTAAATTATCCTTACGTCTTTTTACATATAGCAAAAAACAATAAATGGTTTGAAGATTGTATCATATTTCGACAGTGGGCCATTAAATGACAATTGTTAAACGGGAGGTATGATCAGTAAACATTTTTAAAAGAGGTCACGGAGCGAGAAAGACAAAATACCCTAAATAGATAGTCAGACAGATAGATAGATAGATAGATAGATAGATAGATAGATAGTTCTTTTCGGATTGTGATTCAGGTAAGCAATCTTGAGATGTAATATGAACCTCAAAGATTAAAAAGACGAGAGAGAGAGAGAGAGAGAAAGTGAAGTTAATTCCCTCTTTCTTCTGCAACCTAAGCCAGGCTTTATTCTTGTATGCTAAAAATGTAACCGGATGCCTTGCGTGGTGTAAACAACTTACGTTTGTAAGTCATGTAAGTCATTTTCTCTACACCTAAATTACATTTTCAAACACTTTCTGAATTCCTTGGGCACAACTCATTAGTGCAGTCACGCTAGTGTATGAACAGAGTGTAATGCATTTGTATTTATAGAAAAAAATCTCTCTCTTTCTCTCTCTCTCTTTCTCAAGCTTTGTGGTTTATATTACATGTTAGGTGTGTTCCGCTGAATTCCTTTTCTCAAGAAATCTACATATTATTTTACTTTATTTTTCGTGAATATTGGGTTCTAATATTAATGCATTAATTATATATTTTTCACAGCTCCTAAGTGTACTCTCCTTGTTAAAAGATAAAACGGGTGCACTTATAGTACCCTGACAGTTATATCACATGATCTTATATTATGTATCACCTTGTCAATTACATCACTTACAGTAGGTTTTATATCTTATGTCACTCTTAATCTTCTGTTCTGTAACATCCTGGCCGTTACGTCACTCTGATCTTATAGCAAGTATTACATTGCCAGTTACATTACCCTAATTATTGATTCCATGCCACTGCGAATCGTAACATCCTAATATTATCTATTACCGTGGTATTACATTATATATCACTGCCAGTAATACCAAGCGGTCTTGTTTCTTGTTTCCTGCTGAAAATTATATCAGCCTGATCTTATAGCTTATATCACCCCGATATCTTATCACTCTGATCTTATTTCTTTTCTCACATTGTCAATTATGTCATCCTGATAGACATCCAAAATAGAACAATAGCGAATATAACCTCCGAATGAGAAGAAAATTAAATTTAGAATGAATTGCATTTAGTGTGACCTTTCTCTTCTCCTTCCATAAGGACCCCCGCTATCGTAGTTAAAATTTTGACTGTTAACATTGAACTTGCTTGTCGTTTTACCTCTTGTGTGCCTGTCGTTAAGAAGTGCACAGTTTTATTCAACCGAATGAATAAAAGTGATAAAATATTAAGGAAAATGCCTTTGCAGATCGTATCATAAAACACTGCTCTATGGCATTGAACCTCCTTCTCATTTATTTATTTTTCTTTAAGAAATGTACAATTCTCTTCAACTGAGCAATTAAAAGCTACGGAGAACTTCCTATGTGGATAATGATACGGCATCGCAAAACCAGCATGACTCGCTAGTTTTCCTAGTTTTTATTTTGGTTTTTTGTCTTTTAATTTTTTCTGAGTGGCGGTGGGCGAATGCCAAGGTGCAGATGTCCACACATTAGTTCATGGAAATATCTCGGTGCGGCGCTGTCTCCCTGGCCATTGCCTAGGACGTAATGGCAGCTTTTACGCGGCGTTTATCCTATCCAGATCGCTATCTCGGAATGTTGTTAAGGAGCGTTCACTGCCGACGCATTACTTCTCTCCAAATTAATAACTAGAGGAAATGCAGCGGTGATCCTAGAGTGTGATTGTGGGTACAGAGCTGCTTTTTGTGTTTTTTTTTCATACTCGTAAATGCCATCTTCACACACGCATGCACGCACGGCAAACGCCAGTATCATGTATGTGCGCATTGAGCTAATATTGACACAGCAGAAAATAGTGCAGTCCCTTACAGCACTCACCAAACGAGAACGTTTTATTCAAATGAATTCGAACATCCGAATTGCCTCTATTTATCATGCTTCTCATCTCCCTATATTTAGATGCAGTGTTTCTTTTGGATCCTAAATGAAGGCTTTTCTGTAGACGTTAATTCACTGTTGACTTCCAGATCTCATAATGGCTCCTTGCCGTTAAGCTTTGTTGCAGTTAGCTGCAAAACCCCGCTAACCCCCAACTTTCATTTGGTGTTAGGACTCACGAGAACTGAAACTCGCATGGCAGATGTTGAAGATTTTATGAAAAATTCATTTCGACTTCCTCTGTATTAGGAGATAATCGTCATATTGATTTAATGGCTGCCCTCGGTTTCTTTATTGCTTGCCAGGACTATCTTTGCGTTTCCTTTTTATGCGATTTTCCTTAAGAAATGCCCTCTTGTGGTAGGACTGGGAGATAGGCAGATCTGAAAAATAACGAGTTCATGTAGTTAAGTGGAAATTAACTATTCATGCAATGCTTGTCTCTTGATATCCTTAATATCCAAGGCAAGTACATTTATACACACACACACATATACATACATATATATATATATATATATATATATATATATATATATATATATATATATATATATATATATATATATATATATATATATATATATATATATATATATATTTTTATATATATGTATATATATATCTTATATAATCTTGTGGAACTGGAGATTCACATATGGTATAGTAATTTATCAAAAATTATAAATGCATTGACATAATGACCTAAGTAAAAAATCTTGTACAAGTTTGGATTTTCTATTTACTCCTAAATTATCGTGCTGATCATTCATCTGTTTCTCCTTTTTCTTTCAGGTAAGAGGTTAACGTAGTGGCGGTTTCCTTCTTTCGGGGAGGTGAGTTTCTAAGTAAATGCCTGCTTCGCATTTTTGGCAATTCTATGATGATGACGATAGTCATGTTCGTGTTTGTGTGTCAGAAAGAAGTTAATGAACAGGAAACGTTGTTTGTATTTGCG
The DNA here is from genome assembly GCF_040412425.1 of Macrobrachium rosenbergii. Lineage (NCBI taxonomy): Eukaryota > Metazoa > Arthropoda > Malacostraca > Decapoda > Palaemonidae > Macrobrachium > Macrobrachium rosenbergii. Next base: position 17,414,204 of record NC_089796.1, on the reverse strand, counting down.
TGTGTGTGTGTGTGTTTTTTTTTTTTTTTTTTTTTTTTTACTTTCTTCCATTTTTGCTCCTTTCAAATGTGTGCACTGACATGAGCGGAATGTCAGAGACAAACGTCACTAACCTGGTAGCCCTTGAATCCTATCAAGTCGAGTTTAGTCTCTCTCTCTCTCTCTCTCTCTCTCTCTCTCTCTCTCTCTCTCTCTCTCTCTCTCTCTCTCTCTCTCTCTCTCTCTCGTATTAAATTTTGTAACCTTCTGGCTTGTATGTAAAGGCATGCCTGCCTTGACATGAGCTGAATGTTGAGAACAATGTCAGTGACAGGAATTCTATGGGAGTAAATTCAATTCTCTCTCTCTCTCTCTCTCTCTCTCTCTCTCTCTCTCTCTCTCTCTCTCTCTCTCTCGAAAAGAAGGAATTACGTGTACGGTAATTCTGAAATATAGGTATACAGCTAAATCACTAAAGATTTGCAGTTTTTACGACATTGAACTCTCTCTATTCGACAGTCTTAAGACCGAAGCTGAATAAAATAAAAATCTTCATAATTTCTGTATCCTAAGCTCCTTGCTGTTTTTGCTTTTATTGGGATCTCGTTTGTTAATTAATCTTCCTTCTTTAAGTAGAGATAACACCAGACAGCCACCTGGAAATTCAGTAAACATAAAAGTTAAGGTATTAACCAATCCAACAGTTATCGATCGCTGGATGATGAAAAGAAAGTTTCACGTAATCTCTTGAAGGAAGCACAGTAGTATCTGTTATCTCATTTGTATTATCTTACTGTATGATTTTTTCATGTAATATAAGCAAAGCTGACGTGCTTACAACTTAAACGAAGTAATCGATCACGAGGCAATGTTAAAAGAAAAGATTTTAATTTAATATCAGCAAAGAAGTGTCTAGTATCTTATTTTTTTAATTTGATTTTTTTTTATCTCATCACTCGTACATACAAAGTTTGTTTACGTGAAACGTGAGATGAAGCTGTAAACAAAGTGAATGGTGATTGAACGAAATCTAAACATAGATTGAAAGATTGATGGAGGCTACATGACTGGCTCTTTGATATTATAAACAAGTGAGCGATGAGCTGTTTTATAAACGTTGGAATGCTGTGTATATAAGAAGATGTGTTCGTGGATTTTTCGCGTATTGATAATGAATACACAAACGGCAATCATTTTCTGGGTAGATTTTACTCTAATTAGTGCTATTGTAGTTTGCCCTTTGCTTTGTAGATATTATGTTATATACTATTTTTTTTTTTTTTTTTGACACTGTAGCCTAATCTCTTTCATTGTGTTCGTAAAATTTCCGTAATTCTGATTTTATTATCTCAGATCTTTGTTGACCAAACAACAGAGAATAAAGAATGAAAAAATGAAACCAGACTCAAGGTCAGTTTTATTTACAGGGTTTCCAAGTATGTGAAAGCAGCTTACACAAACAAGGGCAGGCGAGCAAACGATGAAATAATCTTTTAACAGATTACAAAGGGATTTGTCTTGCGTATGCACATATTCACTTTACTCGTGTATGGAAATGGTTTTTTATAGTTTTTTTTTTAACTTCTGTATTTAAGGTTGCCTGTGACATTCTAGTTAGAATTTTAAATATCTCTTTTTTCCCATCGAAAGAAAAATTATTTTAGAGACATTTTGAAACTTCAGTCATGATAAAGTCGACAAATGGAATTAAGTTTACAAAGAGAGAGAGAGAGAGAGAGAGAGAGAGAGAGAGAGAGAGAGAGAGAGAGAGAGAGAGAGAGAGAGATGGTTATACAAATGGAAGATTTTAAGTTATAGATGTTTAAAGATGGTAGCTTACAAAACAGATTCATTATTCATATTAAAAACTCATTCCTTGAACAAGTTTATTCAGTGAAAGTCAGCTTGTGAACACGGTTTCTTACTAAATCATGAATAAGATTAGCACTGCGAGAGAGAGAGAGAGAGAGAGAGAGAGAGAGAGAGAGAGAGAGAGAGAGAGAGAGAGAGGGAAATCAAGTTGTTAAACAAATATAGACTTAAAATGAAAGAGGTCCCAAGGTAGTACCTTTGCGTATCCATGGTCAAGGAGTAGTTGACTATTACTTCTAGTGTTAGATTACAATACAAAAACAACAGAGTCGATTCAACTACTCACCTCAGTGCCAGGCGATCCAACACACAGAAGTCCAACTAACGTGTTTTTGTGTCGAAGGATGGTTAATAGTTACACGTTCCTTATTGAGAGAGAGAGAGAGAGAGAGAGAGAGAGAGAGAGAGAGAGAGAGAGAGAGAGAGAGAGAGAGATTGTCTTTTCTTTAAGGAGTTATTTTAAAGAATAATTTCCGCTTCTTCATGTCCTACTTTTCCTATATTTTTATTGATGCCTTTTTTTTGTTCCGCTATTATTAATATTTTTTTGTTCAGCTTTAATTTGAATTTTTTTTTTTTAGTTTGCCTTTATCTCATTAAATTTTTTTTTTTAGTTTACTAACTTCATGGGATGACGTATCAATGAGGAAAATGGCTCCTATCCTAACTTGTCAGGTTCCTTCATGATTTTTTTAATATACACATTCTAAGATTACTACTAAATGTAGAGTTCATATTATATAATCAGTACAGAACGTGGATATACATGAAGAAGTGGACTTGATACAACTAACATGAGATACCACATATAATTACTTAAGTTTCAATAGAGATACATTTCTCTCTCTCTCTCTCTCTCTCTCTCTCTCTCTCTCTCTCTCTCTCTCTCTGTCAGCGTGAAGAGTTCCTAAAGATGATCTTTATAGACCATCACAAATATTCACATTTTGACAAAGCTGTAATTTTCTTATCATACCTCTCTCTCTCTCTCTCTCTCTCTCTCTCTCTCTCTCTCTCTCTCTCTCTCTCTCTCTCTCTCTCAGCGTGAAGAGTTCCTGAAGGTGATCTTTATAGACCATCACAAATACTCACATTTTGACAAAGCTGTAATTTTCTTATCATACCTGTCTCTCTCTCTCTCTCTCTCTCTCTCTCTCTCTCTCTCTCTCTCTCTCTCTCTCTCTCTCTCTCTCTTATCAACCAGACGTAAACGAAGCTCGTATAATTAAACCTTCTGTGATTGAACATCGTTTGTCATCGCGCTGTGAACAAACGGCTACACCCTTTTCCTTTATCTCGGTGCCTTGGTGGTCTCGATAGGCGAGCCTTAAGGAATTGGTTGGACAGGTATCAGACAGGTATCAGTACATGGCGATTGTTGGTTTTATTGGGTTTCACATCTGTAGTCGTTTTTATAAAAAAATGTCTTTTTCCATTTTGTTCCTCAGGTGTCTGTTTCATAATTCCCTTTTATTCATTTGTTTATAAATATGTATAAGTGTATATTGCTTTTAACTTTTATATATAAGGATTTTTTTCGCAAAACCTAGGCGTACACATATTTTATTTTTTAAAACTTTTTTGCAGTTAGTTTTAATATATCTTTATGAAAATATTCCTGCGCCTTTAATAACCATCATGAAATTTTTTGCTTGACTCAGTGGCATGCATATTTAACTTGGAGGTGGAAGTATAGAGAAAAAGAGAGAAAATACGTTTTTATGCCAAGACTCACAAAAGAATACTCTTAGACCAAAATTCATTTCTCTTGAATTCTGTGCATTTTTACCGCACAGTCTCATGAACTATTAAAAAATGTTTTTCATTGGTTTTTATATTGTCATTTCCGTATATTTGTCCCCAGAGCACCAAACTTTGCTGTGTAACACATGATTCAACAAAGAGAATTCCTATTTGCAACTTGCGCAATTCTATATGTTTGCTGTATTTAAAAGTAGATAGGCAGTTGTTTCCTACGTTGTTTGTATGGTTAAAAGAGAGAGGAAAATGAAAGATAGATCTCATTTGTCCTTGCAGGTTTCTTAAGACATTTATCTTGCGTTACAGTTACCTTTGGTGTTGCATTTTTTATCAAATGGACTCGAACACCGTGTATGGACATCTTCACTTAGCGTACTATTTCTTTTGTGTGATTCAAAGCATTCCCTCTAACCAGTGATAAGATGGGACCTTTTTTTCTTATCGGTAAATATGCTTATAATTCCCTTATAAAAAATAATGCTTTTTAATGAAAATTTTTATTTTTATACAAAGAACATGCTGATTTTGATCGTTGTCAGATCACTTGTTGAAATTTTTATACAGAGACTTAGTGCTTTTATCCATCAGTGAATAAGTAGTCAAGTTATCCAGTGATAACAACAGATAAACAGCCTTTCATTTTGCTAGACAGGCAAGCGAACAGTACCGAAGACAGTGATGGTGACGGTGATGATACTGGTTTAACCGTCTCACGTCTGTTCAGTCTCCTAAACAGCAGATAAAGTCTGACTGTTATTAGTTCAAATGTTTGATCGTTCGCCCAGGTTAGATTAGATTCCGTGTTCACTACAGCGTAAAAATGGGCGTGGCCTCGTCTCATTCATTCTTGAAGCCTCTCTCTCTCTCTCTCTCTCTCTCTCTCTCTCTCTCTCTCTCTCTCTCTCTCTCTCTCTCCTTCAATAGGAATATTCTCAGAATTCAAGTGGTAGTATGGGGGAGTTCTTTGCTGTGCTTGCAACTCTCTCTCTCTCTCTCTCTCTCTCTCTCTCTCTCTCTCTCTCTCTCTCTCTCTCTCTCTCTCTCTCTCTCAGCATGAAAAGATATTTGCAAGGTTCAAGTGCCAGTATGGTGGAGTTTTTTTGTTGTGATTACAACTCTCTCTCTCTCTCTCTCTCTCTCTCTCTCTCTCTCTCTCTCTCTCTCTCTCTCTCTCTCTCTCTCTCTCTCCCCCTCCTTTATTAGGAAAAGATATTCTCAAAATCCAAGTGCCAGTATGGTGGAGTTCTTTGCTGTGATTACAACTCTCTCTCTCTCTCTGTCTCTCTCTCTCTCTCTCTTTCTCTCTCTCTCTCTCTCTCTCTCTCTCTCTCTCTCTCTCTCTCTCTCTCTCTCTCTCGACACGGTTGGTGAACACCACGGTTAATTTCTTTTGTAATGAAGAAGAGAACGGGAAGTTCAGGCTGTGAAACAAGTTTTTGCCTTGCTTTTTTCACGTTTGTAATGAGGATGCAAAAACTTAAAAAATAAAACATGAAAGATGTTAACCAAAACAAGTTCAAACAGACGTTTTAATTAAGAAAAGTGAATAATTGGAGCAGTAGTACAGATTATAGGTCTTAGTCGTATTATGCTATAGTTTTTTTTAATCTACTTGAAAATAAACGCAAGCTTTCGTCTAATTGCGTTATAATTTTGATATTTTTTGTGTATAGAGACAATTTTTATGTATGTACGTTTATTTACTTATTAACTTATTTATTTATTTACTTATTTTCTTGTTTTTATGTATTTATTTACATTAGTTGGGGAATTATATCTCTTCCTGAATTTAGATAATCTACAGATTCCCAAGCATCATAAAATTTTACGAAGTTATATTTGTTTTCGGCTTGCATTTACTTCACAGAATGAAGAGTTAACTTCTTGTAAGATATTGTTAAACATATTAGGCGGCATTCCTAATCGCAGGACTGACTGATGCGATCTGTTTAATAAGCACTAGCATCAAAAGAAATTATTCGAAAGTTTGCTGATCGTATTAGAGTTACATTGATATCGTCAGCGAATATTTGCCGTCAATTAAACAAAGAAAAATGAAACATCATACTGTTCCATTTTTAATTTTTTTTTTATCTTTGTGCTAATATAGTTTAGTAGTACTCTCTGGCTTAGTATAGAAAATATTGTAAATTTTGTTTTGTAACACATATTCTGCATAGCTTGTCGCTCACCGTATATGACAATCAGCTTAAAAAATAAACTTTAAAAAATTTTTCTCTTTGCATTTTTATTAATTATTCACTGTTTAAGGTAATCTTTAAGAATAACTTTTCAGTTTCTTCATGTCTATTCATTATCTGGTGTCGAGTTTCACCGACCTGGCGTCATTCTAAACAAAGCTGATTAAAAAACATCAAAGAGTCGAGTAAGAATTGATGGTAATGATTTTGTTTGGAGGAAAACGACACGATCTAATAGTTCTTTAGAGACACGTGTATATGCTTATTCAGAAACTGGCCTCGAATTTTACATAATGCTGATTAACACTTAATCTCCTTGGCAATTATTTTAGAGAATTTACGACAGCTCGACAGCTTCATTGCAAAGTGAACGCGTGAATATTTTGCATAATGAAATCGTATAACGAAAGGGTGAACTTTTAAGCCCAGAACAAAGTAACGTTATATAAAAACGAGAAATCGCAGTTGTCAAGGTTCTTTTTTGTATTGTTTATTTACTGTGCTCTAATCCTTCCACAGTGACGGCTAGCACATACAGCTAGCTACAAGAGACCGATATACCTTGAACACTAGTTCAGTGTTGTGTCGTCATCCCAGTGAACAACTAATTTGTAGTGTGTTCATCATCTGTGTTTGAAAGGGAGTCTAGTGCATGTTTTTTGCGCCCAGTGAAAAAAATGGGTCCTTGTTCTTTTTTAGCAGTTATGATATTATGCTTACATTTTGCACTATAATAGTTGCAGTTATAGTGAATATTTTTAAAATGTGACATTAAGTCAAATACATCACGAAAAGAAACCTCTCACACTTGGTTACTACTGTTTTTGCTTAAGACGTTTCACTTGCTTTACGGAAAAAACTTGTAGGTAAACCATCTTGTTTTACGTTACATCATTATTAAAGTTCACGAAAGGACGCTTTAACTTTGTATAACAATCTTGTCTTAGTTACATCAGTCAGCTAACAATCTTGTCTTAGTTACATCAATCAGCTAACAATCTTGTCTTAGTTACATCAATCAGCTTCATTAAGGGAAGATATGATGTAGCCAGGAAATCTCGCAGTCTTTTTAGTTACATCACTCAAATGCATCACAATGTAAGACAGCTTTTGTAATTTCATCATTGAAACGTATCATAAAAAGAAGCCATCTCAGTAGGGCAGCATTCTACCTCTTGAAATTATTCATAACCTGCACATTCTCTTTCCTACTGGTACTCTGTACAGAGTCTCTGACATAAATAGGAATGTAATTTCATTGCCGACTTCCATACGTGATGATATCGACGACGAATTGTAATAAGCTCATAGTACGTGAATGCTAAGCAGGTCACCGTAATCTTAGCAGACAAGTTATTTCGTTACTTGCATAGTTGAGGGCGTAACGTCACAGGATAGGAAGCTATCGAGAGATTTCAATTTGAAAGACGCAGAGTTAGAACGAATGCGACTGGGAACTTATTTTATATTCATCTTGCCTCCTGTAAATTTTTGGGATTACTTTCTCAGTAGCACTTTTTCCTTTAAAGGATTCGATGGGTACAATTATAGGCAGTAAATGGACGTTACTTTTTTCACGTAAGTTGCCACATTGATCAACATCATTGCAAAATTCAGTCACTAGAAAAGCGACACGGACCTTAGGGGTCTGCTATGATCAGCAATAGGGCACATTGAGGTAAAAGAAATAAACGAGTCATTCCCGGACCATAATGGTAATTTAGCAAATACCATTTGCATACAGTATTCCTTTTGACCGCAGAGACCTGACCATCATTAGGGTCTCAAGTGCATTGTGACATCCGTAGCACGAACGCACCTAAAAAAAGCTGTTTCATTTTTGTGTAGAAAGTGTATTTGCATGTTAGGTAGCTCGAAAAGACTAATGTTATCAAGATATTGCTTATTAGTTAATAAAATTTCGATGAGCGAGAGAGAAAGAGAATGTATTAGTCTTGCGTTCTGTGTAGTATTCTGACAACTTTTCCAACGGGGGCTTGCAGAATATTGAAGCTTCGTTCGCTGTTGTTTCAGATAGATGGACAGATGAACAGAAAGAGAGTTACTTTCATTTTCCTTTTCATGATCCTTTCATTATGAGACCTCTGAACACTTATTTTTTTTCCGTTAGCAGCAAGAAATCGGAGTTGCAGCCTTGTAATGGAAGTCGATCTCTGAAAGAGAGAGAGAGAGAGAGAGAGAGAGAGAGAGAGAGAGAGAGAGAGAGACTTCAGAGTCACCTAACTTTTCCCTGAAATTTTTAAAGGACTTCGTGCGTATAAGGATACCTGTGACGAAAGGTCTGAATCTTGAATTGTCCAATCACACTTGCTTACGTCACGGGAAAGTTATTGCACGGTGACTGCGCCTTCCTAGGCAGCTACCGCTTGACTCGGTTTAACCTCTCGCTGAGGTGCATGGGAACTGTTAGGGAGTTATTTAACGCTCCGCAGTGGTTTCAGTATTTATTCTCTCTCTCTCTCTCTCTCTCTCTCTCTCTCTTAGTCCGAAACAGATTTTTTATGAAATATAATACTGGAGACGAAGACATTTTGGGGGTGTTTGCAAATTAAATTGTATGATTTCGTGGCAAAGAAGGATGTAGTTTCTCTCTCTCTCTCTCTCTCTCTATCTCTCTCTCTCTCTCTCTCTCTCTCTCTCTCTCAGTAGAGCAAAATATACACACCAACTAAAATAAGAGGATGGAATTTGACACCCGGTATTAATATTCATAAGTGCTTGAATCTGGTTAGCATATTAATGTCGGAGGCATTTGTTTTCTGTAGGTGCCTTACAGTTTACTCTGCACGCCACACAGAATGGATTTTTGCCCTATTTATTTTCATAGAAGTCCATAATTTCAGGATAATAACATAGAAAATATTTACGTGCTGCCTTGTCTCGTGTGTGGAGTATGTTTTTTAGTAGTTTTTGTTTTGTTTTTGTTCATACTCACTATCAGTCACTCCTTACCTTCTTTATATCTTTTATTATCATTCATCAAATGTGCCAGAATCTTTCCTATAATGATATTATGCCATAAATCTTTAACGATCCTATTCGCTCTTGACAATCTAAAGGGACCAGGGAGGATCTAGCACACTGCCTTGTTTGGTGAGCTCCCTGCTTGCAGAATTAATCTTTATCTGCTGTTTGATTTATATCTTTTAATCTAATCCATCTTAGTTATAGTGAAGCCTCGTTTGTTTTTGTTGCCCTCCATGTACAGTAGGTAGGGCGGGGCATGGTTGTGGCTTACTACTTGCGGCTACCTTGCATGACGCACTGTAGAAGGTTCTTTGCAACGGCCCCTCGAAGTTAGGCCCCAGCTGAGTCACTTTCTGCCTTTTCCTTCGTGTCTCTTCCTTTTGACCCATTCTTACTAAGCTGTCCAACTTATTTTAACTTTACCCTGTTCCATTTTCAATGCTCGTGTCAGAACAAATACTACTGCTGAGCCCTCTGTCAGTTCGGTCATATAGTTGAGTGGTTTCGTTAAGATTTATAACTTCTTATCATCTCCTGAATTTTTTTTTTTTTATTATATTGGTGTCCTTAAATTTATTTAATTTTCATCAGTATTTATTTCTTTCTGACAACCGTATTATGTCATAATTTCTAACAGAAGCCGATGGGACTGCCAATCTAATATTCTTCTGTAATCAAAGCTGAAGTAGAGAAGAAATATAAATAAAATGAATGGGGCTTAACCCTAAAGAAAACGTGCTTTCATTCGCTCTCTCTCCTAAGATGTTATTCCGCATATTTTCTTGGGTGGTAGTCATAATATTTTCAATTAAGTTTACTGAGATGTTATCTCAATTCCACATGTTATCTTTCTCTTCGCAAAAGATCTCCAATTTGTGTGTAGGCATGTCTTATCAAACAAAGTAGTCTTTAAGATAGAACTAATAATATTGAGAGAGAGAGAGAGACTGAGATATGAGAGAGACTGTATGACAAAGAACAAGCTACTTTACAACATAACAATTTCGAACGGACTTTAAAAAAACAGTTTAGGAACCTGTTTTACAACAAAGCAATTTCAAATGATCCTCAAACATAAAACCAATAAAAGTGAGAGAGAGAGAGAGAGAGAGAGAGAGAGAGAGAGAGAGAGAAGAGAGAGAGAGTTTAAGAGGCTATTCACCAACGTAACGTTCCCTTTCAGAAGTGCATAAAGATGAGAAGACGATGAATAACAAGTGAATGAGAAAGCGTAAAGGCTCATATTGCCTAACCTTTGTTGCTCCCAAGGTTTACAATTGGGAGATACGAACAGGTCGTAGATTCTATAGCAACAAACGGGAAACCTTCCTATAAATCTTGGTAATTCGGGGCCTGCTACCATCACCGTCTATTTGCTCTTCCGTTCCTCTTGACTTTTTCGGCGTCTCTCTCTCTCTCTCTCTCTCTCTCTCTCTCTCTCTCTCTCTCTCACACACACACAGACTGTTTGCAAGATTTGGGTTGTTCAAGGTAACTTATTATCCATATGTGCGTGTATGTTTGCAACAAGCAGAAAAAGTAATGCACATGTGCAGTTATGTATGTTTCTATTCATGAACATGCTTTCAAAATTATTTATAATGCAACATAAATTGCTCTAATGTGCTCGTACAGAATATTATATATATATATATATATATATATATATATATATATATATATATATATATATATATATATATATATATATATATAATATATATATATATATATATATATATATATATACTATATATAATATATATATATATATATTTATATATACAGTGTATATATATGTGTGTGTGTATAGTGTCTTTGAGCTCTACGACTATTTCCATACATTCCCTCGGCAATATTATCATAATACATGCACCATCAGCTGGGTTTAATGTTATTCAGAGGGCGTCTTTCATGTCTTTCTCCTCTCTTCTATTTCTTTATGATGGGAGGCTGTACAGGCATTTGAGATTTAAGTCTTACCGTTCATGTTAACAGGCATAAGTTTATGTCGAGGATATTGCTCATTTCTTCTTTTATTTTCTTCTTTTAGGGGAGTTTTGGAATCTTTGCATTTACGACGCTGGGGTGGAGTAAGATTGATATGATTGGGTAGTGACTTGACGAATCAGGAGGTAGAGAAGAGGAAGAGATAGACAGAGGGAGGGAGGGGGGGTGATACACTGCAGCAGTATATTAAATGATAGATGAGAATGAAGGTATAAGCAAACAAATAACGAAAGGAATATATAAATAATCATTCTCACTCTTTTGCTTCCTGTACCAGGAGCATGGAAGAGAACAGGCTGCAATCATTAATAGCTTAAGAATTCAACGCCACAACTTTATATATGTGTATATATATGATATATATACACATATATATACTTGTATATATGCACTGAATATATATATTTTATATATATTATATATATACTTGTATATATATATTTTATATATATATATATATATATATATATATATATATATATATATATGTAATGTATATATAAATATATATGTATGTGTGTATATATATCTCCATATAATTATTCTATCGCTTTAGGATCCCCGTCACAGCGCGTGCCCCGTTCCTCTGGGAGTGTACCACGTCCAGTTTGATATAAATGATTAATACTGTTTGCTTAAGCTTAGTGGGTGGTAAATGTTCGAGGTCTGTTGGAATCGATTTTTACCGTTGATCTACAAGATGATTCTCAGCTTGTGGGTTGAAGGGTTTTTGTGGGGAAGGGGAGAGCGTAAGGCATTTGTTCTATCAATTTTCGTTCTTAATTTCGCTGGGATAATTGCTTCTGATGATATTATTATTATTATTATTATTATATTATTATTATATTATTATTATTATTATTATTATGTAGGAGACCATCTTTTAAACATGTGGTGTGAAGGCGATAGCTGCATCAGTGGCATTATTATTATTATTATTATTATTATTATTATTATTATTATTATTATTATTATTATTATTATTATTATGTAGGTGACCATCTTTTAAACATGTGAGAAGGCGATAGCTGCATCAGTAGCATTATTATTATTATTATTATTATTATTATTATTATTATTATTATTATTATTATTACATTGTAAGAGACCATCTTTTAAACATGTGGCGTGAAGGCGATAGCTGCATCAGTGGCATTATTATTATTATTATTATTATTATTATTATTATTATTATTATTATTATTATATTATTATTATTATATTATTAGGTAGGAGACCCTTTGAACATGTGGTCATATGATGATATGAAAGCTGCATCAGTGGCATTATTATTATTATTATTATTATTATTATTATTATTATTATGTAGGAGACCCTCTTTTAAACATGTGGTGTGAAAGCGATAGCTGCATCAATGGCATTATTATTATTATTATTATTATTATTATTATTATTATTATTATTATTATTAGTAGAGACCCTCTTTTAAACATGTGTGTGAAGGCGACAGCTGCACTGTGGCATTATTATTATTATTATTATTATTATTATTATTATTATTATTATTATTATTATTATTATTATTATTATTATTGGGAAAGTAATCGTTGTTGAAATTGTGGTTACTTTCATTGTTGTTCGCCCTCGAACAACAATGCTGTTAAAATGTTTAACCGTCCCTGCCCTCCATATCACGTTGAAATAGTTGCGATGATACCTGGAGATAAGCAGAGACAAACACACACGCCTTAGTCTAAGTCAGTATACGAGATCAGAATATCAAACACGAAAGAGGTGGCATTTAAAGAACTCTCTCTCTCTCTCTCTCTCTCTCTCTCTCTCTCTCTCTCTCTCTCTCTCTCTCTCTCTCTCTCTCTCTCATTTTTAAAAGAATATTTCCCCGATATCGGCTAAGGATATAGGGAACTTAGATTAATACGCTCTCATAGAATGACGAAGTTTTAAATTGTGGCAGTTCTCTCTCTCTCTCTCTCTCTCTCTCTCTCTCTCTCTCTCTCTCTCTCTCTCTCTCTCTCTCTCATTTTTTTTAAAATATTTACCGTATATCGGCTAAGAAGTATAGGGACTTTTGATTAATTCTCTAACGTAGAATGACGAAGCTTTAAATTGTGGTAACGCTCTCTCTCTCTCTCTCTCTCTCTCTCTCTCTCTCTCTCTCTCTCTCTCTCTCTCTCTCTCTCTCTCTCTCTCATTTTTTTAAATATTTTCGTATATCGGCTAAGGTATAGGGACTTGATTAATTCTCTAACGTAGAATGACAGAAGCTTTAAATTGTGGTAACGATCTCTCTCTCTCTCTCTCTCTCTCTCTCTCTCTCTCTCTCTCTCTCTTGCACACACACACAGCATGGGAGGGTTGCTGCATGAATTATGCAAATGTCTTTTGCATACGGTTTACGCTTTTTTTGCCACTCCATCTTTTCCAGTCTATTCTTCCACCTACATTTGTGTGAACAACTTAGGTGTTTAGTTTTTTGGTATATTTGTGTTTTTTTCGTGTTTTTATTTTTTTTACTGTATGTGTGTGTGTGTGTTGTTTAAGTAGAAGAAGGAGTTCATTAGCTCACATCGTATCTCTACTGTGTCTGTAAAATATCAGTTGTAATTGTTTGGTTCCTTCACAGAATTCATAAAACTGTAACATTTTAGAGAGAAAGAGAGAGAGTCGGTCTTTTAAAGGTGAGAACGAAGAACAGGTCAAGGATTTTATTGTACTGAACGCTAATAACGGTGGCTTATAAAATTCAGCATCATACAATTAGTTCTTTCGTATGCATATGCAGATCTAAGTTCATTCTCTCACGCTAACGCGTTATGTCAGACACACACACACACACACACACACGCACACATGTTATATATATATATATATATATATATATATATATATATATATATATATATATATATATATATATATATATATGTGTGTGTGTGTGTGTGTGTGTATACTGTACATATAATATATATATATATATATATATATATATATATATATATATATATATATATATATATCTTATGAAATTGTTTACCTTGTATTTACAACTTCGATTTCACAAAATTGTGTGACCCCATAAAGTTATTCTGTATAAGGCTGCTCCTTAATGTTGGCTTACTTTATACTTGAAACTATTTGAGTAAATATACCAAGTAACCCAGTGAAGCCAAAATAAAAGTTAACATTGTGTATATATAAATATTACTTCCGGAAGTATCTATTTTTTTGCTTCAGGAAGGCATTGTTTTTATAGCACCGTGGTATCTGATAATCCAGTAAAATTTGAATATCTAATACAGAGGAAAGAAATAAAACAGAAAAAGTTTTCAATCTTTGCTCTCTTTCTTACATTATCACAGTAATCACCTCATTGCATCGTGACGATTAGTGCCGCAAGACATCATGTACCTTAATAAAGAGGAAAAAAGTAATGAAAGGTATCTTCAAGTGTTTGCTCTCGCTTTGATAGGAGGTCAGTTAGTGCTTGTTTTCTGAATTTTTCGCAAGTCACTCAGCTGCATCCTGTTTGCCCATGACGATTCGCAAACTCATGCGCGCTCTCTCTCTCTCTCTCTCTCTCTCTCTCTCTCTCTCTCTCTCTCTCTCTCTCTCTCTCTCTCTCTCTCTCTCTCGAGTTTCGTCCCGTTTTGGGGCAGCGGTTGCATCTCGAGTTCCATCGTCGTCGTCCTCGAAAGAATTTTGATTTTGGTGATCTTCACGTCTGAGATAAAAATGAGGTTGTGAAAGGGCTGCAGTTCGAGGAATGGCGAAGGGTTCAGCAGAAGGATTACAGGAAGGAAGAAGGAAGTGGATGTAGGAGGAGGGTGATAATGTTTAGGATTCCACGAGAAGGAAGAGATGATGGAATGGTTGCAGGATCCCGATAAAGGAAAGGATTGCATAACTAGAAAGAGAAAAGGTTTGCAGAAAAATGAGGCAGAAAAATTAGGCGTAGGACTTGAGGACGAGCCTTCAGATGGAAGAAAGATAAACATTTACTTCCCCGGGTCTTCGTTTTTTGACAATTTTATTCTACTTTATTCCCTCCCAATTTTTCCTTCCATATCCTGGATGAAGTATATGAAATGGGGTGAATTTTTAAGCCCTATGAGTGTCTAATACCCCTAGTTTTCTTAAAGTCTATTGATTAGATAGTTGTAACTTTATTAAATGATTGGCCTCGATCATTTTTAAGATGCTCCGTCGTGTGAATGAAAAAGAAATGTATAAAATTCTAGGATATGTGTAGGCTGGCTCTTAAAAAAAAATTTCGGAACAATGTTGCAACCTCGAGTACCGAAACAGCTTTACGAAATCCTCTTTGATTGTCCCTCCATGTGTAGGTGAGTACTTCTTTCTTTCTCTCTTTATATCTAGCTGAAATCCTTTATGGACAGAGTCAACAGGCTATAAACCCAAGAGGGTTCCAAAGGGAAATCGGCCAGCAGAGAGAGAGAGAGATAAGGTATAAGAAAAGGTGATAAATATATAAATGTGAAAGGAAAGAAAATAAAAAGGTACACCTGAGTTCAGGAGACGTCAGAGAGAGAGAGAGAGAGAGAGAGAGAGAGAGAGAGAGAGAGAGAGAGAGAGAGAGATCTCAGTCCCATACGATGTAAAAGGCAATTGCCTTCCTCCCTCTCCCTAAAATGTCTACAGGCTTACCTTACGAGAAATTATAGGGTTGAGCTCACTCTAACAATCTTATCAACCAGTGCTAAGATTTTCCAATTTAGATTCAAGCCAGATGGTGCCTCGGACTCAAAGAGGTGTGAAGCGGAAGGGAAAGGCCTTGTTATTTGGATCTGTCTTAGGACTTGCTACAAGTATAATGTCAGGTGATGGGAAATTGCAGGTTACGTAAATATTGGTTTTGGACTGTATATAAGGTAGTATGGTTTTGTTTGATTAATAGTGATCGTGTGGTTTTGTGGATTCTTCTTTAAAGGGGCCAGAGAGGCTCTGAGGTAAGTACAACTGATTCCTGCTGAAGTATGAAAATTCAGTTTGTAGGGCATTGTGGGCTGATGTTTCATGTGTTTGGAGAGATACCCTGTTGTTTAAGTGTGTGTATATGTATATGTATATGTATATGTATATATATATATATATATATATATATATATATATATATATATATATATATATACGTGTGTGTATGTGTGTTTATGTATATATATACACATATATGTATATAGATGTGCGTGTGAGTGTATGTATGTATGTATGTACTGTATGTATATTCAACATGAAAGCGGTTTCCTACAAGAAAAAAGTCTTCGAAGCGTGACGGATTGAAAGGAACGCCGTTAACGCCTCGCAAAAGCATAACTTATGGTTTATACGTGATCATGTTATCCTTATTATAATAACCTGCGTGAGTGGACTGATGTTTTAATATAAAACAAATCATGATTTTATTACAACGGTTTCAGTGTCGTGACCATGCATGAGGGCGCTGTCTTAGAATTTCAACGCGGGGTCGATAACCATAGTAGTTGCAAAGCCAGGTTACGTAAGTCAGTCATTCCGACAGTCATTGGGAATGGACTACAGTAAGGGAATTCAAAAAAAAGGAAAAAATGTGCGGAAGTTCCTTCGGCGCAGTCGAGTTTTCTGTACATCGTATAAACAAGGCCACCAAAAATAGATTTATCTCTTGGTGGTCTCGGCATAACGCTGTATGAGCCGCGGCCCATGAAACTTGAACCACTGCCCGGTGGTAGCCAGACGCACGATTATGGCTAACTTTAACTTTAAATAAAATAAAAACTACTGAGGCTAGAGGGTTGCAATTTGATATGTTTGATGATTGAAGGCTGGATGATCAACATACCAATTGGCAGCCCTGTAGCCTCAGCAGTTTTTAGGATCTGAGGCCGACAGAAAAATTGCGGACGGACAGACAAAGCCGGCATAATAGTTTTCTTTTCCGAAAACTAAAAGATACTACCGAAGATGGTTGTGCCTGTATTGGGTTAACTAGAAACTGTTGCAGACGTGAGTTCAAGGAGAGAATGAAAAGAACGCAGTGATGAATGACAGCCTTCATCAAGTTCAAGGTCTAATAAAAGAATAATTATAAGGAAAGTGGATAAAAGACGGAATGGTGTAAGGAATCAAAGAAAACTAATCAGCTTTCTCGAATATAAGGCTTTTTTTTTTTTTTTTACCAAATTACCAAAATTTTTAAATCGAAATATTCATATATTTTTTCTCAGATTATCTGCTTAGTGACCTTCCTCATGTTGCATGATGGGAACTGGAATCTCTTTACGTCCAATCTATAATTGATATTAACCAGTGAATACTGTAACGCGTATTTTAAATAATGTCCAAACATTCTTATACTCAAGAAAATTATCTCTTTTTATTCCTTCATTAAACGCATTTCAAGCATTTTCCTCATGCTACATTAGATTTAAGAAAATTATTCTCTTTTTTTTTCCACCACCATGTAATGATATGGTATATTAAGAAAATTTGGTGCTTCCTGCATTCTCATACCACTGTCTTCTTATGCAATAGAATATTTCTTGCAATCTTATCACTCAGAGCATTATTGTCTAATTAACAGTTCTAAATCAAGATATTATCAATTATAGCGTCACCGTTTTGTATATAAAAATATCCCTTGAAATATTTTATCACATAATCAAAATAATTCAAGATCACAACAGTTCTTTAATATAAATACGATTTTACAGTTTCTAAAGAATTCAAATGAATTATATAGATAAGTATTTTTTATCACTCAATGAAGGTGGGATAATGGTTCATCAACTGTATTTCCTAATATGAATACGATTTCGTTGCTTATAAAAAGATGAAAGTCAGTAATTGCTTAATAATTGTTTTCACCATTCAGTAAAGATAAAATGATGCCTAATTTATTCCGTGATATCAGTACGATACACAGCTTCGAAAAAGATGGAAGATATTACTCGCCTCATAATTCTTTTCATCCTTCAACAAAGGGTTTTTAGAATAATGCCTCGCCTATTCCCTCATGTAAATACGACTTAGCTGCTTCTAAAGAGGCGAAAATGTTCGACCTGAATGTGGCCCCAATTACCGCTGCAACCGAGCGTGACTAAGAATGGCCGAGTCATGCTGGTAAAACACACATTAACCCTCTTGCTTTTGTTACCGGTTAATCGGCGTTTGTCACTTCGGGAAGGCACCGCCTGTCCGGTGGGCGCCTTTCGCGCGCGGTGGTGGCCTTGTTCAGTTTTTGCTATTGACCCCTTGCCTTTTTTTGTATATATTATTTGTTTTTTTTTTTTTTTTTTAATGCTTTTACTGTCTGCATTCCAAAGCATATTTACATATATATATATATATATATATATATATATATATATATATATATATATATATATATATATATATATATATATATATATATATATATATATATACAGTATATATATATATATATACTGTATATATATATATATAGACAGATAGATAGATATAAGAAGAAGGTATTTTACCACTTTTACTTATGCATAATAAACACGTTAAGCAAGACTAAGTGAGCTCGACAGAACAAAAAATTTTGCCTCGCCAGGAATCTGCCTCATTCTAGAGCAGCAGACTGGACAGACAAGACAGAGACAGAAATGTAGACGCTGACAGACCGAGAGAGAGAGAGAGAGAGAGAGAGAGAGAGAGAGAGAGAGAGAGAGAGAGAGAGAGAGAGAACATTTGCGCAATTCGCTTTCCAAACAACCCGTGCTCCTCTTACATAGGAGAGTCAGTGACGCATCTATGCAGATTAGTAGAGGAGATTTCGACAACAATCTCTTTCTTAGCTTCTCTTCATTCCTCTGTCTCAGACGAGAGAGAGAGAGAGAGACTAATGAATAGATTTATTCCTGTGGGGTGATGATTACCTCGTCGAGGCGTTCCTTTTTTTTTTTAGATTATGATAAGGATTGCATTTTGGCTCACTTCTAAGCACTTTCTTCAGTTATTCTCTCTCTCTCTCTCTCTCTCTCTCTCTCTCTCTCTCTCTCTCTCTCTCTCTCTCTCTGCTGTGGCCAACCGCAGTCTACCAACAACGAAGGTATCTAAATCACTGTTTGCTCAGGATTTTATAATGTACGCACTCGTACAGTTCCTTTCCTCTCTGAGTTTGGAGACCGAACACGACACAGAGAGAGAGAGAGAGAGAGAGAGAGAGAGAGAGAGACTGAGAGACTTCATTGCGACCAGTTTCTCCGTTGACTGGAGACGTGAGTATGCAAATTATTCTTGTTCTCCCCGCGAGAAAACAATGCAATAAAAACACGCACACAAAAAAAGGGGAAAAAATCGATGCTCGACCTTAAGGGACTTCAGCAGCACCAAATACAATGTGTTACGGCTTGACCACGGTCTAGAAAGGGCTTCTAGACCGTGAGTTCGACCGACCTTCTCTTCTCGGTTTTATTTTAGATTTTTGTCTCTCTGGTTTTGGTTTGTTACACGGGGATGTTTCTCATTTTCTTTAATCATTGTCACAATCTTTTTTTTTTATCCTTTTACCATTTTTTTACTTTGCGTGGTATTACCCTCATAATTAATTTTACCAGTGACTCATGATTTTACTTCCCAGTAGTTCCTCATTGGACCGGTGGGTATCGTTCTCAGCTAGCATTCTGCTGGTCCCGCGTTCGATTCTCCGACCGGCCAATGAAGAATTAGAGGAATTTATTTCTGGTGATAGAAATTCATTTCTCGTTATAATGTGGTTCGGATTCCACAATAAGCTGTAGGTCCCGTTGCTAGGTAACCAATTGGTTCTTAGCCACGTAAAATGAATCTAATCCTTCTGGCCAGGCCTAGGAGAGCTGTTAATCAGCTCAGTGGTCTGGTTAAACTATGGTATACTTAACTTTTTTCCACTTCCCAGTGAGTTTATTATTATTATTATTATTATTATTATTATTATTATTATTATTATTATTATTATTATTATAAAAATACTCAGTAGCATAAATCTGGAAATGGAGAAATAAATTCACAGTTATAGGTACGTATATTTAAAAATAAATCTCTACAGAGAGTTTGCGGGAATCTGTCTCGAAAGCGCTCTGTAGAGATTTATTTTTAAATATACGTACCCATGCATAACTGTGGATTTGTTTCAAAAATAAAGTCCAGATGCTTTGAGTACATTCACGGAAGGCGTTGGTTGGTAGTTATTATTTTACACATGAAACTTTTATCCCCAAGTTACGTATCTGTGTTTAGGTAATGGTATCAGTTTTCCCAACCTTCACGATGAGAGCGAGAGATATGGAAGGCGACAGATTTTTCATGTATAGCATCGTACCTGAGACAGTGTTATAGCGACGAACTTTCCTTCCTTTACCATTTTTTTTTAACTTTGATCCAGTCTCAGTTGATTTTCCTTATCGTAATCCCTCCCTGCTCCAATCGTTGTCGCCAGACAATAAAAGCAGCGTCGTCCTCCGAGTGAGCAAATAAAATCTTGAGGATCGCTGTGAACAACGAAGTCTCTTTCTTACGTAAAGTTGTTTGTGTACCCACGATGACCGACAGCAACACTCGTCCCCACCAATGCCTGGTTGTAAACAAGTGTCGAGCAGAAACCCGAAAAACTATCGTTTTCTGATATTTGAAATGTCGAGATGTTTTTGGTTTGCCGCTTTTTATTTATTTGAATTTTTTAGTAGGTATCTATATATGAATAGGATATCAGAGTGAAATTAGAAGGAAATGATGGTGAATAATAAAAAAATTAAGGGTTTAAGGGGAAATGCTGTGAAAGCAATGGGCAAAAGTAGAAGTTATGCGCTGGTGCTACTCTGACTATGTTGTGTAAAATTACATAGATTCTTTCTACTTACTAATAGTAGTAGTATTTGCTTTTCTACTATCGCTGTTACATCTTTTTCACATCAGTAATTTCGTCCTTTTCATGTCATTAATTTGTTTTGCAATGCTGTAGATAGATAGTTTATTATTTTATTATTTTATTTTACCCTTGTAGACACAAAACGTTGCTTTTTTTTCGCAGTCTTTATATCACCGATGTAGTTCTGGAAGTAAATAGAATTCGCCGTCGTCTCGTAACCTCACTCGAATGTCCAACCCTAAGAAGCCAAAATCGCATTAAAAGCAGGCTGGTTTTGACGGGGGTCGGGAACTCGGAGACCAATTAGGCGATATTATTCTCTTGTCCAACATTTGCTTTTCACGCGTCGCCACCTCCGCTCAGATTGACTGATCTGATAATCAGGTCGAACGCATTGCGACAGATGAAAGCTTTCGGTGACATTTACTCAGCCGACCCCTGGTGTCTGTGCTTGGAGAGCTTGCGGTAAGCTGTCACTTCGAACCGAGAGCTCCGTTTTGATTTGCTGTCGAGACCTCCTGTTGGCGTTGTTCGATGCGACGCGTCGGGCCGGCTCGTTTCGTCAAGTTGTATTCGTCTGTGGCACTGTTTGAGATCTTTGAGCTGTGTTTTGATGCGCCATCAAGGTTTCTTTTTCTTTTTGCTTAGACACTACTACGCTGTACGTTGTTCATTTTTCTCAAGGACCACGGAAATTTAAACAAATCTTTTGTTAATGAATTATTAAAATTACTTGGAATACGAACACCTTAGATCGCAGATGCTGTGTTGTTTTTCTGGAAAGGATGCAAGCTGTTGCGCAATTCCAGTTCTTCCGTTATTATTATTATTATTATTATTATTATTATTATTATTATTATTATTATTATTATTATTATTATTTTATGCTTACGGTTTTCCTCATTCATTATTATATGGTGATTTCAATACAGTGTTTACAATGCATCTTCCGCCGAAGATGCATCTCATTTTCAGCGAAGACTGTTACTTTTCTGGTGCACAATGAAGTGATATTTTAGATGTATAAATGATTTTAAATGCAATGGATTTTTTTTACACGTAGCCGAAAGTGAGAAGCATGAAGGTTTGCTTGCTGGTGTTGAATGCGCGTACACACATATACAAACAAACAAACAACCATACATATATACATACATACATACAAACATACATATACTCCTTTTCGTTTTGGAGATCCATAAAATGTTTACTTCGCGCTTAATGTAACGCTTTTCAGCATTTATATTTCTTTGCGTCTTTCGTTAACTTGAAAGCCTTGTTTACGATTTTAGCCCCTTGTCGGATTATGTCTCTCTCATTTTGCGAACACATTATTCCGTTTAGAATTCCCCCATTCTCTTAGGATGCTTCTTCCCTTTATTCCATGCTGGGTTTATAGCCCTTTCCAAAAATTATAAATCACGAGATGATTTATTGATCTCCTGTTCCTTCATCAGCGGAGCGTTTTACGGTTTGACGAATGCAGGTGCCTTTGTTCCACTCACCCTTTTGCTCTCCCAGTCACCGCCGTCCTTTTAGTGTCACATAAACGTCACATTAAATCTGGAACCGCCGTCACTTGGTATTGGTGTCCAAGCATCTCGGGAGCTGTGTCCTAGGCCACATTTATGTCCGCAAGAAATCGCTCGAAAGATTTGGCATAGTATGCTAAAGGTGATGTTTTTCTCTCTCTCTCTCTCTCTCTCTCTCTCTCTCTCTCTCTCTCTCTCACACACATGTAAATTATATATATATATATATATATATATATATATATATATATATATATATATATATATATATATATATATATATATAATGTATGTATGTATGTATGTATGTGTGTATATATAAATAAATATGTAAGTATACATTATGTGTATGTATATATATACGTATAACATACACACATTTATATATGTATATAAATGAATATCTAAGTATACATTATGTATATGTATGTATTTATATATACATATAACACACACATACATATATATATGTATACACACACGCATACATATATATATACAATTTGAAAATGCGCAGTTTTGGCAAAAAAAATTTATTTTCTCTGTCAGCTGGATTTATTGCCCATCTTATTTCCCACATCTGCAAAATTTCGTAATTTGGAGATATTTATTGCTTCCTGGAACGTTTCATTGTTTCGCATCTTTCCTTTTCTTGTGCTTTCCTGTTCCCATTTCTTCAAGCGTGAAAGAAAATAATTTTCTGGTGTCTTGAAATATTTTGGGATTCGGTTTATACTTATTTACGTGTTGAAGACATTTTCTTTTTCTTATAACTTTCTTATTTTCTGTTTTCTTCACGTCATGTTTGAAGCTTGGTTTGGCGTATTAAATTCCGTTAATGTTTGTTTCATATAAATTTTATCCATTTGGAATAATATTAAATAATGATTTCTTCCTTTTATTTTGTTTTTATTTGCTCTCCGTTTTATCTGAAGTCCTCATGGGACGGGTTGGTACCGTTCTCGGCTAGCACTCTGCTGGTCCCGCGTTCGATTCTCCGACCGGCCAATGAAGAATTAGAGAAATTTATCTCTGGTGATAGAAATTCATTTCTCGTTATAATGTGGTTCGGATTCCACAATAAGCTGTAGGTCCCGTTGCTAGGTAACCAATTGGTTCTTAGCCACGTAAAATAAATGTAATCCTTCGGGCCAGCCCTAGGAGAGCTGTTAATCAGCTCAGTGGTCTGGTTGAACTAAGGTATACTTTTTTCCTTTTTATCTGATTTCTGGTTTCACAGATCTTGCCTGATATTTTCCAACATTCATCCCAACTTTTCCTCCTTTCATCATATTATTTTATCTATTTTTTTTTTTTTTTTTTACCCTGTCATGCAGCTCCATCTCACCAGAAAAAAATAGCCACAGATATCATCTTACGTTATGTCGCAGGGCACCGAGGGAAACAGTGATAAACATTGCAAGACAGCAAGGGCAACGGTGATAAACACTGCAGCAGGATGCAATATAGGTTTAGCGTGTGTTTTGAAGCGCATCTATACTGTTTTATTGACGATCATGGCTAGTGCCTGTAATAAAGAAGAGGTTTTTTATGACATTCGTGAGGAAGTTATCTGCGCCATATTTCATGTTCATTTGATGTCCTTGAGGTTACATGTGAAATGAGTGGGGGTCTGTTTCTTTTTTCTGCTATATAGCGTAGATATTTCTTTAATGGCTAATTTTTTTCGTTTTATTTTTACTCTATTTTTATTTTTTTTTTTTTGCGTTTCATAACAATGAATTGTGATGAATCATACATGTGATTTTAAAAGAAGATATAAGTTGTTCTGAATTTGGAATGGACGTTGCAAAATGTCATGAGAACAAAAATAAATGTCACATATGTGAACTGCTGAAGACAAAAATAATTTTGAATAAGAATGAACATTGTTGTAGCACCTGGTATTGTGAATGTTACATGCAAATCTGAAATTGGGAAAATGAAAATGAGGGCTGGATGTAAAAGGGGAAAAAATTATTTGCATTAGTCAACATAAAAAGGTATTATTAATGTAGTTAAGGTAAACAGGTTGTGCAGCCTTCAGCAGAATTCAAGAGGCAAATTTGAATCAAAGGCAAATAGTGTCAGTACAGAGAAAGAATCAATCAGAAAAATATTTCAGAAGGAAAACGATCAAATACCCACAACAAATAATTTCCTGAATTTGGGGGCAAGCTTGAAAAATATGAATAGATAGATAAATAAATGAAATCATGTAGGATATGTGTGAAGTCTCAAACATCAGTACCACAAAATTCAATTTTGTTTTTAGGTTTGGGCCGTGGGATCTGACAACAAGTGGGTAGGCCAAAACGTGTCTCTTTATCCACATACCTTCGTGATTGATTACATGATTCGAATATGCCATGGTGCGTGGCAAATTATGGCGTGCTTGAGGTTTTGCTTCAATGTTGGTTATTATGGCAGGCGGAGCACAGGCTTTAGGTACGCATCTCTCTCTCTCTCTCTCTCTCTCTCTCTCTCTCTCTCTCTCTCTCTCTCTCGCTTCTCTCTCTCTCTCTCTCTATTGTTCGACGTTTTATAAGACTACGTCTTTCATATATTATATCCGTTTCTTTTGTTTTTTTACATTTAATTTTATTTTCATGCAGTGATATTTTACAGTTACTTAATCTGTTTAGGTTAAATACTAGATCTTTGTTGATTTCTTTGAATGTACAGTGTAATGTTCCAGGACTTAGTAAGCATTTAACACCCGTCTCTCTCTCTCTCTCTCTCTCTCTCTCTCTCTCTCTCTCTCTCTCTCTCTCTCTCTCTCTCTCTTTGTATATTGTTCAACGTTTTATAAGACTGCGTCTTTCATATATTATATCCCTTTCTTTTGTTTTTTAAATTTTATTTTATTTTCATGCAGTGTTATTTTACAGTTACTTAATCCGTTTAGGTTAAACACTTGATCTTTGTTGATTCCTTTGAATGTATAGTGTAATGTTCCACGACTGAGTAAACGTTTAACACCCCCTCTCTCTCTCTCTCTCTCTCTCTCTCTCTCTCTCTCTCTCTCTCTCTCTCTCTCTCTCTCTCTCTTTCTTATTCCATCCCATTCAGATTTAACTGTCGGTGGCTTCCCCATTTGTCAGTAAGAGTAATCCCTCTCCATTTGCGTCACAGGTAGAGTCGGTTGACCTTCCATTAAGCCAAATGTCCAGGTTACTAATTAGCCAAGATACCTTAATGGATCCCCTCCCTTCCCCAGGAGTCCATCCCCCAAATTAGGACAAATAGACAGGCCTTGGGTTCCTTATTGAATGCCTCTTCTCCTCACAATGGCACTGTGTCCAGATTAAGCCAGGAACAAGACCTATTTGGATATGCATGAAATAAGTATTATCGATAGGTTTAAATGCTCTTTTTTAACATCACGGTGAAAGCTCTCTCTCTCTCTCTCTCTCTCTCTCCCGTGGCTTCAGAAAGTTTGTTGAATCCTACGTAGGACACTCACAGACGAACGTACCAGTCTGTGACTGGATGCTTTCATCGAGTAAGACCTTACCTCGTCTATTGTCCTTCGAGTATCAGACCCTCTTGTGATGAGCAACCATGCTGAAGATGTGTTTGTGTGCGCGTGGGTGTGTATGTGCGTGTGTGTGTGTACGAATACCTCGTGGCGTAACAGAAGGGTATCTAATCCATTAGCTAGTGAGGCCTAGTTTGAACCCTGGGCGAGGATGGAGCAGTATGTTAGTATTCTGATGACACCTGTGTTCAACAGGACAGTTAATTTGTATACAGGGCAGTCTTTAGACCGTAGGAATTCGTAGCCCTGGTGATAAAGGACAATAAGCCAGCAACCTCATGCTAAGACTACTAACTAGCAATCATGGGGACAATACGCTTTGAACACACCGCTCTTAAAGGAAAAGGAATAAAGAAAACCGTATTTATATATTTTTAATACGTAAACTGACTTTTCTACAATTATTCTATAGCGAATCGGCTTAATGGCCTTGTATGTTTGGCTTGAGGCTTTCACCTTTCAACCTTGGCAGTGAATGAGACTCGTGAATCCTTCAAATTGATTTCAGTGCACCTTGAAGTCGGTTAACCCTAAGGCGTTTTAGGCCATTATAAATACAGTAAGCATCGTATCTTAGGTGTTGACGTCTATATTATTAATTTATGGCCTAGTTTCAGTGAATTTTAGTTAATAGCAGGGTAATAGCATTCTTTCGTTGTTTTGTGTTATGTGCACAATTTCAGTAACTATGGTAGTTTTATTACGGGAAAGAAATTACCTTTATTTTTACTTGGATCAAAAACTATAACTTTTGTACACACACAAGCGCACACATTTGCACATTATAGAGTACATACATATATATATATATATATATATATATATATATATATATATATATATATAGAGAGAGAGAGAGAGAGAGAGAGAGAGAGAGAGAGAGAGAGAGAGAGAGAGAGAGAGAGAGAGAGAGAGAGAGAGAGAGAGAGGTATATATATATGGATATATATATACATGCATACATACATACATAAATGTATGCTTGTTTTTGCTTGGGTTCTGTTTATCAGCCTTTCTGGATTTCGATCTGCCAAGATGGAAATGAATTCCCTTTGAACTTGTTGGTGGATGCAATAACCATCTGTAGAGTTTTTATATTCCTTGTACATTTGCATTTTAGTGGCATTCTACTTAACCCCATATATTTTCATCCCGTACAAGACCTTTCACTGCAAAGCCTATTTCGCCTTTTTATTGTTTCTCCCTGTGGCAGTCCATCATAAAAACCTATGCACCTATTACGCACGTCAACGAGCGATAATAATCCATAAAATTCCGTAGAAAAGAGAAGGGCTAAGATAAAAAAAACAAGAAAGTGCCGGTGAAGGAGCTATTGGAGAAGTTGTAGTTATGTAATCATCATAGAAGCTGGAGCTCTGTAGACAGGGAAGAAGCTGAAGCTCTTAAAGCATCGTAGAAACTATTGCTCATTAAACGTGAAGTAAGCTGAAGCTCTGTAGCCTTTGGAGAGAGAAGCTGGACTTCTGTAGATAAAGAAACTGAAGCTCTGTATTCTTTGTAAAAATTGAAGCTCATTAAACATGAACTTCTTGAATTTCATTAGACATAAACTAAGATGAAGCTCTATGGTCGTCGCCACTGAAGCTCTGTAGTCATCAGACAAGCTGGAGCTAAGTTAACATAGAAGTAGCTGAAGCTTTGTGGCCATAAGAGAAGCTGAAGCTTTGCAGTCATAGGAGAAGTTGAGGCTTCGTAAGCGTCGGGGAAGCTGAAACTGTAGAAATAGGAGAACCTGAAGCTAATTTTTTACGGCCTCTGTCGTGGGCCTTTTATGGTCGCCCCTGTTTATTAAGTATTGAAACCCTTTGTAATTAAAGGTCTTTAGTGCGTCTTTATCGTTCTCTCTCTCTCTCTCTCTCAGATTTTCATATCATACCTTTTATTTGATGATAGGTCGAGGTCTCTCTCTCTCTCTCTCTTTAATCGACATACCTTTTATTTGATGAAAGATCGAGCTCTCTCTCTCTCTCTCTCTCTCTCTCTCTCTCTCTCTCTCTTTAAATTGTCAATTGTCATATCATACCTCTTATTTGATGATAGGTCGAGCTCTCTCTCCCTCTCTCTTTTAAATTGTTATATCATACCTTTTATTTGATGATAGGTCGAGGCCTCTCTCTCTCTCTCTCTCTCTCTCTCTCTCTCTTCAGTTGACATACCTTTTATTTGATGAAAGATCGAGCTCTCTCTCTCTCTCTCTCTCTCTCTCTCTCTCTCTCTCTCTCTCTCTCTCTCTCTCTCTTGTGTGTGTTTTCAAAATGGGGAGAAACGGTCTTATACCTCAGGCCTTTGTTCATTCTTGGGTGTTCTCAGTCCATCTTATCTCCCACTCCTTTGTCTTTCTTGAAAATGGGGAATTGTTCGTATGATTCTCTCCCTTTGTCTGTTAAGCTTTCCTTTTGTCTTTTCGTTGGAATTCGCTATTGTTTATTGTTCGTTGTGTGCAGATTGATTCCTGTGAAGCTATGGGAAAACGAACCTTGGGATCCGAGATGTAAATTGAAAAGAATTAGTCGGCATTTGATTGATTAGTGAACTTAAGTTTCTAGATTTTTGGGGTTCAGCTCTTTATTCGTTCAAGTGTTTTAATGGTTTTATTTGAGAGCATGGTTAATCTTTATACGGTTTCATATATTTTTGTGATCCTTTCATTCCAGTTTCAAGATGGTTTCGGTTAGGTTTTTTTCTGATGAAATCTTTTTATTGTCCTGTTTTGCTGCATAACATTTTTCTTATATGTATATCCTGTTTTTAGGTGCTTTTCCATGTTATGGCTCTCGTGGTTTTTTCTTTTTCTCTATGTCCCTTTGTTATCAAACTGAATTTGATTTTAAGTTGCGAAGTTATTTTTCACCTTATTCCATAACTTAGACCTGTTTTATTTCAGCATTTTTTTTTCTTACTAAATATGAAACCAAATTTTTTTAACTTTTCTCATTTTTGTAACTATTTTTTCATTTCAACATTTTAAGACACATGCTATATTCTCCAACATTCTTTTGACCGCATATGATGATCTTGATGTAGATATTTATTTACTTTATCACAGTAAAACTCTTGCGTATTTTTTCAACTTTTTTTAAGCTTGACATCAGACCACATTTACTTTTATATATACAATTATTTATTAACTCTCCTATATCATGGCTCATACCTATTCCTTTTCAACCTCCTCCTTACACAAAAAGGCCAGTTCCCAGGTTGGGTTGTGACGTAATACCAAAACAAGCAAGAGCTGAATAAATAAATTCATGCTGGATCGTAACAGTTGAATAGAAAACTTGAACTCTGGAGACCTGGCATGTTTACAGCCTATCTCTCTCTCTCTCTCTCTCTCTCTCTCTCTCTCTCTCTCTCTCTCTCTCTCTCTCTCTCTCTCTCTCTCTCTCTCGCCGGGTGTGTTTCGAAGAGAATACATTGTGACAGGAAAAACGCCAAACCAGTTGATTTGCATATATACATACTGCAGAATCTAATGGTTACACTCACGTAAAACATATATTTGGTTATTGAAAATACACTACAACACGCTGTATGTATGTATCATATATATATATATATATATATATATATATATATATATATATATATATATATATATATATATATATATATATATATATATATATATACATATATTATATATATATATATATATATATATATATATACATATATTATATATATATATGTATTTATATCTATACAGTATATATATATATATATATATATATATATATATATATATATATATATATATATATATATACAGTATATCGAATAGAGAATAATGCAAACAATGTAAACTACCAAAAAATTTGCTTGCACTTTCTAGAAAAAACCAGCTGCCTGGGAGGAAATTCTGGAGAGCGGCCTCGTAAGCCCTCTCATTCCGTTCGCAATAAAATCTGAAATCGCCGCTGTCGAACGTCTCTTTGAAAAGGATCGGGAACTTTTAGTGTAGTATTAAGAGCGTTTAAGGCTTCGTCGGCCGCTTTTGATGCTCGTTTGTCTGTCAGTTCGACAGTGTACGGGAGTCTTTAACCGCTCGAGATCGGAGCTGTCATGTCAGCCGTCTGGAATTGTTACAAGAAGTATTGCAGCGCATTTTGGCTTGATCGATTGATTTGATATCACCGACTGACATCGCGGCTGCTGGGCTGTTTTAGATATATAAGTCAGTATATTGAGACTGTTACTTATGTATTGTGTTTGGTTTTAACTTAAGTTTGGATTGTGAGTGATTCTTACCTTACAGGTAATGTTTGTTGTATTGGCTACTCGTGGCACATCAATGTTTATTATCTTAGATGCACGTGGATGATTTAAAAAATGTGTGTTCTTGAGTTATGGGTAGATATATATATATATATATATATATATATATATATATATATATATATATATATATATATATATATATATATATATATATATATATATATATATATATGTATATATATATATATATATATATATATATATATATATATATATATATATATGTATATATATATATACGAGTATATATGGGTGTGCGTGTGTTTGTTTGTTTTTGCAAAGAAACACGCATAAGTTAATTGCATCAATGAAATACTACATAGAACACGTCATATTTATAATAGCAGTTACATTTTATTCCGTTATTCTCTTATTTTCCCCTATCTGTTTTTTATCAAGTAATAGGTTTTCACTAACTGTTATGCTTTTACCGTCGACGACTGTCCCAACCCCTACTCTCACTTGGAGTTATGTCCTCTCCCCTTTTAAAAGTGATCTTTCCCTGATACCCATCATTTCCCACCTCCCACAACTAATTACAATTTCTGATCACCCTCTCTCCTCACCCGGACCCTCACCTGCAACTTGCAGTGCTTTTGGCTTTCAAATCAATTCACAGGGTCCGTCCTAATCAAGGACGTCCTTAAGGTCGTCTGCAGAATGAACCTCCATACTGCCGATATCCCTTATGGCGACGGTCACCGTCCGGGGGTTGTTAAGATCTTCGAATCAGATAGTCCCTTAATGGGTAGGGAAGCGATGAAGCATTAAGGGGTTGGAGGGGATGGAACACTTGATTGAGTTGAGGGATTCTTTAGTAATGGGGGGTTTTTCCAAGTGATATTTCTTCTTTACGGGAGAGCTGTGTCAGGCGAGCGGTGCTTCAAAGTCGGAACTGCAGAAATATTCAGGTGTTTTTGAAATATTTCGTATACTTGAAGTTCCAGAGTAAATGGTACAAGGGATGTGAATGCGTGTGTGTGTTTTTTATGTCTGTTTTTTTTTTTTTAGAATGTTTGTAAAGAAGTTGTGTTGTGTAAGATATGTTTCAAAACCTGAACTTGAACAATTTTTAGACATGAGAGATTTTCCAGGCTTGACTTTGTAAAGTAGTTCTTTTCTTCGTTTCGCCACTTATTACAGACACTAATCTTTTTATGTTTGCTTCAAAACTTTCAAGCATTAAAAAGGAAAACAATATCCTTAAGTTTTGTAAAAGTGTGTAACATATACCTGTTTCAAGAGACACTTTTTATTTTTAAGGAAGAAAAAATCACCAAGAAATTTATTCTTCAATTAAACGGCGGCGGATCATATTCATGCAAATACAATTTGTTAATCAATTATTTAATAAATAACACATGACAACTAAACTGTCCTTCTGATACGCCTCATTCATGAAAAAAAATTCACTATTGGTATTATGATCATTTTCGACCTTTTACCCAAGACCCGCCGTATCCACGATTGGTAACCTCATCGCTCTAATATTTCTCTTAATTTTTCTTTCAGGTATGTGGTGGTGATTTGGAGGTTGACTGTGCGGGCATGAGTCACACTTTAACCGGACGGTCTCGCTGATGCGGTAAATGATCTCTTTCTCTACTTTTTTTGTGGGGGGGGGATGTGGGTATTGTGATATTCCTTCTTTTTTCTTTTACTTTTTTTATATTTTTTCTTCTGTTTTTTTAGACCTTGTCGTATTGGTACTTGTTTCATTTTCACGTTGTTTTGCGCTAAATATATATATATATATATATATATATATATATATATATATATATATATATATATATATATATATATATATACGAGTATATATATATATATATATATATATGAATGTCTTTTACTGTAATACCACAGTATAATATGAATATAAAAAGTACCATAAAACACTATTTGAACATTGCAACCTTATATTTCGAGCATTTCCTTCTGTGCCCCTGTTCACTGGTGAAATATTTTACCAGTGAACAGAGGCCAAGTCGAAAATATAAGTGGTTGCAACATTCAATAGTTTTTATGTTTTTTTATTCATATATATATATATATATATATATATATATATATATATATATATATATATATATATATATATATATTACTTGCTTTAAGTTTAATATTTCCATTTCTCTCTGTTTACTTATTTTCTGGTGTAATTTCATCATGTTCAACGATTTGTTTATTTACGTTTCAAATTTCCTTTAAATTTTCATTTCAATTCATTACGTTTTATATTTTATATATCCATTTATTTCTTTCTGCTATTGACGACTCGCAAAAAAGAAAGAGCGCTGAAGGAAGGATTGTGCTTGCATGCGTTAAACACCCCCTACCATGTGTTCTGTTTAAAATTAGGTAGCCCCAACCACTGTAGGTGAAATAGATGCGCATATTGACACATGTAATTAGGGACTTTCGCTCTATTTTCTAAGGGATCGCTACAGAATTAGGCTGTGGTTTTTGTATGCGTATAATATTGTGTAGAATAATGTTTAGAATAATAATTTTGTTTAAGGTAATGCAGTAAACTTGCCTTATTTAAAATCAGTTGTATTATTATTATTATTATTATTATTATTATTATTATTATTATTATTATTATTATTATTATTATTATTATTATTATAGACACACGTGTGTACGTTTGTTTACCTCAGTGAAAATGCCATATGAAAAAACAGGTAGTAACAAGGTACGTTATATTCCACTTCCTTTTGAATTTGTTACGTTTAAAAACTATCAAAGTTTGTGTTTTGAGAAGATTATCCACAGTTTCTGATTTCTCTGAACCCGAAAATGGCAAATAACTTTCGACCTTATATTGATGATTTCCCTGAGCAGCAGGGTTGCCGTTTATTAGACCGTGAATTCCAAATCGTTACAGAGTTTCTCTAGGCTTGCAAAGGGAACTTTCGATAGCTTGTTCCTCTCGTATTATCAATAATAATAATAATAATAATAATAATAATAATAATAATAATAATAATAATAATAATAATAATAGTATTTTTGTTTATTCCTCGATACTAATATTATTAAGAATAACTAATAAAAATATGTGTAATCCCTATTATTGGTAGTAACATCTTCCGTATGATTTAGCATAAATATTGCAAAATATTACTGAAATATAAGTTGTTTAATATTTTTCTTTAAGAAAACGGCCGCTAAGTGGAAATATCGTCATATCTTTTGGCAATTTTTTGTCGTAACTAAAGAACGCAGACAGTGTAGTGATTAAATTTTTCGCCCAACAAAAGAGTGCAATTGGGATAAAGTTGTTTTCACAACTCAAGAACTCAGTTGGTATCTTGTCGAAATTGTTGACACAACAACGGAGTGCAGGTAGTATTGTGTAGAAATTGTTGCCACAACAACAGAACGCAGATGGCATTGTGTCGAAATTGTCGTGGCAACAAAAAAAACGCAAATGGTATCGTGTCGAAATTTTCGTCAAACAAAAGAACAAAGATGGGATCGAATGAAATTTTTTCTCACAACAACAGAGCGAAGATTGTACAACAACACAGTGTCGTCACAACAACAAAAAAACACAGATGGCAGTGTGTCGAAATTGTTGTGGAAACAAAAAAAAAAAACCAGATGGCGTCGTATCGAAGTTGTCGTCGCAACAACAGAACGCAGATGGTATCGTATCGAAATCGTCGAAATAAAAGAACGCAGATGGTATCGTGTCGAAATAAAAGAACACAGATGGTATCGTGTCGAAATCTGTTTCACAACAAAAGAATGCAAATGGTATCGTGTCTAAATTGTCCTCACAACAAAAAAAACGCGTGTGGTATCGTGTCAAAATTGTTTGCATTAATTAAAAGAACGCAGATGGTATCGAGGCTAAATTGTTGCTAAAGCTTACACAAACCACGCCATTGAATGTTTCCAGTTACTAGTATCAAGAGGTCGAATTTTTTTTTTTTTTTTTTTTTTTGTACATTCAGGCAGGAAAATTGTCAATAAAGAAAACAAGTTATGAAGGAGAGGCAACCTACACAGATGACTGCGGTATTGGAAGCTAAAACTCTCTCTCTCTCTCTCTCTCTCTCTCTCTCTCTCTCTCTCTCTCTCTCTCGTGAGCCCATTTAATAGCCTTGCCTTCCAAGAGGTCGTTAAGTAAAACGGCATTTTCTCTCTCCTTACATCATGTCAACCCCATTTGAAAGGTGTTCTTCCTCTGTGCTAGTAGCTCTACGCCCAGGGCCTACCTATGTAGTCTTATCTCCAAGTCAGTTACTGTTATCGCTAAGTACGTTGTCAGATACATTATAATTGCTTTAAACTTTTGTTTTGTATAAATTCTATCAGTTTCGTAGTGAGAGTTTGTTGGGTACGTTGATGTTGTTCCAGCTTAGGGATTGTACAAATCTAGGTGGTTTAGCTTGAATTTCTGTTGAGTTCTTAGTGAAGAACAGGTGATCAAGAAACTGTCTTATTCAGTAGCTTTTGCAAACGATGATATGTGAAACGACGAGAAAAATCCAAATTAGTTTGGAGGTGATGATGAATAATGCATTATTCAAAATAAACAGGTGTAATCAGATGTTCATGAGAATAGATTTTGAATAAAAAATAAAGGAACGAATTCTTAAAAAGCCTCATAGAGAATGATATGCCGTTACTGAAATACACAATAGTTATCCAGAAAAAAGACCATCATTAAATCAATAATTGAAACAAAAACTGAACCGGATTTTCTATAATTATGAGTTTGGTAAAATAAAAATAATCGTACAATTAAGATACGATACTAGCACGAATGCCTCAAAATGAATAAGAAGATAAAATGTAAATAGTTTACAGAAAATTCTGACGATTAGAACAAAACAGTAAAAACAATGATTGCAA
>NC_089796.1:17344301-17376801 GCF_040412425.1 Macrobrachium rosenbergii | reverse complement strand
TAGGTCTTAATCTGGTTGGTTATCCTAATGTGGTGTTTGTTCTGTTGAGAAAACATATGAAAGTATTCTGTTCTCTTGGGTTAGTTTACATGTCTTTTGCCTTCTTTTGAAAAGGATTTATCAACAATGCGTTCTGTTAGGTTAGCTATATGTGCTATTTTGAGATTAATATATACAAGTAATTTACTCCGCTAGGTAGTTGTGGCACTTTTCGACGTTTTTATATTGTTGTTAAAAATCATTACAGTTACTTTTTATCCCCAAACTTGGTTTAATAAGGAGTTTTGCATTGCTAATCTCGAATTGCAATATATTTTAATGTGTTAGCAGATTAGCAAATATGGTAGTTGCGATGGTAATGTTGATTTTGTTACTATTTTATTCATTTATCAATTTTTGGATGCACCGAAAATGATTTTTATAATCATTCTATTTTATAAGACTAACAAACATGATATTTAATACCGAGGTACATTGACCTTTTTATGAGAATTCCCTTCCATTTCTTTTATTAATGTAGTATATCTCCTCATTATTAAATAAAATTAACAGATATTCCTTCGTCCATAGTTACTGAACAGCTTACTTCTTTACCTTAAAACTTGATGTGCTCTGCGATGATTCAAGGTGCATGTCAACAGGTATCAGCCTTTTAATTGCTTGTATCTTCTTGCCGGGTCTTGCGATTCTCAAATAATATTTGGCACGTTGGCTGCATTATCTTTCGGACTGGTTTGCAATTTTTTTTTTTTTTTTTAGTCTTCTTACGAGGGAGCAAGCAAGGGCACATAAGTGACGTTTAAGGTGGATCTATTAACAACAGGTTTACTATATCTAAAAGTGGTGTTGTTGTTGGTGCTGCTCACAAGAGGCCTCTCTCTCTCTCTCTCTCTCTCTCTCTCTCTTTAAGTGCCCGAATTTCGAACTACATTTATGATTGACTGAGGATGTCATTTTTATAAGATACATATTCTCTCTCTCTCTCTCTCTATTGAAGTACACTGAATCAAAGTTATGATTGACTGGAGAGGTAAATTTTGTGAGATACTTATTTCTCTCTCTCTCTCTCTCTCTCTCTCTCTCTCTCTCTCTCTCTCTCTCTCTCTCTCTCTCTCTCTCTCTCTCTTATGATTGACTGGAGATGTAGTTTTTTATGAAATACTTATTTGGTCTCTCTCTCTCTCTCTCTCTCTCTCTCTCTCTCTCTCTCTCTCTCTCTCTCTCTCTCTCTCTCTCTCAAGTGCCCGAATCACATTTATGATTGACTGAAGATGAAGTGCACTGCATCAAATTTGTGATTGACTGGGGAGGTAAATTTTGTGAGATACTTATTCTCTCTCTCTCTCTCTCTCTCTCTCTCTCTCTCTCTCTCTCTCTCTCTTCTCTTTATGTGCTGAATCACACTTACTGTTGACTGGAGATGAATTTTTTCATGTAGATACTAATGGTTTCTTCTCTTCTCTCTCTCTCTCTCTCTTCACAGTGCACTGAATCAGATTGCATTAACTGGAGAGGTAAATTGTGAGATACTTATTTCTACTCTCTCTCTCTCTCTCTCTCTCTCTCTCTCTCTCTCATACATTTTTCGCGTTTGCGTTGGGAAGTGAGGCGTGACTCTGTTACATCATTCATTTATTTATATATTCTGTTGTTAAAGGCGCCAATTGCTGTCAGTCAAGCAAGGTCCAGTTCTCAGGTTTTTGTAAATTGAATTTTGGTAGGCGTCAATTTTTCCATTATTCATTTTGCGCCCTTGTCGTCGCCTGAGTTCTGAAGTCTTGGTCATTTGCAGGAGTTTGGTTGTGTAACTTCAATATTGTTTATTGTGAATTTCCGAATCGAGCTTAGGACAAGTAAGGAAAGGTATGGTGTGGTGTGGATGAAATGGATTATATAAACTTTCCATAATGAAGTCATTTTCAGTTTTTTTGTAAAAGTAATCTATTGAGATGGCTTTGTCTGTCCGTCCGCACTTTATCTCTCAGCCTTCAGATCTTAAAAACTACTGAGGCTAGAGGGCTGCAAATTAGTAAATTGATCATCCACCCTCCAATCATCAAACATACCAAATTGCAGTCTTCTAGCATCAATAGTTTTTACTTTATTTAAGGTTAAAGTTAGCCATGATCGTGCGTCTGGCAACGCTTTAGGACATGCCACTACCGGGCCCTGACTGAAAGTTTCATGGGACGCGGCTCATACAGCATTATGCATGTACGGAAAACTCGATTGCGCCGCAGAAAGTTCGGCACATTTTTTTCTTGATATATTCTTGTGTCTCCTGTATTCTCGTTTTCACATTCTTAATATAATGCTTCCAGGCTTCATTTTTCTTTTTTTATTCAAATTGAAGAAATGGATATCGCTCCCAACTGCTGCTTGCTTCTTGTAAATTACAGTATATGGATGCAGTTACGTTTGACGGAACTAGCAGTTATGAAAGTTTTCGCTCCTGTATAACTCGAATGTTGTTGTTTAATCCTTAGAGAATTTTTGTATTTGATTTGACAAGTAAAGAGGTTCTAAAAATACATTAAAAGCTTGTGAATAGCATACAGATCGTTTAGCATCGTTTAGCAGTGTAATAAAAAATTTCAGAGTTTGGTATATGTGTATGTATATATATATATATATATATATATATATATATATATATATATATATATATATATATATATATATATATATATAGATATTTATATATCCGTGCTGACCTGTCCATTGAAAGCATTGGTAATAAGTAAGTCATATTATTATTGGAATCATAATAGGTCAAGACATTATGCCGCGGTCTGCCGTATTATGCAAAAACTTTACGGTATGTATTAGATACTTATGTCAGAGTTTTAACTTACCTTAAAGTTTTTACTTAAGGAATGAAATGATTTCAGTTAAGGGCTATTGGTGTGTGTTTTTATTTTAAAAATGTAACTCTAAAAGTTACCTCAAAATTATTCGTGAGGTTAAAAAAATTAATACTACGTTAATGCTTGCATCATATATAATGGACAACAGAAGGGATTACTCCACGAATTTAGTGCATAGGATTTTCAACCGAAGTGTAGCTGCGCCAAAAAAAAAAGAGTTGTGTGAAAAATATGGTACACGACACGCAACAGAACCCCAGCCGCGGCCCCTCCCCTTTATAGACAGACGTAGGTCGTGGGGTAAACTGCTCTTGGATAAAAAGGAAAATGAAATAGTTTCTCCTCTTTGTTTTTCATAGGGTTGTTTTGTTAACTGTCGGTGGATTGTTTGCTTTTGGTCAGGAATAATAATAATTTTGTCAAAAGACTTATTATGTCATCATAAAGACTTAAGACCAACAAGAGTAATTTCATGTTTATAGCCTTTGAGAAGGAATGTACTTCTGAATTTAATACCATCTTCCGAGAAAGAGAGAGAGAGAGAGAGAGAGAGAGAGAGAGAGAGAGAGAGAGAGAGAGAGAGAGAGAGCATGCTGCGTGTACAGAGCAGCACTGTTTATCACCCTCGTCATCAGGCTGACTCGCGTGCTCAGGGAAACGCGAGGACGCAGGGTCCAGTTTTTTAAATTTTTAAAGGGAACCGACTCTCATGGAATTGTTTAACTTGCATCTCAGGTCCTCCTAATCAGGTTACCTGCCCCGACCACCAACAAGGACGGCTCTTCTACCATCACTCGATAGGGGTGACACTTTCTTCTTCAGGATGTCCAACCAGGGACACCAGTGTTCTCTCTCTCACTCTCTCTCTCTCTCTCTCTCTCTCTCTCTCTAAAAGAGGAATATAAATGTCTTTGTTATTAGTGAGCTGTCACGGGGATGTATTCTGATTTACATCCATTACAAAAGCAAAGAAATTTATATGCTCACTTCTGCCAAAACTCAATATATCCAGAGGCACACAAACAATTTACATTTAGCTTCAAATGCAGCAACTGGGAAACATCAGGAGAGAACTGTAACTGAACTGATATTGGTAAGGTTACTGTCCTCGCTAACATACTCATAGGCACACGCACATACGCACACACACACACACACACACACACATATATATATATATATATATATATATATATATATATATATATATATATATATATATAGTATATATATATATATATATATTTGCGTAGTGTTACAAATTTTCATTTATTCATTGAACTAATGATTTTTGAAAAAATTATTGTTCTTCCTTTCTCTCTCTCTCTCTCTCTCTCTCTCTCTCTCTCTCTCTCTCTCTCTCTCTCTTGTGCATTTCACGAATATATGGCATCCTTTCTCCCACACAGTTCTTGCCACCATTGTCTCATATTCTTGACACTGTAATCTATCTCTTCATATTTTTATTTCTTCCCCCGTCTTTCCGGAAGTTCATTTTTTTTTTCATCACAAGCTCTTCCCCCCTTGCTGCAAGACCCCCTCCTCCATGTTCTCAAACCATCTTTAGTGCCCAGGTACCTACCATATTCATTGTTATGCCCACCGCACTGCGTACTGCCCTTATTAGGACGGACCTCGACTTCCAGTCTTTTACAGAATATGCAGATCGGCCTCTTTTCTGTCTTTTCTGTCTCTTCATTCATGCCCTGGGTCGGTCAGCGTGGGCTGGAGAGCGAGACGGGAAAAGCACACAGGTAGAAAAGATGATTAATGGAGTTACAGGTGAGATGCTATTCCGATTTGGATGAGTTAGTGGCCTTACCTGCATTATGGCAGTGTCGACAGGCAAGGTGAATCGTTAAAAAGGGAAGCTGCTGCGAGTACATTTCTCTGAGAAGTCTGTAACGGTCTTTGTAACCACATTTGTCGCTGCCTTCACGTACTGTGATCAGTTACCTCTCCCGCCAGAGTTCTAGTGTGTGTTACGAGCTCCAGTAATAATCCAGGGAGCTTTTGTACCAAAGGTTTTTTGGCATTGGTTTAACTGACCAGACCTAATAGTGATTCCCTTCACTGAGGCAGAGACTCATAGTGCAATAAATGTGTTGCTGTTTGGTATTAATTTAGACGCACTGTGTGTAGGACTATCTGGTTTTCACTGGCAGGAGTTTTCCCTGACATAATCCGTGTTTTGTTCACTTGCTTTCTTTTACTTGTACGTCCATTCTAATATAACGATGTCTAGCAAGTGCTAAAGAAAATTAATATATTAAAAGTGCTACAGTGAAAATCATGCTTTTATGTAGAATGTACATTTCTCGCTGCTAAACCATTAAATTATATCCTCTGTTCTCTGAATTCTTCTCTAAGTACGAAATGGTATCTGTGTATTGCCCGACACAGTATATACGGGACTCAAGACTCCATAGCACAGCTGTTTTACAGTTTTTTCTACCAATGGGTCCACAACCATCTCCTTGGCGGTTATCTGCCTTGAGGCACGATGCTTAATATCCTATGCCATAGGCCTCTCCAAGGTAGCAGTGTCTGGATGGTACTGTACTGCCCTCTACAACCGAGGTAACACCTAAAACTAATTGTATGTATATATATATACAGTATATATATATATATATATATATATATATATATATATATATATATATATATTTATATATATGTGTGTATGCATATGTGTATATATGTATTTACACACACATATATATACATAATAATATGTATATATATATATATATATATATATATATATATATATATATATATATATATTTATATATATATATATATATATATATATATATATATATTTTTATATATATATATATATATATATATATATATATATATATATATATCTTTAAATATCTTATATCTGTTGTGTTTGAGTTTTAAAAGTCATAAAATTATTCCCCGATTGCAAGTCCTATCAAATGTTAAAATTAAAATCAAACATTTTTCAAGTTTGCTGGAAATAGAATGGTTAAGCTTCATTGAACAGAAAAAATAAAATTTAAGATATCAACACTCTAAATATAAATTAACGATAAGGATATTTTTGCTCCGTTAGCAACAGTGCAGATAACGTCTCGGAAACTGCAGATTATCTGACTTGAATTTTTTTCGCTCTCTCTTTTATTCTTCTTTTGCCCTTTTCAGGCTTAATGTATTCTGCGAACAAGTTCTCTTTCAAAGGTCACTTCGCAGTAATTTCCATATCTTTCACTTTTAGCTGGCCGTGTCTATACCGTTAGAGTTTTATATAGCATAGCAAACTGATATGCCGAACATGCAAACGTTAGCTCTTATCTCTCTCGCACAGACGTGAATGATCTGTGCTCTGTTAAAATGTATAAATCTTATTACAAATAACGGGTAGGTCTTGACGAGGGCTTTCTCTCTAAAAACTGAAACTATTCACCAGATATTTTTCTTTCTTATGTCATGTTTTGATATATATTGATCAAGATTAACATTGTTCACTTGGCATGTATACATGCTCAATGAAACATAACCCTCAACACGAGCGCCTGCTTTTATCTCAGTAGACGTTTAACGACGCAGTTCCTTTCGAAAAGGAGGCTCCTGGGGGATTCAATCTATATGGTCCCACTTACCGGCGATTGGATAATAACAGGTAGAAGCGGGCAAACAGCCAATCATTACACTCCATCCATCACAAGAGCCGCCCCATTGGTCAACGTCTAACCCATCCTGGGGCTGTGTTAGATTTTGTACTACCTACTCATCCTTCCCCTTCCTCATCTTCCCCTAACCCCTCCGCACTATTTCCCAACCCCCTCTTTTTCTTTTTTTACCTTCCCCTCCCCCTTATCTCATGCTTAAGTCATTGTGCTTTAATTGGCTCAAGAAAGTTTTCTTTTGAGGGGCCGTGATGACGTAGGTTGGGAGGACCGTGGAAGGGGTGCAACTGGACGTCCTGGTGACCATGTTGACAGGAAAAACTGGAAGTTGTACGCCCATACCCAAGCACTTTTAAGAATTTATATTTTCTTCATTATTTTTTGAAGAGCAAAGGCCAGTGGGACGAGCAACGTTATGCTTTTCTGTAGCCCAGGCCCGGAGCAAAGAAGGACAAAGGACGGTAATTTGGAAGTGATGGGCGACTTCCGTTTTCATAGTTGGCGTTTGAGACTTGAGAATTTATTATTTACTTATTTGGTTGAGTTTTATTTCCGGTTTCATTTACTTATATATTTATCTATCTATTTATTCTGGTATTGGTGTTGTGGAATTTTTATTGACACTAATGCATTCATATTTATTGTGTCATTGTTCCTCAGGACTGTCAGTATGACATGGATGCTTTAGACATAAATGTAGGAAATTGAGTCTTGAAATTAATGCCTCTGTTAATTTGATTTACATGTTATTTGATGCCTTGGACTTTTACTTCAACGAAAGTGCCTCTACTTTTCGTTTTGGCGTTTCTTTCTTCAACGTTTAAAAATAATTCTTTGTTGCTCCTTCAAGGCACAAAATGAGGTGGAAACTTTGAGATTCTCTGTTATTAGAGTGAAAGTCTGTATTTGGTCGTCTATACATAATACAGTTGCTATTTTTATGAATCGATTGCTTTCAGTAAATCAATCAGTCGTTTGACGTATTGCATATGCATGGCCTCTCAAGGGCCTGCTTTTCATGAATATGGTAATACCCCGAGAGAAGATGGATAGATTTTGCTTGATATATCAGAAGGCTTCGAAATTTTCTATTTTATTGTATTATATTATAGCAAAAAATTCATCCCGCATTAAATACTTTGTGATGCTGTTGGTTGTTGCATATCTTTCTTTTTCAGATGATGTGAAATTTTATTGAATTTGACGTGCATCCGTTTTTGATGTATTCTAGAATAGAACGCTTATGATATTGAAAATTGAAGATCTAGTCTTGGAACTAGGAAGCACAATCGTATCTCGTCCTCCATTTTAGACCTTCCTCCCATTTCTACTCTTCCTAGCTTCCTCCAATCTCGTACGTATCCCCACGGTGCAGCAAACACCCCCTCTATCTTACTCTCCCCGCCCCCTCTCTCCTCCTTTTGCTCGGCCAGTCAGGTTTTAAAACATCGCCGACCGCAAACGTCCTTTACCCCTGTTTTCAGATAATCTACCTTGCTGCTCTTCGGATTGCTCAGATGCTTTTCATTTCGTTCGCCACGGCGCGTTCAGGAGCTGAGAGATACGAATCACTTTGGTAACTGCGACGGTCGCGGCCAAGGTAACCCATGATGCCTATCTAAGGTCGCGTTTAAATCACCCTAGAGACCCGATGTAGCTTAGCTCCATTTCGCATACGACGCTTTGCTTTTACGCTTTTTATTCAGGCTTTTAACTTTCTCGTGTTTGACTTTCGTTGATTCCATTTCCCGTGCTACCTTTCTCTCTATCATATTTCATATCCAGACTTTTGTCTCATCACCCTGCCTTCAGCATGCAAGAGATGGGAGGCATCGACTTGTATCGAAGTCGTCAGAGTAAAAACAAGAAAAAAGAGACGATTTTAGAAGCGGTGACTCATCTTGCTAAATAGCCTTTAGGAAGGACGGTAGCCTTATCGACACCTTCGAATGTTCGAATGTCGTTTGGACTGGAATAATATACGAGTAAGTGGGACAGTAGATTGCATATGCAGTATATATCTGGCAAAAATGAATAACCGCTTGCACCAAGACCTTGGCTTGCACTACTTTACAGCCTTGAAAAATGTATGTGCCCGACAAGAGTAAGGATGGGTCTGTTTCATCGCTAAAAAAATTGCATCTTGTTTTGCAGATGACATGCGGTAAAATGTTAATTTTTGTTGTGGTGCAGTGGTTAAAACGCTGAAATCCTTTCTCTTTCTCGATACGGGGTC
Source organism: Macrobrachium rosenbergii (assembly GCF_040412425.1). Classification (NCBI taxonomy): domain Eukaryota; kingdom Metazoa; phylum Arthropoda; class Malacostraca; order Decapoda; family Palaemonidae; genus Macrobrachium; species Macrobrachium rosenbergii. The sequence goes on along the minus strand of NC_089796.1, from coordinate 17,368,036 downwards.
GAGGCGCAGAGCAGGAAGGTAATAATTTGGCATTGGATTCCTATTTGGATTTTCAGAGGATGGCAGCCGTAGTTGAAATTTCGTTGGTTGACTGTTGTGTTTCCATGCTGGAGTGACTTTACCGTGTGCTTGTGATTCGTATTCATATATTCATGCAGATGATTAGCTCTTTATTTTTAACGGGTTTTCTTAACTCGTCCTGTGACATCTGAGAATGCTTCTAAAAGCTTGATGTCGCTAGAATTGGTCATGTCGTTACTGGGCAAGGGTATACATTTTTTTGTGGCTTTTGACGAAATGAAGTCTTCCTCGTACCCTTAAGTATGATCTTATAACTTTTCTTGTTCATGTGTGATTTGTTAATTGATAAAGAGGCTTCTGAATTTTAAATTAGCGTTCATTTGTTATTTACTCGACATAAGCTATGAATTAATTACTTCATATTGTAAAGTAAAACTTTCACCCTATGAATTCAAGTATAGACAACATTATTTGGTCAGTTTCATTCAAATGAGTTTTGTGTCTATTAACTCTCCTTTCTCGCAAAGTATTTTAAAATTTGTCTCATTTATGCCATATTATCTCGGCCATTTTTCCCATTAGGTTTTCCTTCATACCAGTCTGTATTCTTAATGACTACTATACACGTTTCATTTGAATTTATAAAAGAAAAATGTAATGATTTTAAAAATGCCCTTTATTCTACAGTAGTTTGCGGTTGTGTTTTTTGGCTCTTCGTTCATAGATATTCATTTCACCTTGACCGATTTGCAGGTCTGCTTATCGCTTTTTTTTTTACTTTTTAACATCCCTATTATTATTATTCACATTACAATCTCTACATTTATTTATTGTAATGTTGTGCCCTTATTTACTATTTTACCATAACTGCATGTTGTTTTGTCTTGTCAGTTTTTCTAATATTTCATAGTTATGTATTTTTCTTATTTAAATGTGTTATTTTTATGTTTAACACTGTTTCTTTCAAAACCCATAAAGCAAACACGAGAAGAGTTTGTAAAATCTAAAAATCAGAACCTGTGATCTCTTTCTTTGTTTTGCTTCTATCCGGAGATTGACAATTGAAATTTTCAAATCTGAAACATGTCAGCTACTGTGCATTAAAAAATAATCTAACCTTCATCAGTATCCTACCCTCGAAAGTAGAGAGAAAGCTTCCAGCATGTTTTATTGTAAAAAATTAGTTATAGTTATGAGGCGGAGAAAAGTTATTATTATTATTATTATTATTATTATTATTATTATTATTATTATTATTATTATTATTATTATTATTGCTAAGAAATTCACAATCACAATCTGTGTGATAAAAATCCATAATTATATAGTAAACTATATTACTATATAAAATAAACAAGTACATAGTAATATAATTTACTATATAATTGTGGATTTTTATTACATTATTATTATTATTATTATTATTATTATTATTATTATTATTATTATTATTATTATTATTATTATTATTATTATTATTATTATTATCATCTTCCGAGGCTTGTACCCTTACTGCTAGAACGTATTGTATGGAGATCGAGTCCCTATGAATCCATTCTGCTTTCTTATTTCCTTGTTCTGTCCGCCTCATTGGTTATTTCACCGTAACGTTACCGTATAACAACTCGGGTCAGGTTTCAGTTTAATTAATCAAACCTTAGAAAACGTCGTCGATCGAAGGGAACCCGATACCTGGACGCGGTTTTGCACGATAGTTTTTCTTCCGTCTTGGAGCATCGTCAGCGGCGTGTTTGAGCTGATTAACATGATGAAGGGTATCCCGAAGGCTTCACCGGGATCTCAGAGAGATGTTAGTATCCCGCACGTATACATAGTTGTGAAACATACAGAAACTAATAACGAAAAGAAATAAGACGTAAAACGTGTAGAAAAAAAATTGCTCTGTAATACGATTTATATATAGTTACGACTGTCGACCTAACCGCGCAACAACTTCTCGCTGCTGGGAGAAAGGGCGCTGGTGACTGGTGCAATACATGTTCGTTACGCTACCGGGGTCTAAGCGATGACAGGCAGGGCAGCCGATCGAGACTACGGTCTACCCAAAAGCCAAATCAAAGTCCCTCAAAAGAAGGCATCGTGCTTACCCCATACAAATGGGAAAAAAGCACGTTAAAAGAAGAAGAAGAATCACTTAACACTATCACTGTTAAGGTTCTGACTGTAAGCTAGAAAAGTTAGACGCAGGAAAATAACAAAAAGAAAAAGTGACGGGTGAAATAGTAAAGACAAGGCTAGACAGTAACCGAAAAATAAAAAAAAAATAGAAGAAAAATAAAGAGATTTGAGAAGAGAATTGGTGAGTTAGGAGGCGGAGTGCGAGGAGCCAGGACCTCCCTGTATTTGGCACTGTTCGGTGAAGGTCAACCTTTTTTCTTATCAGGAACAAGACGTGTATTTAGACTGTACACAGAGGGCCACGCAGTTATATAGGCGCAGGACAAGACGGTTCGTGTCTTGGAAAAGTATTGTAATGGTCCCCACATTGTTGCTTCGGGGACCTCTGGTCTTCCTAAAAGTCTCTCAGTGATTTAAAGGGATTGCGATCTCTTTTTTTTTTTTTTTTTTTGTATATTTACCTCTAGCCTTTCTAATTTCTTTCAGTTTTCCTATTACCTTTTGTTCCTTATTTTTAATGACATGAGAGTGAGAACTAGTGTTTTTCGTTCCGTTAGGTGAAGTCTCGGTTATTCAAGATTTTATAGTTATATATAATACATACACACACACACACACACACACACACACACACACACACACACACACACATATATATATATATATATATATATATATATATATATATATATATATATATATATATATAGTTCCTGATATCGAGTAATATTAGTATTGTTATTACCCGAGAAGAACAAAAATCCTTATGGGACAGAACACGAGCCATGAATTTCCCTTAAAGATACAGGGCTCTCATTTAAAAAAAAATCAAATATGGAAAAGATGAAATTAGTAAAAAAAGAATAAACGTATAACTTTTTTTAACAAATAAGAACATAAATGAATAAACAACGGAAAGGGAATGCATTAGCGCGTATCCTTCAGCAAGGAAACTGAGTGTCGCGCAACCGCTACAATTAAGGTACTGATACTCCAGTAAATCAGTCGTAATCAAACTGATAGGAGGGGATGTTGAGTGCTTGTACCGACTTTCAAAAGTTGCCAGAAATCAAAACAGCCATCGTTTGTTGATGTAAGTATTTTGCGCACTTTTGATTGTGAAGAAAGGAGTAAGAGACAGTCGTAAAAAGATTAAATCATTCGTCAGATCTCTAAAGAATTCGACGTCCTTCTTGACTTCTAAATGTCTCCCATGAGTTAATACACGCGTGTCAGTCAGAAGCCTTGATAAAAATGTGTAAGTCCGCTATCTTTTAAAAAAAAATGACGATGGTTCAACTGAGACCCATAAGTCAACAGGGGAAGTAAACAGCACGTGCCGCATTTTTTTTCTCTCAAGCAAACACCGTTATAAAACTCCCTCTTGAGGAGAGTTGCGTGCGCGGAACCAAATTTTAATTCGTGGTCTCTAAAAGCCCCGTCGTATGTCTTGTCAGAGCCTGGAAGTCTTAGCCTATGGTTTCTGGCCAAGGAACCGCCCGGTCTGTGAGCAGGTCTGGTATCAAATTGAAGCCAAACACCTGATTATATCCAGGTGATGTGGCCCCTGTCATATCAGCTGTCCGTCAGTTATTTTAAGCAGTCTCTCTCTCTCTCTCTCTCTCTCTCTCTCTCTCTCTCTCTCTCTCTCTCTCTCTCTCTCTCTCTCTCTCTAGGATTTGGTTTGTGTTTCCACAGCTGATCATTCTATACGCATTTATTAAGTGATAAGCATAAATAATCAACACTAAAATTGAAGTAGTATTTCATTCAGTTTGTGTCTTGTGTTTATTCAGACTTATTTATCCAAGTTTCATGTTTTTGTCTTCTCACCTGAATATTTTTTTCTTGTGGTATCGACGTTGGTTTTGCAACACACTGACTCCTTCATTTGATTGCACTTATTACCATGAATATACGGGGTTAAGGCCTTTTCCCCAGTAGCGCTTGTTGCAACGGCGCTAATTGCGAGCCCAAATGGGGTTTAGGCTTCCTTCAGGGCTAGGCAGGGTCACACCCATCGGACGCCAAAATCCCTTCTATTGCAGAGTTAATCATATGCCTGTTGGGGATCAGGTAAATTATCCCTCTGTAATCACTCAAGCCATGTAGAGTTCATGATCCCCATGTTTCTTCTGTTAGTTTTCTGGCCCCTTTAAGGCTCATGGCCGCTTACATGAGACGAATTATCAAGTCGTATTTTTAGGCTTTGCTTCTCGTTTCTTCACATTCAAGTTTTGGTGAAAATTCTTATGCGTGCGTTATTTGATCGCGAATAATGTGCGTAATTTTGCGTTAGTTACTTTAAATCTCACATCGACTTGGAAAACGAGACAGTAAATGCACGGCAGCAATCCATCGTTGTTGGTGTAGCATTCCCTCCAGTATTTCCAGGCACAGATTCTCTGTTGACGTGGCTTTGTCAGGTGAGAGCGCAAGCAGACGATCGCAGATGCCAGCTTCTGAGTTATGGTGTCTGTGCATAAAGAGTAAATCACAGCAAATATTAGAACCAAGCTCTGTGTTAGAACAGTATCCAGTATTTCATATTTTCTAGGTTATTTATTTGTTTTCTGAACTTGCTGAGAAAAATTTACCCAGATATTACGAATGCCATAGTTTCATGTTACCGTTCTTTTGTAAACTACGTTTCATTGGCGCATAATTTCTCGCGCCTTGTACTTGTCAGTTTCAAGTTGTGTTTATTCCAGCGTGTTTTGTAATGTTGGTCTCTTTCTTCATCACCTTCATCTCCGTCAGTATTATTAATTTCCAGATAACCTCCATATTATCATTCATTTTAGAAGGTGAATGAAACATACTTACTAAATATCTACAGTTCAGTGCCATCTGACTGCAACTCCGTGACAATGTTATCTGTCGTAATGAAATTTTTTTAACTTCCTAGTTCTTTCATTGCCTTCAGTGGTAGATTACGAATGACTAAGTTTATTACAGTGGTACTGATTTAACTTATATGTTATCACGTAGTATGTATTGGATTATATATATATATATATATATATATATATATATATATATATATATATATATTTATATATATACTATATATATATATACTATATATATATACATGTGTGATGGTTCTCTTCTTGATTAATTCCAATTTGCATATATTTTGCTCTCCACTTATTCTTCCCATTCATCAGTATTCTCATCCTCATTTCACTGTGTCACCTTTTACCCTTGAATCTCTCTCTCTTGAATCTCTCTCTCTCTCTCTCTCTCGTGGTCTATATATTTCAATTTTCCTCTCATCTGTCATCTGCAGCATCCTGCAACGTCATCTCCCTTAGCCAGTTCGCCTCAGTTTCCCACACTTTCCCATCCGGTTGCAGTTGCAAAAGATTTGCTCTTCAGTATTGCTGTTACCCCCGTGGGTCCTTCCCTTTTTCAATCCCCCCAACCCCCACCCTCCACTTCCTCCCCGCCCAACACTTACCTCTCATGTCTATTGTACAAGAACGGAGCTGTTTGCACTCCCACCAGACTGGGCGTCTAGACGGATATTGTTTACACGGTGTCTGGATGCTTGGGGCAAACATGATGGAATTCACGACTTTCATTTTGGCATTTTTGCTCTCCTTGAAGAATTGCGAAAAATGGAGTCACTTTCGGCAATTTTTTCCTGTCGTATTTTTTTTAATAAGCTCTTAACTTTGTTGAAGAGAAAACGAAATTACGGATATTATTGGTTTGGCTTTAATTAATAAAAGAAACGAAATTTTAGCGACACTTTTTTTTTATTAAACTCTTAACCTTGCTTAACACTGTATGAAAACACGCACACCGCTGATTTAGCTCGAATTAGCAAGATGGGAAAGGAAATCTCAGCAGAAGAAACCTGTCCATTTTGTAAAGATACTGTGCAAAGAAATACGTGCAGTGCTTAAACAGTAAATAATAGCTCCGCTGTTGTTATTTACCTAAATGGCAGATAAGCCGTCCCAGCATATAGACTCACGCCTGACCGCCTCTGCAACGAGTTGCATTTTATGTAAAGCATGTTTGGTCTCCCGCACTCTTAAATCGAATCTGCCTTCTAGATTATGCAAATTCGAAGTCGCCACTTGCAAATCGCCTCGTCATTATGATTGTACTGACTGTTTACTGATTGTACCGACTCATTGCTGACAGTTCAGATAAAGGGCGGGAGGAAAGGAAAAAAATCGCGTAGACAGTAATTGTGGGAGATTCCTGTACTGAATACAGATTTCGGTTTGTTTCCAGCTCTAAGGAGATTGCTATGTTCATGGCGGTGGGTAGTTTGATTTGCTCTTTGTATCCATGTTTTTATCTAATTTTTGCGTCACCCGACATTATCATAATAATTATTATTCGCTTCTCACCACATTCATACAACTGCTGGGTTTTTTTTATTTCTTTTGTTAATTCCTTCTTCTTCTTCTTCTTCTTCTTCTTCTTCTTCTTCTTCTTCTTCTTCTTCTTCTTCTTCTTCTTCTTATTATTATTATTATTATTATTATTATTATTATTATTATTATTATTATTATTATTATTATTATTATTATTATTCTATTTTCTTTTTCCTGCTATCATCTTCTTCATTAATTTATCCCCCTTATTATCGTTAATTCTACTACGTATAAAGGTTTATTCTTTAAATACTCTCATACCTCTGTGATTACCAGTTCAAGACTTTCCAAGGTCCATTTCCCCGTTTATCTGCGCAAATATCTGATTATTGGCAATTCTACCTGTACTGTAGGGATAAATTACTTCTATGACTGCCTCCTCCCACACCCCTTTTGTGAATGTGTGTGTGTGCTTGTGTGTTTTTGTGCGTGTGTGCCTTGCTTATCAGTGGATCTGATGGGATCTGGGTCTGAGGGCATTGAGTTCATTGACACATTCTGTCAGACCTTTTGAGTTCTGGGTCTAGGATTCCTAGATTCATTGAGCCACTTTTCTATGACTTTTTGGATTTAACTCGTGGGTTCTGTGTTTAAAGGGGAAGAACTCATTGACCTTTTTTGTGATCATGGAGGTTTAGCTCGTGGGGTCTACATCTAAAGGTGCAGAGTTCTTGCCCACATTTGTAGGACTTTTGAATGAGGCTGGCCTCCATGTGTTAATGTTTTATCATTGGTAGGCCACCCATTTAGTTCCTTAGGAAATTTTCTTTGATTTGGAGACTGTGCCACAAAGCATTTCCTTTTTTTTAAATATTTGATGGCGATGTTTGTCTGCGCTTTGCTGTTCAACTCATATATCGTATTTTGCAGTTCATTTATACTACAGAATTTCTAAAACACTTTCCCTTTTCTTCCTTATCGATAGGTATGAATTTCCATATTTCTTAGATTTATTATAGGTCATTTTCTATCTAAAGCTGTACTGTACATTATTTCCTTAACTTTTTAGACAATGCCACCATGAAAATAGTATGCCCTGTTTAAAGATATTTATATACTGATAAATTAATTTCTCTCCTAAACTGTACTTCAGTGCTTTATTTTTTCTTAAAAGAGATTTACAGATTTCACTTTTAAAAATCTTATTTAACCTAGAAGTATTATTGACACATTTTGATTTTTTGCTCTTCTTTGGGTGAAGTCGTGTAATTAGTTATTTTTTATCTCGGCAATCTTTTATAAAAACATCCTTTCTAGGCATAATGTGAGTCCCGTGTTTATATATACTATATATATATATATATATATATATATATATATATATATATATATATATATATATAAATAAATGTGTATTTATATGTATGTATGTATGTATGTGTGTATTTATATATACATATATATGTATATATTTGTGTATGTGCGCACGCGTTAAAGATGTGTTCTATAGCTGCGGTATAGACGTTTCTCTACTTAATCTAAATCTAAACCAAGTGGAACTGAAACAATTTTACACTGTTCGAGAGAATATACGACTTCTGGCTAAATACATCGGATTTGAATAGCTGGACATTCAAGCATTCTTACTCTGGATATTAAAAATAAAAATAGTTAAGTTATGCACGTGCGCTTATTTTATGAAGTCCCCTTCATACGTATTGAGGTTGATTAGGCTCAGATGAGATCAAGTCTTAGCCACAAAGCAGACTCCCCACCGAGATCTTTCTAACCGTGGCCTTTAGTGTGGGGCTGAGTTGTCAACATTTCCTTGACAACATTCTTTTTCTGTCTCCAGCCTGCACCTCTCTCTCTCTCTCTCTCTCTCTCTCCTCTCTCTCTCTCTCTCTCTCTCTCTCTCTCTCTCTCTTATCGGAGATGTATATCTTTTCGTCAGGAATGTTACTTGTTTTATTTTCGACCTCTCTCTAGTTACCTAGTTACCTAGACGTTGACCTGTCTCGAGTCTTGATGTTATCTCCCCCTGTCTCTCTTATCGGAGATGTATATCTTTTCTACAAGGCTGTGGTTCTTATTTTCGTCCTCTGTAGCCGATGTCCGTCTCAAGATCTTAGTACTCTCTCTCTCTCTCTCTCTCTCTCTCTCTCTCTCTCTCTCTCTCTCTCTCTCTCTCTCCGGAGATGGTTATCGTAACTTTTCGTTAGGGATATTACTTGATTTCCATTATTTTTATTCTGTAGCCACTTCTCTCTGTTTCTCATCGATTATGGATATTCTATCAAGGATACTTTTATTTTAGTCTCATCTCTGGTCCCTTAAACTATGGCCATCTTAGAATCTTGGTGACTAGTACTGTTGCTATCCTGAGAGAAGCGTCTCGTAGCCAATTGTCCAGTCAGCTGGTGCCTCTCTGTAGGGTTTAAGGCACCGTCATCCTCTCATCCTCTCTCTCTCTCTCTCTCTCTCTCTCTCTCTCTTTAAAGAGCAAAGGCCAGTGGGACTGGGAACCTAACGGCCTTCTATAGTTTATGTCTGAAGAAATAAAAAATAAAAAAGAAAGAAGAATGAAGGACTTGACCACGAAGTAAGCGATCGACCTGCCTCGTATAGAAAGGAAGGTAACGAGTCCCGAAAAGAGAAGTAAGAAAAGAGTTCCAAAGTTTGGCAATCGAAAATTCCACAGATTAAACGTGTTAGGAAGCGCCCCACCTTGTGCTACCTACCCACTAACAGGGAAGGAGAAATTCTCCCTCCGAGCTCAGTGGAACTGTAACCGAAATGGTACCTAGAGAGAGAGAAAGAGAGAGAGAGAGCAACTTGAGGTGCAGAGAAAGGGAATTGAGAGGGGAGGAAAGGGTGAGATTACTGGAGATTTACGAATAAATGTAAACTCGAAACGTTTGATAACGCTTGGGAGAATTTTATTCCTCAAACCTGAAACTTTCGGCTCTGAAAATTAACTACAGTGAACAATATAGGACTTTCCAGTTTGTCTCCATGTAGTCAGTTTCCGGTCTTATGAAAGGTACTTTTTCATTGCCATTATATTGTATCGCATAGACACTTGATGTTTTGATATTACGTTGTATCCTGATATTATTTAGCCACGGCGAGCGGTACCAAGTGATTGCAGAACTTTTTTTTTTTTCTTTCAGTATGTCCCAATAATATTTCATCTTTCTTTATTTTCCCTTTTAAATAGCTGCTTAACTCTTTCCAAATAGTATTTTGCATTTGATAAGCTTTACACTTTTTTTCATTTGTCATCTGATATCCATAATTATTGTATGTTTATACTGAATGGGCTTTATTTCCTTTTCTGCCGAAGAGCAGAAGATTGCGCTCTATACATTATGTATCATTAATTCTTTTGCACACAGTGTTTTACGTTAACGTTGATTATTTTCTTTATATTTTCTAAACCGTCATCAACTGGGGTCGTTGAACGTACTCTTAACTTATATATTTTTATAAAACAACCAAGCGTTAATGAACTTTACCACAAACTTTAGCCTTTTTCTGTGAGCATCAGTAGATCACAATGAAACCCGATAGTCAAATAATCCCTACGGAATGGTCGCGGAAAAGATGATGGACGCCAGCGTTACCCCAGAGCATATTTTTCTTACTAGGCGAGACCAACAAACTCTCAATGATTCTTGCAACAAATTGAAGCAGGTTTGCTGGAACAAACATGAGTCACAGGGAAGTCCGAAAGCCAGCTGAGAAACAGTACGTACACCCTATAAGTGGATTGCGAACAGGTGTTAGGCGCCGTTACCCCAAACCATATTTCTCTTGCCAGACCAGAGACTAAGCTCTTCAGTCTTATTATTGATGCAGCACGTGTAGGTGGGCCCTGCGACCTATCGCAGTTTATGTCTTGCTCAAATTCTCCCAAGGTGAAAGGGTAACAGTGATGGCTTATCGCTCCTCTTTTTAGTGTGATAGATTCAGTTGTATTTTCTCGCTCAGCGTTTCCTATTTGATGTTAGCTACAATGTAGATTTTTTGGCTTGAAATGAGTTAAATTCTTCATTTATATTAAGCGAACGTTGCAGTTTCCATTGCGGTGATGGTTGAGATTTATTTGGAGCTGAGCATAATTAAATCTTTATTTATTACTTTAATAATATTTTTCTTTTCTATAATCAACTGTGGCATGGCGAAAATTTAGGGTGAGAATAGTTAGATCTTAGAGGCGTTATAATTTCCATCTGGAACAATTTTTGCCAGCCCAAGTTTGAGATGAAAACATTCAAATCTTTACTTTGTTTTTTCTGTATAGTTCCCATTAGGGACGCCCATCCAGCACCAGTGTGAGTTTTCCCTACAAGTGCTTTGGTTGGTTGGTCTCTGTTAATGCATTGATTGATAAGTTTATGCATACTGGCGGCACACAGAAAAGGTCATCAATGCTGCCCTTGGTGGGTAGGTTAATAAGAAGGGATATTGCAAGACGCCATTAATCCAGCCAAAGGGGAACAGCTGTCTGCTTTACCCGCTTGATAGGTTTAAAACGTTAAAGGAATGGAAAGAATATGTTCGTTAGTGAAGGTAGGAGGTTGTGGGCAGCCCCATATATTAGTGTTTAGAATGCCACTCGATAGGAGGGGGTTTCATTATGAATCAGAATGTGCAAATGTGCACCGATTATAATACATCTGTCAGAAAAGAGAAATTAAATGAAACAAAAATGAATTCGAAGGAATGAAGACAGACAAGAATTAAGAAGACGGAAACATAGTAATGGAGAGAAAATATAACAAAAAATAAATCAAGAGAATCGAGACATGAGTAATAAAAGATGCAAAAAGTTGGGTAGGTCTGTCAGCTATGATTTGGAAAATTTGTTTTCATCGAATCTCCCTCAGTCTGCATAGTAGTACCTATGTTTTGATTTGTAATTATTCACGGGTCATTTTTCATTTCGAGGAGCCATTTTTAATTTTTTAATTATCATTTTCAACATTTTTATATATTGAAAATTTGAGATGTGTAACTGAAATCAAAACCAATACGGCAGATAGTTCAATAGTAAACTTTCTTGGCGGAATAAGAAATATGATTCCAAGTGGATATTACAGAATGAGATCTCTCTCTCTTCAGCAGTTTACAGGGCTGCTATAAAGATTTACCCTAGTGCCCTTTCAAAGGTTATTTATAGACCTCAGAGTCTATTTTACTAGGGCTATTAAGAGATCGGATAATTAACAGGTACTTCTAAATAAGATGTTTTTATCAAGAAATTAGGGGCAGAAGCATCTCCCCCGATTAGGCTCTCACCTGAATTCAAACGAGATGATTATAATATAGATGGGAGAGGTCGTCTGATCTGATTTCGGATCGGGCTCAAACCTCTCTCTCTCTCTCTCTCTCTCTCTCTCTCTCTCTCTCTCTCTCTCTCTCTCTCTCTCTCTCTCTCTCTCATTAGAATATAATCAAAGGTCTCCGTTTGCGTACATTGTCAGGATTAGACGATAGTTCTGCCATGCACACTGGGGGAAAAAAAGAGAGAGATCTTTGTTAATGAACTTTATATATTTTACTGTTTTTGTTTTCTTTATCAAATATCGAAAAAGTTATTTTGGAGGAATATAAAAATGGAAATTTAAAGATTAAAGACTTCAGACTATGCGAAGTATGTTCTATATCATTACAAAATAAATGGATGGGAAGAAATTGCAAGGGACCAAAATTTTTGGGGAAAGGAGAGTCGAGGACGTTTGTCGTTTGTAAAAAAAAAAAAAAAGTAGGAGGATGAAGAGATGCGTGGGTAGGTGCATGAGACAGAACAACTTATATGCCTATCATGAACAGAAATATTCGACGGAGCCGTGGTAGTAGTATTTTTGGGTACTCGATTCCCGGTCTTGTTGTGGTCCGTGACCCACATAATAGGGTCAGTTGTAGCTATGAATAATGCACTGATTCTATAGATTTAAATTGTGTATCATTTAACATATTAAAGACGAGATCAGAGTTCCCCTGTCTACAAATAGGTCAGGGTAATAAATAGGAATTCAGTAACCCAAGTGTTCTTTTCGAATTACTTGCAGGTCAATGAAATTTCCCCTTTTTGTCTTTCGCATGATTTAAAAGAGAGATTCTCCTCCGCAGAAAGGAAGTTACTTTCCCAGGAGGTTAAACAAAATGATTTACTTCTGACTTATGACGAAAATACTGGTTCTGTACACGTAATGCAGACAGTATTTGAACTTTGACGTAGCTTAATACATTTGCAGCCGAGTAGCAGGAATATTATCTTCCTCCAAGTCTTTCTCAACGTTCAGTGACCCTGGTAGCTGTGACACCAGATAACCCACAAACATCCACTCTGTCACAGTTTTCTTCATCGTTGGAGCATGAATATCAGAGCACTGACTGTATTGGCGTACAGTAAGGGGTTTCTCGCTCTCTCTCTCTCTCTCTCTCTCTCTCTCTCTCTCTCTCTCTCTCTCTCTCTCTCCTTAAATAGTTGCGCTCCTTGTCAACGCGCGATAATCTTGATTACACCAAGTCGAAGATTTGTAACGCTGATGCTTTAATGAGAGAGGTCGCTCCCTGGAGCCGTTCTAGAAGTCCGCAAGGCCGTACAGTGAGTTTTGAAAGCTCCTATTTGGAAGTCGACTCGCATACTGGTTTGAGGGTCTCCAGATGATGCCCTGGGTATCGCATCGGAGGAGAGAGAGAGAGAGAGAGAGAGAGAGAGAGAGAGAGAGAGAGAGTAGCCGTAATGAGCGATAATTGAGACTGGGGAGGTGGAGGGGAAGAGTAATAATGAAAAAATAGAAAAAAAGAAATAAATATTAGAGTTATGGACATGGGAGAGGTGCGATTTGCAATTTGCATTGTTTATATGGGCCGCATATACTAAGGCGGAAATGAAATATTTGTTCTTGAACGCAAGCAATATTAAGTTTAGTATTAATATTGCTCTCGTTTGGATAAATATTCCGATCAAAATTGTACAGGAATCACACTCGTCATTTCCTTTATTTTTGTTTTAAATGATGTCTGAGAGTTAGATGTGGTTTTCAAAAGGTTTTACCTTCTGTACCGGATTACATACTTATAATATTGGCATACAGGAATCATAAGTAAGTTATAAACATTCCTAAAGGTGAAAAATAACAGTTGTGTCATATGAGGTATAAGCTGCTAAATTAAATGTGCTGAAGACTTCAACATATTTAGCTGTGACTTTGAAGAGGTCTGCTCATTAGGTAGTCTGGATTTTCGCTTTTGCAACCTTGGTTTTTCAATGTGGTAAATTCCTGAGCAAAAGTTTTTGGAGATGTAACTTGCCATTTAATTCAGAGAGCATCTCTAGTTAAATTCAAGATCTTCGTGACCCTTCCACTACTGCGCTGGTCTACCGATCGGCGACTTCTGGTCAGTAGTCGGATCGATAACCGCCGTCATTATGTTACAATTTTCGTCCATCACGGGAGTTAATAACATGAGCCCGGTCAGAGTTTGGATAGGTGTTCACCAAAAATTGCCAGACAATATGTAAGAATCTCATACCAAAAATCAATGCTTAGAAACTTGCATCAGACCCTAGGGGACAGGTATGAGTCACAACAGGTTACAATAGTACCCAAAGAACCGACAAAGCCAGTCCGCTTCCATTTAAACAGTCATCTCTGTTTCATTAGTTAAAGTTCCAATTAACTCCTTTCTTCTCATTACCTATCCGAGTTCTAAGACCGCTGGGCTGTTTCGCCGTCTAGTCAAACAGTAGAATGGGCCTCGATAGCGCTGATTACCTTACCACACGAAAACGGCCGCCTCACATCACCAGTTGTTCGCCCCGAAAAATGTATCTAATCGCTGGTAACTGCCAAGAAGCACGCTAGTACTACTGTACAAGAAGCCTCTCTCTCTCTCTCTCTCTCTCTCTCTCTCTCTCTCTCTCTCTCTCTCTCCTCTCTCCTCTGTTGGCCACTTCTTGTATGTTCTGTCCTTATAGAATAATGTTAATACCCAATAAACACCGAGATGCTTTTTGAAAACCGTTGATTCATTCCGAAGCCTTCCCCCCACCACCACTTCTCTCTCTCTCTCTCTCTCTCTCTCTCTCTCTCTCTCTCTCTCTCTCGGTTCGCATCCAACTGTCGCCTCTGCTCTCTGCCCCCTGGCGGTAAATGAGAAAGCGAACGAGGTCTGAACGAGATGCGAACGAATTCAGAACGGCCTCCTGGAGCTAGGGTGCCCAAGGTCTATAGACCTTCCTGATGCCCAAAAAGAGTAATGCGGAATCATGGCTGTCTTCTATTAGCTCGAAAGTAGCCTGTACCTCCAAGCGGAAGAGATAGAGAGTGAGAGAAGATTTTGCTTATGTTAGTGACTGGGAATTTTGGGTTTAATAATAAACTTTATTTTTGGAAATTTAATGTTCTTATGTTCCTGGCCGTATAATACAACAAAACAGTATTCAAATATCAGTTTTAGTAGTAAACTCAAATTCCTTAATTATTAATGTTGTAAAACTGTTTCGTCTTGTCTGTCTCTGAGCTCATAACTTTCAAGTCTAGCTGCTCAATTACTAGGCCTTCGAATTTCAATGCGCGGTATGCTAAATATAAACGGATGCCTTGATCCAAAATTTTGCAGTGTCAGCTATTTCTAATAAGCCTTAAGAGGCTTGGTAATCAATTGCCCTCAGATGACGCCCCTTGCAATGGATTCTCTCGTAAACCTTTCAGTAGCCTAGACGGGAGTGTTAAAAGGGAAGGCCTTGAGCCCCTTTTATATCAAGGAACTCATAATAGGTGATAGGGTTCCATTGGCGGCAATTATTTGGCCGCCGCCCGCCAGGAGGAACCACAGTAGGGTACCAGTAGGACCCTGTAAGAAGTGAATTCAACAGGGTACCGAGGAATGGTGAACTGCATGCGAGGAAGGCAGAGACTGAAGTGGCAAGGCGACCAGACAAAGATATAAACGCCTGGAAGAAAAATGCATCGCAAAAATGCATTACTGAAGGTCAACTGTTATAATACCAGCAGCAGCAGTAGTAGTTGCAGTAGTAGTATGCAATACAGATGTTCTAGTCCCTCAAGGCAAACTCGTCCCCCTCTACAATGACGATGATAATGAGGGAAGCGAGGGCCTGAAGAGGAGGCTGCCCAAGGTAGTGATTACCATCTTGTAAGAGGTTAATTTAAGAGAGTTTGGCGACCAGAGCACTTCTTCCAAGCCGAGGTTCTTGAGATGTTTTCTTCCTTTGTCATTTCTCGCTGCTTTTTCTAAGAAAATTCTGTTTGCAGGTTAGTGCCTTTTTGCCCTAAGGAGATTTTATGTTGAGGTGGGCATTATATGTATTGAAATTTTTATCATGTCGTCTCTTGATTTTTACAAGGGAACCCGTAGGATTCTTTTCAGGTGAACGTCTAGTTCGAAAGTATATTTTCTTTTCCAGTTCAGAGTTTTGACGAGTACTTTGTCATTAGCATTATTATTATTTATTTTCCTCAGTAAAACAATAGCATTTTTACACGTTTACAGTATGGATTCATGTTTCAATAATTTCCTCTGGCATCTTCTCATTGGACACAAAAGCAGCTCAGAGTAATCACACAAAATAGGCAACGGAATTATATGACAAGCATGACTTTTCATGAACGCTTGTTTCCACCTTGTAGAATAAATTCAGTGTTTGTTTTATGAGATCTGTCGCTGCTATTATTTGAATGTCATTTTGGGGAGCGTTAAGATCAAAGAGACCACAAATTGCGAGATAGCCCAATTGCTTGTGTAATGGTCCGAGATGAGCTTCAACCTCAAATTGTTTTAGGTCTAATGTCAGACCTATTTTGTGTTCACGCAATGCATTCATTTCTTACCTCTCTCTCTCTCTCTCTCTCTCTCTCTCTCTCTCTCTCTCTCTCTCTCTCTCTCTCTTTTGGTTTCCCTAAAGTGGTGCTACAAGTTAGGCTGAGTATTCTCGTGTTATAAACTTCCATTTCTGTTGTGGTTTTTAACACATTCGAACATGCAAAAACTTATAACTGATCTCTGTATTATATTCGTATAATATATATATATATATATATATATATATATATATATATATATATATATATATATATATATATATATATATATATATATATATATATATATATATATATATATATAATTACTGATTCATTTCATTGCCTAGTTCCTCGTTAGGCGAGTCGATAGAGTTGTGGGCTAGCACTCTGTTCCTGAGTTCGAGTCTCGGCTGGCTAATGAAGAATTTGAGGAATTTATTTCTGGTGATAGAAATTCATTTCTCTCCGCTATAATGTAGTTCGGATTCTAAATAAGTTGTAGGTCCTGTTGCTAAAGTAACCAATTGGTTCTCAGCCACGTAAAATAAGTCTAATCCTTCGGACCAGCCTAGGAGAGCTGTTAATCAGTTCAGTGGTCTGGTAAAACTAAGGTATACTTAACATTTCATTGCCCGACCTCGGGAGATTTTTTCCTTTTCATGTTGTCTAGTTCTTTAAATATATGATTGCCGACAAATCGTACTCGTCTTTAGATTCTTTTACCTATATAAGTGTATTAAATTCCTCTTTATTTCTTCACTTTTCCGAACCAGATGTCTGCTGCTTTGCCTATCCTGAATGCTTGTGCGTATGTATTGAAGTGCACGTGAACACTCTGTACATTAATTTCCGTAAAAGATTATGTAAAAAAGCATTATTAAAGTTTTACTTGATATTGACCAACTTTTTGCGCAACGCGTTATGTCGTGAGATACGATTTTCATTCAAAAGTCAATATTCCCGAAGCGTCTTTTACCTTTCCGGAAGGAGAAGAAAAAATCAAAGAAAAGAAAAACTACTAAGTGAAATCAATGAAGCGTAAAAACCACCCACATTTGTCTTCATCAGGTTCTAAATGAGGCGTTGGTACATGATAGCCGGAGAAAGATGGCGTTTTAGAATACCTGTTTTGTAGTATGATGGGGGAAATATATATTTTTATTAATAACTTGCTGCTTTTAGTTGGTGTTAGATGTGTGAGTATGGCTTTTTATATTACTTGCTTTTCTTGACCGTCAAATGTTTTAAAGAATATTTATTCCTCTATTAATATTTACAATAATTGTTTGATAGTTATCAGTCTGAGCGAATCTTCTTTGAATTTATTCCCTACTTGACTCTAGGTTTTTGTCATATATATATATATATATATATATATATATATATATATATATATATATATACTATATATATATATATATATATATATATATATATATATATATATATATATATATATAAATTATATATATATATATATTATATGTTATATAAATATATATTTATATATATGTATGTAATAAATATATACAGAATATAGTATATATATATATATATATATATATATATATATATATATATATATATATATATATATATATATAATATTCAACAATGCGCTTTTTCTTCTTGTAATAATGCGCAGTTCCATAGGTTTTATTTTTTCGATTCTGAGCAAGTATTTTAGGATGAGACAGCTACCATGTATGTAAGATAGAGTATGTATGTATGTATGTATGTATGTATGTATTTATATATATATATATATATATATACATACACACACATACATACATACATACATACATGCATACATACATACATACATACATACATACATACATACGAGGTGATAGCTGTCTCATCCCAAAATACTTGCTCAGAACCGAAAAAACAAAATCTTATGGAACCGCGTATTATAAACAAAAAAGCGTATAATTGGAATATATATATATATATAAATATATATATATATATATATATATATATATATATATATGTGTGTGTGTGTGTGTATGTATATGTATATATATATAAGAATGGTTGTGATATGTAATAATGTGTTACACATGTGTATAGGGACACAGTTACCCAACTTGCTGATTTTCCCTTATGCAAATGAAAGAAAGGAGGTTGTTCATCGTTTTGATCTTTTTGTGAAAGTATTTCACTCGCGGAAAATTGCTGTATGCAAATGTTAAGGGAACCCGAGGGAAGGCAGCGTTTTCCATATTTCAATTACCCGGGACCAGAATGGACCAAACGACTAACCTCAGTGTTCAAAATGTCTCCCAACATGAAATATGAGTCATAATGAAGGTTGCTGGAAATATAAGGTTTACTTGAAGTTGCTTGGAACATGAGAGGTTTTTAAAAGACTTGCTAGATTGATACAGATGAGGCAGGGCTCGGCTAGGTATCAAGATAAAGGGGTTTAACTTCTTTTTTTTTATAGATAATAACATTCTTAGAACAGCGTATATTTTGGTCTCTGGGGCGGGTTATTCATCACTATCAGCGTTTTTACAAGAAGTTCTCTGCTGTAAAACTTTTGAGACAATTTTCATATTCCCTGTACTGGTCAGATCCTTCCTTTTGCTTTTTGAAACAACCAGCATAATGATTTTCGAGGCCGTAAAAAACGGCAAACAAAAGTGCAAGTTTTTTCATATGATTTTACAACATGATTTGCTTGATAATTTTTCATTACAGTGTTACCTATTATTCGTACGCATAATATTTTCTTGTTATGCACTGGTTCGAATTAAATCGTAATTAACAAAAATTGATTACATGGACATAATTATGTCAGAAAAGTATTAAATGTATGGCATCGAGCTGTATGGTCCCATCTCTCTCAATTTTAGGTGGCGGTAGATGAATAGGTGATTACTTTGAAGTTTTTTCTGCCGTATGAGAGGTAGGAAAGGCCAGATTTCATTATCTCAATAACATCATTCCCTTAAAAAACATTCACTGCCATCTGCCGTCTTTGAGACGTATTTTAAAGCAAAATAAGAAATGGAGGCATCAGGTACAAATCAAAAGTAAAAGGGAATAAGTTTAAAATAACACTTAGGAGGTTTTTGTACAAGGAAAATAACAAGGTAAAGAAAGCTGTTCATACGCAAGTGAAAGGCAGTTCCCATCGCCCGTTTAAGGGTGACAGCTGATTGAATTAGGGTATATAATGAGCCACTTTTATTTAATTTTTTACCTGGCCTCCAAGGATCAACGTATCATAAACAAACACGCGAATCTCCGGGGCAGTTACCGATGACCCAAATATAGGATTTTTTTTTTCTTTTTTTTTTACATGGACACTCAAAGCCTGTTTTACATAAAGGATGACTCAAATAAGGCCGTGAAAGGAGGAACTGGTTTGATCCATTTTTGTTTTTTTAACGTGTCTCTTTGGTGCCTGAAGGGATACATACATCACATGGGTCTCTGAGTCTGTTCGCAAACCTTGGGTATTCTGGATGACTCTCTCTCTCTCTCTCTCTCTCTCTCTCTCTCTCTCTCTCTCTCTCTCTCTCTTCTCGTTTGTCGGTACATCTGTGCATTTGTCCATGTGTGTTGCTGGTTTACTCTGAGCATTGACGTTGCAATTTTTAGGATGTGGACTCAGAGGGGCCCCAGATGACTTTGGTATCGATGAAGAGAGATAGACGGGGTACGAAGGGGAGGAGAGTGTGAAACGAAATAACTTGCGCGCAAACCATGAGCAGGATTGCTCTGTGGAGTCGTAATAGTAGTACCAGCAGTCTTATTAATGAACCAGATTCTTATACCTTTCAGAACAATAAGCCACATCACATTTCGAGCCTTTAGATTGTGGTCATATCCCCCGAAATTTAGAAGTAGGGAAAGATGGTTTGTCGGACAACGAGAATCTTTTAACAAATTCTCTTCCTCGCCCAGAAAGCATCGAGGGAGAAAGACAATTCTTCCGTATTTTTCAGCATATTCCCCCCAAAACGTCTTTGCTCTTGGTCCAACGATTTGAGAGTGCTGTATATAAATTACGACAGGTCAGATCGAGATCGACTTCAACCTGGTTTTTGAAAGTGTACCATCGGTCTTATTCAGCAGAGGGAGGGTAGGACCTTGAATACCATAGCCACTTTGACCTCTCTCTCTCATCTGAGCAGCCGATTGATTTATTTTCTTGTGAAGTACCGTTTACGTAGCACGGAGTCCTATGCTGCGTCATTCATCTCTCTCGTTTCAAGATTATTCATTGTTGTGCTTTTTCCTTTTTAAGTTTATCATTTTTAATTTTCTCCATTTTATTTATGGACATTTTTTGACTCAGAAGCCAATAATTTTCCTGTGATGCTACTTGTTCTTTTTTTAGCGTCTGCCGTTGCAAATTTATCAAATATTATGTTATACAAATTCTTTTGTGGTAAATATTAATTTTCCACTTTCAATATTTCTTCTCTTGACCATTAATATCTCGCTGACATGAACGATTCTAGTCAGTTTTTTTTTTTTATTCCATGCTTATCACGCGTTATCTCCATTCCCTTTACACACCTGTTTGTTATCTTTCCGTTCTGCACGTTGCATTACCCAGCCTCCTGTAAATGGTTTGTAACTTGTCGGCTCATAAGAGCCACAGATAAAACTTGAACAGTGTAGAGATGGCCTGGCGCCATGTTGGAAAGAGAGACAGACAGACTTGTGTTTGTGTGATGAACTAGCTGCTTATGGTTCAGTGTCTACGTTGCAAACATTTAATTAGGTTGGAACTTCCTGTATTCAGGATGCGCTCTCTCTCTCTCTCTCTCTCTCTCTCCCCCTTAGTGGGGAGATTTCCGAATTTTGTAGATTCCATTTATCTTATTGATGTCTTGCTTGGATTGTACAGAATAGGGTTTGGGTGTTCATTTATCTTTTGGTAAACAAATTTGCATGCAATCATGTGTGAATATTGAATTCAGTATTGTAGTGGCCGAATAGCGGAGTGGTTGGTTTACGTTTGCTAGATCCGTGGATCGCTCCTGGCCTACTGCCGGCCAGTCTACCCGGCTGTAAATGAGTGTCAGCGTCTGCTAAGGTGAAGAAAAAGATCATGGGGCTGTCAGCCTCACCCTGAAGACTTTCTAAGACACCGGAAGACTTTACCCTTATGGGGCCACTCCTAAAAAGGCGTGATTATATATACATATATATATATATATGAATATTATATATATACATTATATATATATGTATATATATATATATATATTATACATCGTTTGCGTATTCACTTAACATTTGTTAAAAATTTTGGATATCCAGTGTAGAATTGTAAACCTTCAACAAATTCAGTAAATACTATTATCTCTCTCTCTCTCTCTCTCTCTCTCTCTCTCTCTCTCTCTTCTTGTCTTTGTGTATGATATTAACATAAACGTGCTTTAGGTATTTCGTTACCACGTCATTTGAAAGGGTCACTCTCACTTAGCCGTGAAGAGTAATTGGACGTCTTCAGCCAGTTACACAAGATCGAGTCGAAGTGGGTTCATGAAATTGTCTGCTAATGACAGTCGAATGTCGCGCGCACAGATGAAAGTGGGCTGAAATGAGTCCTGTTAATATCTTAATCACTCATTTGATAGTTTTTACTTCATTACTGGAATATTTAGATAATGGATTTTTCATCTGATGACTTCATTTTTCGCTTAAGTGAACTGATGAAGTCATTTTCCTCTCGTCGAGAATCTAGGCGCAATTTATTTCACTTTGTCACAAAACTTCATAATTGGTCAGTCATGCCTTTGTCAATTCGGCGGTGATTGCCGGTGATTATAGGACTTACAAAACCAGTCTTGGAAAGGGATCATGCAAGACGTCTTTGGCAGCTATCACGGCATTGCCAACAACATAACTTTGGAAAGAATTCAGGAACTTGCAGTGCTATGATTTTTCTGATTCATTAAATAACTCACAGCAGCTCCACTTTGCAATTGACGTCAGTTTCACATTTTAAAAAAAAGACACTGTAATCTTGGAACTCTTCGAAGGATCCACAAAGACAGATCTCTTGAATCTATTTTAGGACTACAGGTAATTGTTGTGAGACGCACATAAGGAGGACTTGGTCAGCTAATTTTGACTCACAGCAACAGAACCTAAAGAATGATCAAAGGCCTGAAAATGTCAAAATTTTGGCATTGATAACATTACCTACTACGTGAGGACTTTGAAAGTGTTTGTGGAACGAGCAGAAACATGATTTTTCAATACATTGCTGAACTTTCAGTAACACAGTTGTATAAATGACATTAGACACAAAATCAGAACCAGTATAATTGATTGTTTACTTACAACAACGTTGGAACTGAATATGAGACTGAAGATCACCAGACTAAGGAAATCCATAATTTTTATTTATTGTATTGCTTAATCCTTGGCCGAAGTAGAAAAAGGTCGGGTGCTCGACCGAATCCCGAGGGAACATTAATTGAGACATATTTGAAACAGAATGAATGCTTCTTAGCACCATTTGCAGATTTCTCAACTTTTTTTTTTTTTTAGTAATGACATTTTTGTTTACCTTGAGAACAGAAAATCGCATATAATGATTTATTTTACAAGATTGTAAATAAATTACTCGTGGGAAAATGCTCATAAATTTCTACTGTTTTCCAAGTTTACATTTCTACTTCTATGCTCCGTCGACCTAGTGAAACGAGGAACATAGGCTTGGATGAATATGGTTGGTCATTAAAAATTCGATACTCCTTTACGAGGAAAAGTCATTAAGAGAGAAAATGAAGGTTTTGCTAATGATAAAAAAATTATAATTAAAAGTTCTACGCAGTCACTCATGCGTGCGTGCGCACAGTTACAAACTCAGAGACAAACAGACAGACAGATTTTTGTATTCACTAATTTGAGTAAGTAGCTTCACAACACTAGCGGTCATTAACACCTAGAGTGCATGCCAGATAAACTGGTCATAGATATTAGATTGGTAGATTGATAGTTAGACAGATAGAGAAAGAGAGAGTTTATCATGCAGTGGGATCTCAAGAAAGGTAACCTCTGCTCTCAAGGTCATCCTGTCGAGCCCAGTTTACCGGCAGAGGTGAGAATTTAAAGAGACCAAACGGCGAAGAAGTTCGTTGGTGATTGCAAGATGGGACCGAGGTATTCCGGTACATGCGAGGGGTTACCGAGTTCTTTGAGACACTTGCGAGGTCACTGAGGTAGTAGCGAATTATTCTCGTAGATGTGAGGAGGTACCGAGCTCTTGTCATGATGTACTAGTGAAAGAGGGAAGCGTTTTGCTGCTTATGAGAGGGTACCGTTCAATAAAGTAACGCCCGTCCGTTCAATAAAGTAACGCCCGTGGCTGCTTTAGAGATGGGTACCTAAATTGTTACATCGTTACTTGTTA
>NC_089796.1:17339301-17341801 GCF_040412425.1 Macrobrachium rosenbergii | reverse complement strand
CTGCAATGTTCCTTGAGGCTGCTGGTTAAACGTCCATGATATTAAGCTAAAGCCGGGCCAGTAATTTTGACTCGGACGATGGATCGCCGCATGATTTTTAGCATCTCGGGGAAAGCTCGAAAGATGTTATCAAGTGGTCGGCAGTTGCACTAAATTACTCGATATCATGGACCCATTTTTTTCCCTTGTAAATTTCTACGCTGCTACATCTTAGCAAGGTTAACATCTGCTTGCAAGCGCGGCTGATGATTCATGTAATTTACAAATATTTAGATGCTAGATTAAGAGGAATTATTCATACGCTTGATCGTAAATTACCTCTAAAGAATATGTAGCATTTATGAATGTTTTATAGGATTATATAGATTTTGCTATTACCAACAGCTAGTTCATTGAAGAGCTCGTTTGGTGCTTGGGTTTGCTACCAGAAATTTTGTATATCTTGTATTATTATTATTATTATTATTATTATTATTATTATTATTGTAACCCACCTTTTGCCAGCACCTCAAACTTCTTTGCTATGAGTTGCCATGTTGTTATGGCAAAAATATTGCGTTTTGCACATCTGAATTACATTAATATCGTCACCTCTCTCTCTCTCTCTCTCTCTCTCTCTCTCTCTCTCTCTCTCATGTACTGTATATATATATATATGTATATATATATATATATATATATATATATATATATATATATATATATATATATATATATATATATATATATATATATATATTTATATATATATATATATATATGTATATATATGTTATATATATTGTATATTATATAGATATATATGCACAAATACATATATATAGATATATATGACACATTCACATTCATATAGATATAGCACACACACACATATATATATATGTGTGTGTGTGTGTGTGTACATTTTAAAATGCGTGAGTGACGTTAAAAAATTCACATATCTGTTTATCATTAAACCCATTTATGCATTTATGCTTGCATAAAACATATTTTAATCAATTACCGAAAGTGGTAAAGAACTGACTGATTGCCATACGAGTACATATAAAAGAGTCTTAATCGCCCTCCTATCACCGCTTTCAATAAATCTCACGGCAAAAGAAAAACGGCAAACCTTTCGATGCCCAGATCAGCCTTATCAAGATCATGAATCATTTAACCTCGAGCGATTCATTACGCTTGCCCCAATTTCAGATCCTTTCTTCCCTATGAGATTTCGCCAGAGAAAGAAACATCCTTCCCTTTGTCGACCGAGCGTAACCCTGACATAAGGTCGCTTATGTCCCGATTTCGCGTCTGTAAATAGATGCGCGTGTGTTTTCCGCTTCTGAAATCCGATTAAGCCAAGTTAACTTTGCCAAAGATCGCTTTTGTTATTGGGTGAACGTAGAAGGGGTATGGAGGGGAGTACCTCCAAGAGGGTGGGGTACATACAGCTGTTCCAGACTTATTTTTATCGAGAGTGATTTTATTTATTGTCGCTGGCCAGCGCTCTTCATGTCATTGTCCTCTTGCACCGAAAGGCCAGTCGATGTCATCTGCGCCAGTTTGCACCTGAGATGGGTGTGGTTTGCGACATTCCCGAACAGGTGTTCTCCCATGAGGATGTATTGCGTAGGCGTTGGTGTATAGGGGAGGTAGGGGGTCCCCTGGAAGGAGGAGAGATCATTTCGCAAAAGCCTCTGATAAGCCATGGCCGCGCAGCCCAACGCTTTGCTGATGTTGTAGAGAAATTGCACTTAATAGATTTATGCACTGCACATTATAACCCCATACCTTTCACCTTCGGATGAAAAAAGTTGACTGCACTCAACGCCAGGCGTGAAGATCTGAGTGTACTCCAGTATCGCAGAAGGCGAGGTCAGGGGTCAGGCCTTTTTTACTGGGTTCCACGCCTCCTTCAGAAGACCCCGATCGCGTACCAGGGACTGTGCAATACAGTTGGAAAGTGAGAGAGAGAGAAGAAAGGGAAAATGTGCAGCCATAGTCAAGAATATTTCAAGAGACAGGGCGTGGGGGTAGAGGGAGGTGGGGTTAGGGGGGAGAGAAAGTAATTCCTTCAGTGACAAAATGGTTATCGGATTGGTTGGTTTGTAAGACATTGATATTTTGGATTAATGTTTTTCTCGTAAATTGCTCATTAATCTGTGAAATAATATTGTAAAAAATTGACTTTATATCATGTTTATAACTAGACATATGGTAAGTGGACAATATATAAGCCTTGCGTATAAAACTGCATGTATATATGTAGTCGTGAAAGTATGTGCTTATGTATGCATTTATACAGAGTATTAATATGCGTGAATGTTTCATTATGCAAACCATCGACGAGGGAAGGGAAACGAAAGAAAATAATAAAAAACGTCGAAGAACATTTTTCTTTCTTCTTTTCTTAACCCTGTGCTTGCAACCGAGGTCAAAAAAGAACTGGTAAAGGTCAGAGTTGAGCTCAGGTTAGTTATCTTCATAATTACGAAGGACGCTGCATGGCAGCTTT
>NC_089796.1:17324301-17334301 GCF_040412425.1 Macrobrachium rosenbergii | reverse complement strand
TAGCAGGGGGGAAGGGGGAGGGGTGCAGTTTAGTAGGTGAGGAGGAGGAGGAGGAGGAGGAAGGCTTGCCTTGCATGAGTCACCACAAGCAGAAAGTAATATGCCCACGATGCCCCCGTGGTATGACCTCCCCGCACGCGAGGTACTTTCGGTCAAAATAACCTCTTTTAAAGAGGGCGGTCAGTTGGAGGAGCCTTGGCCAAGTCTTCCTGGACGGAGGGGAAGTAACAGAACAATTACACGGCAGCTGGTCGAGACTTGCCATCGGGGTGGGACACCCTTGCCCAGACGAGACTTCGACGGCCTCTGGAAGGAGTGGAAAAGAAACTTGACGGTCGTTGGCGATGATGTTTGATGGCTCCTCCGGTACCAGACGGTCTCCGTCCTCAGCGTGTCCGTGTTGATCCGCTGTCGCCATTTTATCGGACTTTTAACTCTGGTGGGTTGAAGAGAGCTTTTGGATTCGGTACTGAGAAAATGGCTCTGGAACACTTCATTGAAAATAGGGCACTGGATTACATTGAAAAGGGGCTTTAGATCAGTGTGTTAACAAAGATATGTGGAACATATAGTCGGAAAGGACTCTGGAACGTTATTGTTGAAGGACTCGGGAATATGTTGAAAATCTGTCACCAATTGGACAAAACTCATATAGAAAGGATGCGTGTGTGTGTGTCTGTGCTGGGAAAATATTTTGTGTCTGAAAGATGTTCAGATTTCTAAAAAGAATGTTTCGATTTTTTTAAATAATTTCTTCTTATGTATATAACGACGTGCCTGGAAAATCTCATGGATTTATAGTATCATCGTTATTGCGTGTGGAAAATGCAGAAAAGTGGTACTAATTTTTGTAAGGGAACTGTTTCTTGCACGAAAATCCGTTAAAATCAGCTTGTTCTCTTGTTGAAATATGAAAATATATTGAACATTCGTTTGAATAAAATTGCATTCATTGAATATAAAGTAAATTTAATTTTTTTACGTGACGGAAAAAGTAGTGTTTGTAATAAGAAGTCTTTCAACGAAAGAAAAATATTGTGCTGGAACATCGCCTTCTAAAAAAAAAAAAAAAAAACTGAATGGAACCCGTTGCTGCATCAGCCTTAAAACTTAAACATTCCACGTTATCAGGTATTTCAACTGCAAGCTGCCTCTGCCATAACACTTAGGGTGTAATGCGGTACCCAGCCGAGTGTAATGTACCGATGGAGTTTTGCATGCTTGCGGTTTATATTTTCAGTGAACTCTGTTGTTTTAAGTGACGTAATGATATAAAAGAATGTTTTCGCATATGTCATTAGTTTTTCCTAGTTATTGTTGGCTCTTGTGGTTGGCTCTGGAGAGGATTTTTGGTAGAGAATAATTATCTTTTGGACACTGCGTGATCAATTCAGTTAAGTTTTAATTAATGATTTAGGTCAGAGAAAGCAGAAGTTCAGTTTAATTTAATGTGTTGATTTTCCTATTCGTGACAATGCATTTTTTATGGGAGGTGCGTAATTTAACTTTATATTTCTGTGGTTGAAATTTTCATTAACGTATTATTTTTGTCAACATAAATACCTTTATACGTTTTGTCTTGAGCCGCATGTAAATCTGAATAGAAAAATGTTAAAATACTGACAGTTACAATGCATAAACGAATTCTAAAAGTAGTATTATTATTATTATTATTATTATTATTATTATTATTATTATTATTATTATTATTATTATTATTATTATTATTAGTGACGACTCTGAACATCCATGTTTATTATTATTATTATTATTATTATTATTATTATTATTATTATTATTATTATAAATGTGATAGCAGTAATGATTCCGCTGATAATATAAATCAAACTCAGAGCGGCAAGACGATAACCCAAGTGAACTTCGTACTCACATTTGATTTGCATGATTATACACTTACGAAAATTACTTAAAAGGAAAAGTAGAAGGTGGAAATATACCCGCAACGTACCCAGTGCATAGCGATGGGGTGTACAGGTGCTGTCATCACTTGCAAAAATCTGGCTTCAAACCAAACTCTCTCTCTCTCTCTCTCTCTCTCTCTCTCTCTCTCTCTCTCTGTATCGTCAGCCTGTCGTTGAGGCTATTTGAAATTTGCGTTTTCTCTTTTACAATTTCATTTCAGTGGTCTTCTAAAAGCTAATCCTTCGACTTCTTCCTCCGATAATGGGATAGTTCTCTCTCTCTCTCTCTCTCTCTCTCTCTCTCTCTCTCTCTCTCTCTCTCTCTCTCTCTCGTCAACCTGTCGTTGATGCTATTTAGAGTATGTGCTTTTTGTTTTACAGTGTCTTTTCAGCGGTCTTCTAAAAGCTAACCCTTCGAACCCCCCCACCCCCCGCCTCTCTCTCTCTCTCTCTCTCTCTCTCTCTCTCTCTCTCTACTGTGGGTTTGCGTCGCCTTTCGGGTCAGTCCAAATTTTCTCTCTTTCTCCCGTTGGGTTTCCATGGTCCTTTGGGTCTAACGTATAAATAACTTCAAGGTACATTTGGTACAACTTTAACCTTCCTCTTTAACGCGGGCAATTGAGCCGTCAGCCCAAAGTGCACTTGACGCTCATTAGGTCAGTGTTGATGGAAAGGCTGATTTAGATACTTCTTTCTGATCTACAAGTGAAAAATGATGAGTAAATCTGGAAGACTGATAGACCTGAAATAAGAAAGATTGATCGGTGCTGATATGAAGGTTATTTTAGGTATCTTAGCTATGTAAATGAAGAATTATGCCTGAAATTAGAGTAGATTAATGAGTGGCCCATGTTAATAGAGATAGGTAAGTAGGCGTTCTATTCTGGTATCTAAATAAGAAATTATGAATTATATTTAAAAAGAAGATGGATGGGTTTAGGAGAATGGTCGTACCTTGTCGAAAATTGAGATTTAGATATTAAATATAGAAATATAAACGATAAAACGATATTAGAGAAGGAGGAAGACTTGAATTAGGACGAGGGGCGGGGTGCTGAAATGAAGAAAATGGAGTAAGGTTGATATAAAGTGGTTGAAATATTTCCCTTTGTAAGATGAACTGATTGATGAACAACGGTAAATGATGACTTACAGAGAGAGGAGGCATTCCATTAGGTAAATGGTCAGCGTTGAAGTAAAGGATGATGTAGATAATTTAAAGTGATACATATTTGAAAAATTATAAGTCAATTGTAAGAGGGTAATTAAATTAAAACCGATAATCTTTGGAGGGCTAACGGATGGATACGTATGGAAGGAAAAGTAAGCTAAGTGGATGATAGGATTTACGCTGAACATGTAAAACCTGCTTTTTTATATGGCTGGCAATTCGACTTTTTTTATATTATTTCGTAATCTTTAGCGTTTGTTTGTGCAAAAAACGTCAGTAATTTCAGGTATTATGTTACGATTGACTGGAAGGTTTTGAAAGCTTTTTTCCGGAGGAAAGTGACATTTTTTAGGCGGAACTGTGTTTTGTAAAAAAAAAAAAAAAAAGATTACAAAGACAAGCTGTAATTTGAATACGGTAACCTATAACCTAGACTGGATATTATAAGCTTGGACGAAAAGAAATGAAACTATGAATATACAGTAAATAAATTCAGATAAAAACAAAAATATTTTAATCTGTAGCTTTAATTCTTTCTATAGTAATTGGAAGAACCATATTTGCAATACTCACTGCGATTTTATAATATATGGATAACTTTTTAGTTTTAATTTTTTCTGGTTTTCACGATATTTTCCCCAACGCAGGGGCACCCAATGCCTTATTTGGCCTATGCTCGAAGAAACAAGTATACTCCTCTTTAGAGTCGGGAAAAGCAAACGCAGGAACAGAGTTCTAATGCTGGCAGTGAAAGAAAATAAAAAAAAAATATCCCGAAGACCCCCAAGCTGTATTTTGGCACAAATAAATTATGATCTTGTTTACATCAAAAGCGTGCCTGTCATCCGCTTGCTCTGTTTGAGAAAGACGAGATGAAGCGTAGGATTTATAACGCCGTAATTACCCAGGCGAGAAATTCAATTTCTTGACCGAGAAATTCGATTTCCTCGTCTACTTAGCTGAAGGAATAACTCCTGAGTAATTGCTTTGTCAAGTTCCTTCTGTGTTGTTGAAGGGCGATGTAGATACCACAGAGTTTTGAGGGCAGAACAGAATTATTACAGGGTACGTTACATGCTCTGAAAACTACTCAAGAGATTTGCACTAAATATACTGACATGTAGATCGTAGTAATAATGATAAAAGTAGCAGTAGTAGTAGTGAAAGAACGTAAGCCAGGATTCAGCTACAAGCAATCAGACTCCATTCAGAAAATTACGCCTGAGACTCGTGCCGTGAGTCATCTTGAACAAACTGCAAGAACATTTTTGTCTTGCAGGTCAAGCCACCTTCATTTTTCCTCTTCCAACCCAACCTTTAGCAGCCTCTTCTTATTCCTTCTTCTCATTCTCCTCCAATGAACACCCCTCCCCACCCCATCCTCCTCCTTTCTCTCACACACTCCATAATGGCAGCTGTGTTAAAAGGATTGTGCTAGGGAGGTAGGGAGGAGCTTAAGAGCTGGAAGGCTTAATACAGGATATGATGTATCGAGATAGACGTTGAAACAGCGCCAGCTAGGCTTCTGAGGCATCAGATTCTTTTCTTAATTCTTTTATTCATATTTGCATTGGTAATATGCATTTAAATGGAAGGATGTTTGGAGGAGAAGGTTGTCAAGGTTGGAGAAACTCTCTCTCTCTCTCTCTCTCTCTCTCTCTCTCTCTCTCTCTCTCTCTTTACCGTGTCGTTTACTAATTAAACTTTCATAATATATAGTCATAAAAGAAAAAAATTACTAGATGCATAGGAACGAGTGGGCTTGTTCCATATGATAGGGTTCATCTTTTTAATAATAATAATAATAATAATAATAATAATAATAATAATAATAATAATAATGTAATTCACATCTCGCCATACATTCAGAATTAGGAAACGTTATGGAATTGTGCAACTGTTATTACTATTATTATTATAATGTGCACATGTCATACCGAAAAGCCCAAGAGGCCATGAAGTTGTCTTGTGGGTGTTCATACAACAGAATTACCATTAATAAAAAAATGAAGAATAATACTGAGGCAGTTTGTCTCGGCCGAACACCTTAAAGACATTGATGCTAAACAGTTCAGTGGCCCTTCCGTGGGGCACCCTTCGTCAACGCGCAATAAAAAGAACAGGGAGAGAGAGCAAAGGCCTTTGGAGTAGAACGTCATGTGCATGTGGGCATTTAAGCGTTCTGCAAAAAGTGGTAGTAATGCGCTCTAAATACTCCTAATGATCCGTTGCCATTTAAGGTTCCATGAATACAAATTCCTCTCGACAGAGTGTATCACAATGGACAAAAGGCATTTAGGAAATCACCCTGAAACCGCTTAGTGAGTGTCAGATGCTGGACTTGTTCCTGTTATCTTTGGAAAATGAACCAAAGAAAATAAATAAATAAATAAATATATATTTTAAATTTACTCATTCCTTTAAGTTTGCGAGGCTCACTGTGATTTCAAGCCGCTTGTATCGCACCGGCAAGTTTCAGTAATGCTTGTTTATTTCAAATTAAGGGCGTCACCCCCTCGCCCAGCCTCTCTCTCTCTCTCTCTCTCTCTCTCTCTCTCTCTCTCTGTTTTGTTTCGGATTCTACCTCTTTACCGACTCACCCCTGTGACTGACACGTTTACGTAAACTGAATTATTATTCCCAAAGCTTTCCGTAAGTTAGTGTAAGCCTACGGTAACACTTGTGTCTCTGCATATTTTTTTCAGTAACATGAACTAAAAGCTTGAGTTATTTGCCATGCAAAATTTGTCAAACAAACGCTGAAAGCCAGTGACTGTCATTAACTGTTGAAAACTTGTATGAGAAACAATCGAACTTTGTAATCGACTGAAAACTAGTCATGAATATTTAAGCGGTGGATCCCATGCGATGACCATTGGTTAAAATTGCGAGAAAAATAGTCTGCATGACAACAAAATAATTATTCTTTTTCACTTGAGCTAGGCAATGAAATTAATTATGTTTGATGTAGCATCGTAAATAATACAGCATTGAAGAAAATATTTTAATATTATGATATGAAATGTTAACAAACTCAAGATTTTTCAACTAAAAATACGATGAGTATTCAGGATAATCAATGTTGTTTTAGAAAAGGAAAAAAGAAAAATAGCTTGAAATATATGAATGATAATTCTGTAGCAAAAGAAACAACAGCGAAATGTTACAGTGATAATGCTCCAGAGAAAATGCATTCGAATGTGTATTTATTTTCTTCAGAAATATTCGAATATATTTTCTCAGTATTGTTATGAAATTCAAAGAAAATGTTTTTGTTAGGAGGCAGTACAGAATTTTTAGGGGGAAATAACATAAAAGCCAACATCGCAGATAAAATTCGATGCAAGTAAACTTTAAAAACAAAGACATGCCATGCAATTAACGCTGACCTTTACTTTGCCTGACTCAGGCAAAGTATGCGGCAAGATAAATAGCCTGCTAAGTCTCCCCAATATTGGAACTTCTCCAACAGCTCAAGTATATGTACAATAGTATATATATACATATATATATATATATATATATATATATATATAGTTATATATATATATATATATATATATATATATATATATATGTTTGAAAAAGTGTATATATAACATAATCCTGACAAAAAAGTACAAAGTGTTGTTCAAACTGGCCAATGTTTAGTTCATTTTTCGCTTTAGGGAACCCAGAAAATCTCTAAAACTTAGAGTGAGATTCTTTAAGAGTATTAAATACACTTCATTGCGGACATAATTTTGATAGTATTAACTAAGGTACCGATTCCAAAGGAAGATCGCCAACGTCAGTTAATACACCTAGTGTCGAAAATATCATGCACCAATGCCAAAGTTATCCGGCTTCTATAAGCTATCCATATTTATGCGTTGGTTGACCTATCTATTTAACGATACAAATAATTATAAAAGTGAATATTGTAGAAGCATACATACGAAAGAGGTATCTATCAGTATAACATTGTTTACGACAGACTGATTCTTAACCATTTCTAGAACTTGTTTCCTAAACTGATGGTATAGCTTGAAAATAACCGGAGTCCTTTCTTGAAAATTAAGCTCATGGCTTGAAAGTTAAACAGGAATTTAATTGTGGCAGAACTTGTAATGACTAAACCTGCTTGCTCTTAGTACTATCCGATTATAAACGTAACGAGAACGTCAGGAGAAATAACAGTTAGGAGAAATGTGTGAAATATTATTAATATTTATATGTCCCTTTGAGGATAATTGTCTTCATTACTCTCTTCTCCAGCGTTCCCAGAATGCTATTATCTTCTTGTTTAGAAGGAAGGTCCGTCATCACTCGGAGAGAAGATGCCCTGAGTATTTTTGCATGGTTTATGGAACTGAACATCATTCGTTTTGCGTTATTTTTTATTTTTTTTTTTTTTGCAAGGGAAACGCATACAGAAATTTATAACTGGTAGAATTTCCAACAAGTAATAATGTTTTTAATTTATCAGTGATTACTACTGACTCAACATCTTAATCTGCGTCTCAAAATTCCGATATGTTGTGTTTTAATGAAACAGTTAAAAAAGAAATTCGTTCGGATATTAGGAGTGTTAGGCGTACGTGGATGGATTTTGAGCAGCTTTCAACGGTGATAATCTCTACGGATTTCAAACTCCAAGTGTCATTGTGTCAAGTATTTTGTATTTGTTTGTTTTATCGCTCCCTTTCTGAAAGATTAATATAAAGGTGCTTAAATGAGTGTTTTCTTTATATGAACCACTACTCTTGAAGTAATTGAAATTATACATGTACTTTTTAAACATTTAAGTTAATATTTACGTTTTCCTGGGGCTATAAAATATTTTTAAAAATCACAAATTTCCTCTGCAGTTATTATCAGTCACTAGATTGAGTCCTAACCTTGATCACAAGCACAGCACGAATCTTAAATCCTGCCACTTGGAGGCATCATTTAATAAAGCTCATTAGCCCTCTTCGCTTGAACGAGATTGAAGAATTGCGCAACCTCGTTCTTTCTGGTTTTTGAGTTAAACGAGATGAACCTTTGAATTAATGAAGTTAAAAACTTGACACAGATCACAATTACGTTTACGAAATACAAATTACCCGATTCTTCTCGTGAATATGCATGGGCGTAACTGATTGATTGATTATGTTCCGAATATTTGTAAATTGCCTGTGCAAAACTGATTTTCTCTAGTTTTAATTATCAGGTAGTGTCATGTTAGTAAATTCAATATATTTTTGACACATATATATATATATTCATGTATATAAATTTTTTGACATATATATATATATATATATATATATACATGTATATAAATATTTTATATATATATATATATATATATATATATATATATATATATATATATATATATATTTTTTTTTTATATATATAGATATATATATATATATATATATATATATATATATATATATATATATATATATACAAAGTATATATATATATATATATATATATATATATATATATATATATATATATATATATATATATATATAGCATATATATATATATATATATATATATATATATATATATATATATATATATATATATATATATATATATATATATATATATATATATATATATATATATATATATATATATATATATATATATATATATATATATATATATATATATATATATATATATATATATATATATATATATATATATATATATATATATATATATATATATATATATATATATATATATATATATATATATATATATATATATATATATATATATATATATATATATATATATATATATATATATATATATATATATATATATATATATATATATATATATATATATATATATATATATATATATATATATATATATTTTTTTTTTTTTTATACAGTAAAGCTCTTTGACTTCCAACGTCAGTTCTGTTTACTTTCTTTGTGTGTGTGTGTGTGTGTGTCTGTGTGCACATGAATAAAATTAATCCTTTTAAAATGGAAAAAAACAGGACCTGATTTTTTTTTTATTATTGCTAGTGAAAATTTGACAAATATAAGAACTGAATGCTCCGATTTTATAACAAAATGATCATTTTGTGATTGCGACAAAAACAACATGTTCCTTTTTCCTCTGATATTGGAAAATATCAGTTAAACGGATGTCGTCAAAAAAATAAGGAAATTTTTTTTTTATTATTGCTTACTTAAGATTAAGCCTGCCATATGCCATCACAGGCTCTTTCCAAAAGGTAGTCCGTAAGTATTAGAATGGTTAACGGGAATAAGAGGCGTTGTGTGCAAACCTAGACTCTGCGTGACGAAATGAAATGACAGATTTTTCGAACTCTTTCTCGGTATTTGACCAATGAATTTAAATCTAGAAAAGGAAGAACAACAAGATATGAATTTCTTCTTTATCAGGCAAATTGAACGAATCCTTTCGAAGGGAAAATAAAGACAAAGCGCCCTATATCCCAACGGAAGTACCATAGTTACCCATAAAGGCAAGGAACCGGGCACCGTCCGGCAATAAAGTAGATAGATAGTGGACGTTAGATAGATGGTGGACTTTATTGGGTGTTCCCGTGGTTAATGGGCGATAACACGATGAAGGGAGGGCACTTTACGCGCCTGATTATGGCTCCTCTTAGCCATCGTGATGACCAATTAAGCCATCATTTGAGGAGATGGAGGAGGGCGATGGACGCCTCGGTACTCCATCACGTTTGCGATTCGCGCTGTCCCCTGTGTGGCCTGTCAGATGAAGGTGGGATTCGTTGACTTATTTTAAAGATCATTTTGAATTATTAAATCTTCAAAAACTGTTTCGTTTATTATTTTAACTGGCGTCACGAAAGCAGTGGTCATTGATGCTGTCACTGAAACGAGTTGGTGAGGGAAATATTTGTGCT
>NC_089796.1:17314301-17319301 GCF_040412425.1 Macrobrachium rosenbergii | reverse complement strand
TCTACATTAAAGCAACAGAGCGTTTATCCAGTCATTTTATCATTCTTGTTATTTTTTTGTCTGCTTTTTTCCCCATTGCGTTTTTCCATATTGTGTCTCTCTGTACGTTTCTGTGTCGTATTAATGTCACCGACTTGCTTGAATATTTTTGTTAATGTCTATGACACATACATCATATATTTCCAATCCTTCATTTGTCTCCAGAGAGAGAGAGAGACAAATAAGGACTTTCTCCCGAAGACATTCCCCAGTAAAATCTCGCCGAGAACAAACGTGCTAATGATGAACTTCAATCACGACTCCCTGACCTGTCATTTTTATTCGATCGATAATTACGTCGTAATGTTCTGACGTTGCGAGACAGTAATTGCAGTGGGCACGTGAGTGATTTCCCATCGTTTTGACACTTCCTGTGGAACGGGTGTACAGTGATTGTACGGCCAGCTACGTAATTACGAGGTGGGTAATTCGTATCGTAGCTGTTCTTTGTGAATCTATCAGCGTTTATGTCGGTTTAGTAAAAATAAAAATTAATTAGAAAATAATATTTTGCAGTTGATTCTAGAATCGTGTACCCTCCAGACCTCGCCCCTCTCTCTCTCTCTCTCTCTCTAATGGAAAATTAGTTTACTTGAATTTCTCCTTACAAAATTTGCCATCCTTCAATTTTTATTGGTAATTAACCAATTATTCAGTAATTTAGGTAAACAGTTTATTTAATTAAAGGGTCAGTTAGATTAACATACGTCAAGCCAACCCATAAAGACGTGCCTTATTTCCAACAGAGTAATTAAATTAGCTAATAATTGAACACTTGAAGCAACATAGGAAATTCCCAATTAAGCATGCATAATCCATAGGGACGCTTGTTGCTATGTTGCAGACTTCCTTTTGCCTTTCTCGTAAGGGCTTCCTGAAGTCAATCCCACGTCCTTAACCCCCTCGGTGAGGTTGACCTTACATGAGGATGTGGTGATGTTACCGAGACCTTGCTGGAGGAGGGACCAGCCAAATTCCCTGTAAGGGTTTTATGAGCATCTAGAAATAATGGAATTTCGGCCTTAAGATCAATTTAGCTTTCGGCTAAATTTTTTTTTCTTTTTTTTTTGATGGGGTGAGGCCGGTAGATTGCCTTATGAGAATCTTTATGTACACTGTAATTGGCATTCCTTATATGTCATAAAAAGCGCCATATAAATTATTCTCGCACTCACTAGAAAAAAGATGCCTCAAGAAGAAAAACATGAGTTATGAAAGTTTCTTTTGATTGGTTTATAACTATTATAATTATCTAACAGCTCATGTTATACTCTTCAAACGTACAGTACAAATACTTATTACCTTTTATCCATGTGATGCTTTCACGTCCATATTTATCAAAATAATTTGTATATTATATCACTTACATATATACATTCGTTACAGATTGTTTGTGCAAATCTTTGGATATTATTTTCCAAACTTCAATTTGTTTCAATTGTACGGCCTTAGATGTTTTTTTTTTTTTTGTAGTGAAGAATATATTTGCCGTGACGTTTATTCCAAAACGGTAAATACCGTATTGCCATAGTGGCAGCGTTAGGTTTATCAAGGTCTAGTCAACGTCAATTCTTTCGTAGAAAAATCCTATATGGGACTTCTACATGCACTCCTGTGCCTAGGAGCTCGGTGTGAAGGACATTCAGGACTTCGGTGGGCGACCGCGTAGGATGAGCCAATAACCTACCCGGGCCTAGAGATTCTCGTCGTTACCCTGAATGATGTTTTGGGTATTTTCAGGCGTGACGAGGATTCTCGAAGATTAGGCGATTAAAATACATTTTCCGGATGATTTGAACTTTAAAAACTACTGGTGGAGAATTCAAGGGCGTCTTCAGGAATTAGTTCAGATTAGATATTGTATGAAAACACTTCTTGAAACACTGACGTACCCCGTAAAAGTTAATGCATGCAGTGTGTCCTACTTGGCGCACTGTGGACGTAACTATAGGTACTTTTGCAGTGCCTTTTTGGTCTCAACTGCATTGCTTTCTTCCTCTTTCTTTTTATCAGTTATCCTTGACCTCTTCTCTCTTAGTTGTCCAGCTTCTTTAACTTTACCTTGACCTTGTGTACACTTCTCACTGTAAAACAAATATTTCGAGCGAGGTCTGTGGAAGTCTAATTATTTGGCTCAGTGGTCTCGGTAAGCCAATTTATAATAATGGTAACAACAGCATCAATAATAATGAGTGATGTAAGTGTAAATGGATCAGTGATATCAGTGCGCCCAAAAAATCATAATTCACATCATGTTCGCCTTGTCAGTTATACAGAAGTGCTTAGCTTAGTGTGGGGTCTGTTACCCTAATCATAATTTTATTTATATATACTGTTGTATGTACATGAATTCAGAGATGACTGTATGAATCTACAATGAATGATGGTGTCGGGGTCAGTTATGTTTCTGCTCATGTTTTAGGAAAGAAATGAGCATTTGTTAAATCAGTCAAGAATTATCGATGTTCAGTTGAAGATTTCAGTGCCCTGTTCAAGTTAGATAAATGAAAGTTTTTGCTGCTAGAAGACGTCCTGAAAATCACTTTTTTTTTTACCACGGTAAAATCATGATAACACCTCCCTTAGTATAATCATTAATTGTGCAGTGCTGTTGAAATGTCCCTCTCTTGTGCTTCATTATACAGATTATTCCATAGGTTTCTGTCTAGCCAGGAAGTGGCTTTTTTGTATATAATTCCCAAGCTTTCATGACAGATATTTGTCTGCCCTTAAGCAATTATTAGTAAAGCACAAAGTGGAACACCTGCCAAGATATAATGAGTATTATAATGAGTGTCTGTATTCCTTCTCAAATCCTATTTTGTCCAAACACATCCCAGGCCAGTTCCTATTACCAGATAGAGAAAAATGGCCTCCAAATTAAACCGGTCAGAAATACACTCACACCACCGTAAACCATCACTTCTGTCTACTGCACAAATCACAGTAAGATACGCTCTAATATTTCATTTTTTATTTCAAATAGATGGAATTATCAGTTCAAAAACCAGCCTCATAAGTGAGTGGGCACACTGTTCTTTGAATTAATGATTCACACTGTAAATGATTACCTGGTATGTTTAT
This sequence comes from Macrobrachium rosenbergii, assembly GCF_040412425.1. Classification (NCBI taxonomy): domain Eukaryota; kingdom Metazoa; phylum Arthropoda; class Malacostraca; order Decapoda; family Palaemonidae; genus Macrobrachium; species Macrobrachium rosenbergii. The sequence goes on along the minus strand of NC_089796.1, from coordinate 17,316,178 downwards.
ATGGGAGATATACATTCATTGGCTGGTTCTTCTTTGTCGTATTATTTTTCTATGGATTTTGTAAGCGGTGGGATCTTGGCATTGAATAAGAAGGCGTAATTTGGTAAGATGATATTCGTGGGTCGTCTTTCTCGAGTGTATGCGCTTGTTTGTTGACCTGATGTTGTAAACTCGTTACGTAAGCTAGTCTATATTATCTCTCTCTCTCTCTCTCTCTCTCTCTCTCTCTCTCTCTCTCTCTCTCTCTCTCTCCTTAAATCTTCAGCTAAAACCCTTATGGACAGAGTCTACAGACTATAAACCCAACACAGGGATCTCTCTCTCTCTCTCTCTCTCTCTCTCTCTCTCTCTCTCTCTCTCTCTCTCTCTCTCGCCTTAAATCTTTAGCTAAAACCCTATGGACAGAGTCTACAGACTATAAACCCAACAGGGCTCTCTCTCTCTCTCTCTCTCTCTCTCTCTCTCTCTCTCTCTCTTTCTCTCTCTCTCTCTCTCTCCGTAAATCTTCAGCTGAAAACCCGTATGGACAGCGTCTATGGACTATAAACCCAAGAGGGCTCTCTCTCTCTCTCTCTCTCTCTCTCTCTCTCTATGTTTAGTTTTGTGGCGAGAAGAAAGAGTTAGTAAGAATCAAGAAGTTGAGCAATAACCACATGACGGATAGTGGTCACCAGAAATTCCTCATAACAAGAAACCTACCATACGCCCGCCGTTCTTCTATGTGATTTTTTCTTCTGCTTTTTTTTAAGATCGGAAGTTTCTTTAGACGTGTTATTTTCACATCGATTGTATTTTTCCATTTTGTTGACTTTGGATGCTTTTTATCTCAGAAGACCTACACTGTGAAAATAGAGAACAAATCTTACATAATGTGATTTTCATAAATTTTCCAGCTTCATTATACAACTGTTTGTATCATGACTTACTATATTGACTTCGGGCCTTATTGTGGCCCTTTCTCCAACACCAGATGTCAGTTTTAACACTTTTCAATAACGTTTGGTGCATCAAAAGTCAGGGACGCTAACCCAGCCTCCGCTTTTATCCGGGCCTGGGATCGGTTTGAGGCTGTAAGCTGAAGTCTGAGCTGTAGCCTTCTTGACCAATCCAGTCAAACTGCTCTCCACTTCCAGAATTTTAAATTTGCATTTAATATTATATCTTCCTCTCTCTCTCTCTCTCTCTCTCTCTCTCTCTCTCTCTCTCTCTCTCCTCTCTCACACACACACACACACACACACACACACATATATATATATATATATATATATATATATATATATATATATATATATATATATATATATATATATATATATATATATATGCATTTGTATATGCTTTTATATGTATATATATACATATATATATGTATGTATATATACATATATGTAATATTGCAAGCCTGTGAAATCAGATTACAAGATCGTTCATTTACTTCCCCTCTTCCCTTGCTGTGATAATTGCCATCATGTTCTCGCCCTATTCTTTTTCCCCGAGATAAGAGTTGATTGCTTCATTATGTTCTATTGCAATGATGCTCTAGCACCGCAACATCCGGGGTTTCGCGTGGGTCTCGTTTGATCTTCGCCGTCTCTTCGCTTTTTTTGTTGACGTGTTTATTTCTCTCCCGTTCTTCCTGTTACTTACTTTCTTATCTGTTCGGTTTGTGCCTCTGTATATTCTTTTTCTGAACTTCACGGTTATTAGGTATGAGTTTGAATGTAACAGTGACTGTTTGTGTGTTGTCTCTGATGGGATCCCCTGTTATGGAAAAACTATATATATATATATATATATATATATATATATATATATATATATATATATATATATATATATATATATATATATATATATATATATATATATATATA
>NC_089796.1:17156801-17311801 GCF_040412425.1 Macrobrachium rosenbergii | reverse complement strand
GCTCTCTCTCTCTCTCTCTCTCTCTCTCTCTCTCTCTCTCTCTCTCTCTCTCTCTCTCTGGTTACGAAATTATCTTTGCCTCATTTTCGATTCTCCTCTCAATTCTCTCTCGTTCTTTTTTATATTTATCGTCTCTTTTGTTATATCCTTTTCGTCTTGTGTTTAGTGTTAATGTCAGTTCCTTGTGCATAGTTGAAACACTCCATGTTTATTATAATCAAATAGATGGTCCCCACGTAAAAAAAAGAAATCACGTTTCAACACAGAATCCATTTTAGTGAAGTTGCGCGAATTGTCTATCAATTACGTTATTCTGTACAGAAAAAAGTGACCCTTCCTCGTTATCTCGAAAATAATTACGAACAATAGAACATAACGTTACACCTAACTATAATAATTGCTACTTGCATTTTTTTAGGGGCGAATGTTATTCAGAATATAATTATAGTCACTACAATATTCACGTATGATTTATAAACTTGAATAGAAGTCTCAAATGGTTTTAGCAGCTTTATCAAAGAAATACGTGTGACTATGTTCCACTTATTGATATTCAGTTATGAATTTTGAATGAATTTTTGGTGAAAATAAAGGATAAAAGAAAGACCCTTGCTCCAAATACCAACCGTCAGTCATCAATTATTAGTTTATTTAGTAAGAAAAGAAGAGACAAGAGAATAACAGTTGTAAATTTTAGTTCATTTAGAATGAAAAAAAAAAGAAAAAATTAAACATTTTCGAATTGTGACCATCGTTTCGCTTGACCGTCAGTTATAAGCAGACAAAAGAAACCGGGTCACACGTAGTTGGTCAACTGTGACCACATCGCTTTTGGCAGTGATAATCTATCCTGAATTTCGAGTTTTTATATAAAAGACAATAAAGAAAAGAGACCTCTGTAAATATTACAGAGCGGGAACTGCAACAGAGAAGTATTCTTAACATAATCCCGTATTCAAAACAACGCGGGGAAAAAAGGGTAATTTGAAGACAAGCATTCTGAGTCATAAGAAGGTTATTGGTGAATAAATTAAACTACCTGATACGCTTAATTAGGCTCCAGTCATAAGGTCCAAGCCGAAGGCTGTTGAGAATGCCTCTTATGGCTGCAATTAGACAGCGCCGTTTTGACGTGGAGATAATCGTCTGGAAGGTAATTGCCTTCATTTACCTCAGCTCAATTAGCGATGCCACATTACTGCCAGTGCGCGTTGAACTAATGCACCGTGCCAGGAAAGTTAGAGAGAGAGAGAGAGAGAGAGAGAGAGAGAGAGAGAGAGAGAGAGAGAGAGAACTGACATGAGGCTAAGAGCTTGGTTTCTTATGCAAGCGATCCTTTGCACAATGCAACAGATACATAATCTAATATGGGGAAGTCAGTCGAGTGTTTTTGCGTACAAGTTCTGGTGTCAATGGTATCAGAAGTAATGGAGTGTGGATAAGCTTTCAGATGAACATTTCTTCGTGCAATGAATCTTTTTCATTCGAATGGTCTCTCTCTCTCTCTCTTGTACACACACACACACACACGCACGCACACACACACACACACACACACACACACACACATATATATATATATATATATATATAGAGAGAGAGAGAGAGAGAGAGAGAGAGAGAGAGAGAGAGAGAGAGAGAGAGAGAGAGAGAGAGATCGCCCCAATTCCCAACAGAGTTATACTCATTTCCATAATTGACGTCCATACACCTGAACTGAATTTTGTACGGAGGAACGTAAATTTGGCATCCCCATAAATGTAGGAGAGACTCCCAAACCATATGAAATCGTGAGTTATTAATATATTCAAGAATATACTGAAAAAGTCAAACGAGCTTCTAAAATATTTCTCTAACATTAAACCGTTCCCATAATAGAGGTGGATCCTGTGAAAAGGAAGGGAGGTGAACACTGCCTCATTCACACTCTAACTGGCTAATTTTGGATGAGTTCCCTGGTATATAAAATCTCCACAGCACTAGCTGCTCTTCGGTCAGAATCCTACCATGCACCCTCCTTTTTAGACTCAGCATAATATAATTCTTAGTCTCATATATCACCTTTACTCATGTACCAAGAAATAAATCACACTTTCACTGCTGTATCTCACTTGTTATGCAGACAGCTCCTGATGTCTTACTATTTTGTAACCCTAAGTTGCCCTCTTTTCCACCTCAACAGTAACTTCTACAGGAATTCTCAAACTTACTTTAATTCCTTTCACTCCTGTGTCATTCAACTCTGCTTCAGTTCTGTCTTCCACATTCAGCAAATCCTCAAAATGCTCATTCCAGCAACCCAGGACTAAACTGCCTTCATACCTCATCTCTCCATTTACATCTTATATCCTGAGATGCATTTGCTCATTAACCTGCCTCTTCATTTACCTCCTTTTAGAACAAGTTACTCTCGTTTAAGTCCTTTATCACATTCCTGGCCTCCAGCCCCCTCTTTTTTTATTTAGCTTTCTATAAAAGAAAACTATTGTGCCGGCTTTGTCTGTCCGTCCGCACTTTATTCTGTCCGTACTTTTTCTGACCGCACTTTTTCTGTCCTCATTTTTTCTCTCCGACCTCAGATCTTAAAAACTACTGAGGCTAGAGGGCTGTAAATTGGTATGCTGATCATCCACCCTCCAATCATCAGACACCAAATTGCAGCCCTCTAGCATCAGTAGTTTTTATTTTATTGAAGGTTAAAATTAGCCATAATCATGCTTCTTGCAACGATATAGGATAGGCCACCACCAGGCCGGGGCTCATACAGCATTATACCGAGACCACCGAAAGATAGATTTATTTTCGTTGGCCTCGATTATACGCTGTACAGAAAACTCGAATGCACCGAGGAAACTTCTGCGCATTTTTTACTTGTTTTTATTATATATCATCATCATTCTCTCTCATCTTCTTCTTGACCACCTTATTCATCTTCCTGTGCTCCCGCATAATATGCTTTTTTCTCCGTCTTGCTCTTGCGCATGAAATAATCTCTTTTTGTCCTACACTAAGCGTTCCATTTCCTCATCGCTCTGCACACTAAATTTATTCCCATTTCCCACCTTCCTAAAACCACAAACACTTCTTGCTGACTCAATAACCCCATTCTGGGATTTTGCGCACTCTTCATACACTCCTTCAACTTCTGTGCATTTAACTGAAGCCCATTGTTTATACATTTTCTCATTATATGTTTCTCCGTATATATATATATATATATATATATATATATATATATATATATATATATATATATATATATATATATATATATATATCTTCTTTTAACGTGCTTTTTCCCATTTATAGGGGTAAACACGATGCCTTCTTTTGACTTTTGATTTGATTTATTATATATATATATATATATATATATATATATATATATATATATATATATATATATATATATATATATATATACATACATACTTATATATAGATAGATGGATATAGATATAGATATGTATATATATATATATATATATATATATATATATATATATATACACATATATATATATATATGCATACACAGCGCCCTTTGCCTTTCAATTGAAGGACCTGGGTTGATCCCGATGTGAGTCATAAAATTACATCCGTTCCACGCGTGATTTTGTGCTCATTACTTATACATATATATATATATATATATATATATATATATATATATATATATATATATATATATATATATATATATATATATATATATATATATATATATATATATATATATATATACTGTATATATATGCGCTTTTCAAGTTACCTGAGCATATAATTGCTTGTTCATTACAAAACGTTCTGCAGGTGAAACTATATCTCTTTCAGATCTTGTGTCCTGCAGCCTATAATGTGTCTGCTTTCCTCCCCAGAGATATAATGTAGAAGAAACAGCGATACAATCAAGAAAGCGTGTTACTTTTTTCGAGACCACATCACCAATTTCACTATGATACACGAGATGAGTTGTGTCTCTGTGATACACGAGATCAGTTGTTGGTCGATTTTTTTACAAATCTGAAAGAAAAACACTGACAACACGCTACTTTTTCAACCGTACGGTTTCAGTTGTATGGGTAATCGTGTAGTGGTTAGGTGACGTAATCCTGCGGATGGATGGACTTTGGCTTTCTATTCGTGTTACGGTGTTTATTTATAGGCAACAGTGGTTTTGTAGATATAAAAATAAGAATACGTTGGTAAAATCACAGGTATATATATATATATATGCAAACTCGTTTGTATTAAGATAGAATTATACAATGAAGATTTACAGAGGCATAACTTGCTTGTGTGTCTGTGTGTATGTATGTATATATATATGTACATACACATATGTATTATATACATTTTTATATATATACTGTATATAAATATATATACTTATATATATGTGTATATACTGTATACTGTATATATATGAATATATATAAATATAATATATATAATTAGTTATATGCGCGTGTGTCTATGAATGTATATTTGTGTGTAGCAGACAAACAGAGAATAGGGAAAGCATTATTGTAACTGTCAGTACACGTTTAGAGGCCACATTATTTACTAGTCACTGAGTGCCTTCTTAGCAATCCTTATTACCATAATTATGAATCTTATTAATAGAATCATCAGTGCCGTTGTAACTGCAGTAATACCTGCCTGTGTTCCCAGGGGACGGACGGGTGAAAGGACCACAAATTCCCCGAATTTCCATCGATTTTATAAGACTGTAATTACACCGTGTCCTGCCCCGTCCTTCATTTATGATCCTTGCGGCGTGTGATTACCTTCAGAGCCGCACTTCAGGAATTTCCTTTAGCATTATGTTGCCTAATTTTCATTACATTTTTTTTAGATTTTGTTTCTTTAGCATATTTCTGATATATTTTTTCATAACAGCATCGTTCCGGTTTTTTTTTTTATAGACGGATTTCATCTGCAAACTTCTTGCATACATTCATTGATATTTATTTTTATTAGGCTTTGATTTGCATTCCGTTTCACGTGTTGCTTCTTTGAAAGACTGTCTGTGTTTTGAATGTTTTTTAAACCATTTTAGGAACGTTCGTTTTGATTCATGGCAAAAGTCGCAGAAATAAAGATAAAGCTGAAAACATCATACAGTGACTAACAAGAGTTCAGATTATATATATATATATATATATATATATATATATATATATATATATATATATATATATATATATATATATATATATATAATATATAAATATATATATATATATATATATATATATATATATATTTATATATATACGGTACATATATATATGTATGTGTGTATGTGTGTATATGTGTGTGCCCATGTATGGGCTTTCATGTGTTCTGTATGTGCATGCATACATATGCATATATTCATAAACGATCATACGTATATTAAATAAGTATATTTTTAAGACAATGGATATGAAACCGTATGTATTCAGTACAAAAATACTCTGGCATCTAATCTTGGTCATACAACTAGCATTCCACCGCAGTAACCCTTCTCCATTCCCGTTCCAGCCGAGTGTGTATTCGGACGGCGATCGATTCCAGGAGATCGGAACAGGACCGGTGTATCGGCTGGAGATTCCCAATTGCCGACTGGAAGACACTGGGGCCTACAGCATCCTGGCCAAGAACGATCATGGAGAGACGAGGGCTGTGGTGTCCGTTCAGGTCTACGCGAAAGGTGAGAATGAAAGTGAGCTACTAGACACACACACACACACATATATATATGTGTGTGTGTGTATGTGTATGTATATATGTGTGTGTATGTATGTATATATATATATATATATATATATATATATATATATATATATATATATATATATATATATATATATATATAAAAATAAATATTTATGTACATATATATTTATATATATGTAAATATATGTGTATGTATGTGTGTGTATATTATTATATATATATATATATATATATATATATATATATATATATATATATATAGAGAGAGAGAGAGAGAGAGAGAGAGAGAGAGAGAGAGAGAGAGAGAGAGAGAGAGAGAGAGAGAGAGAGAGTACTTTTCATTACATAAATCAAAGACCATTGTTCACTTTCTCATCTTCTTTGATGAATTCACAAAATGATAAGTTGATTCAGATGAAGCGATTTTGTAATATTTTTGTTTATTATTGATTAGTTTCTTAATTATCATGAAAAATATAAGATTACTTCCTACCGATTATTTTGTTATCTCTTAAACGAAAATTAATAATTAATCCCTATAATTATATGCTAAGAGACTTAGCTTTGAGATTTTTTAACTTTGTTTTTGTTTTCCTTATTTACTTTTTAAGACAAAGTGGATTTTCAATCTTTATTTGGTTGATATTTCACCAATATAAATAATAGTGCACTCTAACAGTTTTGTCCTTTATTACCAATTTCAAATAATCTCTCTCACCGGTAAAATGCTGTTAAGATCCTTTTTTTGTATTTTTTGCATTTGTATATTGTTTACTCTTGTAGGGCTTTCCCGATTGTTAATATGTATTTCTTTGTTTTTATCTTCCTTAGGCCTAAAGGGTGAACTTGAAGGCACACCAGTAAAGAGAGGGTGAGTGTTAGTTGAAATTTTCATTTTTAGAGAATAAATTGTTTTTGTCATTGAGAATATTTGTAAATAAATCTTCAATTTAAGATCTCAGCGTGTCTGCAATTAGGTCGACTGATTTTGTTTTGTAAACTGGCGTCACAAAACTACAAGAAGTATAAACAGCCAGTGACTGATAAGAATATAGGTACCATACATGACAACAGTTTGATTCCTTCATCGTAAAAATGGGTGTGTGACACACTCAACTCCCTCGTTAAATGTATTTTTATTACTTGGCTTTAGTTATCCGGGATCCATAAAAGTCATTTAAGCCTCTTTGTATTCACCAAAATCTAGTCTTTCCGTCAACTGCACATCCTGACTTGTTTTGAGTATGCCTGAAATATAGTGTTTAAGTGCAAGTGCGCTCTAGACGTTATGCATTTATTATGTTATGTTGCTGACAGGCTGGATAAGTAAGTTTTAGACTTGGATAGTTTTAGTCAATGGGTAATGCATACCATTGCTAAAGAATGGTTATAGCGTGACAGATTTGTAATTTTGCTACAACAAAAATAAGAGAAACCCTTGAGGTACAATATCCAGAAGAGGAAAATATTGAGATACGAAAACACATAGGAAACATTAGAAGCCAAAGGGTGTAATGCATGGTTATGGGTGTAGAGATGAAGTACTATTAACTTTAAATGTTAACAGATGCATCACAGCATAATCAAAATAGCTGCCGGAAACAATATAGAAGTGGATAGAGAAGCAAGGGAAGTTTGTTGGTTGGTTTAGATTAAGCCTGGTTTAGAATTCTACTCGGTCCTCGGACCATCTATCCGGAGCAAGAGTAAGTTTGGCTCGGTCATGTAGAGAAAATGGAAGAATATGTAATGGTACAGTTGCTTCACGAGCGAATAAATAGAAATGCAGTTGCTATGCAGATGGAGTAACAGATTTTCCAAGACAGAATTAACCCAATAAAAAGTACCGGGACTAAAGTGCATCCCATAAGTACTTATTTAAGTGTATGAAGTGGCCACGAAGTTGTATACTGTAAGTTTATTGCCGAAGGATTCGTCCTTGACTTAGCAATAAGGGAATAGAAGGGGCCAGTAAATTTCCTTCTTAAGTAATTTTATTTCAAAAGGAGGTTATTTAGTTAATTTTATTTATAAGTATTTCAAATAGATTGACTTATCTGACATTATGGGGTGGCTTAAAGGCAGTAAGCATCAACGATGAAGAAAATTTGCAACTTATAAAAAATGAGGGAGATAGATGGACACATCAGAAAAGAATATGTCTTCACTCATTCCTGAATGGAGAGAGAGAGAGAGAGAGAGAGAGAGAGAGAGAGAGAGAGAGAGAGCATTGGAGAAAACCAGATCTCTTAAGTGTTAAGGGAGAGGAATCAGAAGCTAACGACTGTCAGACGATACCCATCGCGAAGGACAACATTGAGAATTCTTCTTGGCTTTGCCCACCCGCCCGAACTCTTGGTTCGCTATTTGTTTTTGTTTATCGGCTATTTGTTTACGAAACACCCTTCTCGCATCCCCACAAAGGCTCATTTAAGGCCGGGCAAGATGATACGCCATTTTTGTTTCGCTGTTGCGCAGTCGCTTAGGGTGCGCTCCAGCCTTTGCTTGTTTTATACCGGGTACTATTAATATCATCTTTATTCTTAACTTCATTGAATAATTAATCGGTTGACGCTGATAGTTTTGGCATTTTTGAAATGCGGGGTACCATTATCTTGGAGTTTATAAACTGACTTAGTTTTGCTATTGATGCCGGACAATAGTTTCAAGTATGTAGCGTTGAAGTAATTAAATCAGTCTGTTTCTGTATAAAGTCGTCACAAAGTTGTTTATAGGATGTAGTTTTATTGATTTATTTATTTATTTATTCATTTATATATTTCTTACGCCATTCCTGGAGAATTATAACGTGAATTCTACTTAAACTGACAATGCATAAAATTGTACTACCATCATAATTAGGTCTGTTTGGCCAATCAGTTACTTTAGCTTCTGGATAACGAATTGTAATACTTTGTTCAGCTTCCATTTGGGTTATTTTAAAGGTCTCTGGTTTGAATCCTTCGTTGTTTATAGCCTCTAACTAAGTAAAACCTAGTACTGTATCTCGTACATCACAAAATTCAGTTGACCGTGAAAGTGGTTTAATCTTAGAGAATTTAAGTGTTTGAATAGATGAGAGCTAGCTGCAGAATTATTGTTGCTATTATTATTATTTGCTTCTTGGGCGGCAAAACAAATTGCGTAAACGCAGTTGATGAGGCACAACCCCAAGTAAATATACGACGGTACGTGCAAGTAACTAATCATGCGTCTGTAATTATTGCTATATGAATTTGACAGTGAATCGCTTACCTGTCAGTTCAACTAGCAGCATGAAGCCCCCTAAACTATATATATATATATATATATATATATATATATATATATATATATATATATATATATATATATATATATATATATATATACAGTATATATATATATATATATATATATATATATAGATAGATAGATAGATATAGTACATATATGTGTATATATATATACACACATATACAGTATATATATACACTATATGTATACATATATATACGGTGTATATAAGGGGGCATTGTGTCTATTACAATTACATATATATGTGTATATATATACACACTCACACATATATATGTATGTATATATATATATATATATATATATATATATATATATATATATATATATATATATAATTTTCTCAAAAGCAGAAAGATGAAAATTTTATGGTGTATATTAGTAGGGGATCTTTGTGCATATTTTCGTTGTACCATGAAAAGTCAGAAGTAGCAGTAGTGACAGGTGAGGGAGGAAAAAAAGGGCGTGGGAAATAGAATAGCGGAGGAGGAAAAAGAGGGCAGACCCATCGCTCGGGCTTACTCCTTGCCTTGCAGATACTCACCAGGACAAAGATATACCCTAGTACAAAGATGAGTCACAGTTTGTGCATGTTTTTTAATTAATAGCTTGGCGTCGCACCCCGAAAGGTCAACGACGCCCTGCAAATTATTCATAATTATTCTTTTGTCCTATATTTCTTCATGTTGTTCCCGTCGTCAATGACTTAATTAAAGTGACAAACAATATGATAAAAATAAAAAAGATATCACCACGAGTAAAGATAAATAATTATAATTCTGATAGTAACATGGAAAAGAAACTTTAAGTATTAGAGCACTAATCTTAAGACATCAGAAATGGCGGAGGCCGCAGAGTAGACCTGCGGTTGAAACGCATTTTGCGGTCTCAAGTCTCCTGACCTCCGCTTGCGGTCAGGTCACGTTTACTGAGTGACTATGGTAAGAAGATTGACCTTGGAAATAATGTTGCTCTTTGCAATGGAACTGATACCACTGGGATACCCAAGTGGGTATCCCCTTTTAAGGGTATCTGTGAGTCATCGATATTTGACTTTGTATGAGGACTGCAAACTGCTCAGGTTTTATTCATTTATTTATTTGTTGCGTTCTGTCTGTGTTTTTGCTTTTAGATCAGTTGCAGAAATTGCAGAATTTTTATATTTTTGAGGAGATTATCATAAGTTTTTGTCTTGTGTGGTTACTCCCACGCTTATCGTTTATATTTACGTAATCCTTGTAATAAACAGAGTAGTTAAGTTTCTTTAGATAGCGCAAATGAGTAAAATTACTAGGTACCATAGGAAAATTATTGCATTTCAAATTGTAAATTTTTTTGTTACAATAATTGCATCTCCTGTTATAAATGCCTGCGATGATTATTATATTTGACATTTATTATTATTATTACTATACTGCCAACCACTTGCAATCCTAGTTATAAGGTAGAATCCTATAAGCCCAAGGACCTCAGCATTTAAGGTATCCCTGTAAGGAAAAAGAAATATTAGAAGTAAGTTATAAACGAAAAGAGAAATAACAAATAAAAGCTAAGATACCCTACATATAAAAACAAATAAGTTAAATCAACAAGTAAAATGTGAGGTGAGACTCGTTTCTTCCTGCTCAAAAAAACTTAATTAAAATTGCGTCAAGGTTGAACTTCTGAAACTCCCACGATTCGACTGCATGATTAGAAAAAAATTACAATCTGCTCATAGCAGGAACAAAATTTTTAGAAAACTGTGTGGCATTGAACCTCATGTAGCAAAATGCCATACTTAGAAAACTGGGTACTAAGTGTCATGTAGTATATCACTTGGAAGATATGAATTCAAAGATTATCAGAAAAAGGCATTACAGGATGCGCAATGAGCTAATTGAACGACAGTGCCAGAGATTAATACAAATATGTGAGGTAGGAAATTTTATACAACTCAAGTTTTTGTCCAGTAATTAAAGATGCGAGTCAGCTGCTGAAGACCAAACAGGGAACAATATTTAAAAGCTGGCAGAATAAAAAGAACAAACTTTACCTCAGGGTAGACAGGCCTTCAGCAATTGCGAAAGCTTTTCTCTGACGTAGATTGTTTTGTGCAGTCGAAGAAGACATAGGTTAGGTATGATTTTCAAAAACGAAATTGCAATAAAAAAAAAGGACAACTAGAATTTTAAGTGAGTTTCATATAGATACAGAAACACCGTACATGAGAATTTGATCCATGTTAGGGTTAAACTTCATCCCCATAATTTGCACCATGCACTTAATTTAGTTAAATCTCTGTTAAGAGATTTAGCAGGCACAGGGCCAAACCTTGTGCAGCATGCTTGTTTTCAAGGCCATAACCACATATTTGATATAATAAGTAATTGTACCGTAAGAAACACCAGAGATTAGATATCTGTAGTCACTATGATGCCTGTTTAGAACTAATACTTACGATCAGTTTGCTAAATAATCAATGATAAGAAGAAATTGTCCACTGACTCCCACCTATCGAAGTTTGAAAACAAGGGTCCATAACTGACATGGCCAAAGGCAGCACTAAAATCAAGACCAATCATACGAATTTCATGTCTAGAATCTGATTTCTGGACGGCAGTGGAAATTGAAAAAAGATCACAGCAACCCAAGCTTTTGGAAAATCCAGATTGTAGACTATGGCATTCAGGTGATCAGTGTACTAATTATATATAAGTTTAGGTATCTTACATACCTAAACTTATATATAGTATATAGTCAAGTTGTAAGGAGTGGAAGGCTGTAATTATACACATGGTTTTGTTCGTTTTGATATAATAATAATAATAATAATAATAATAATAATAATAATAATAATAATAATAATAATAATAATAATAATAATAATAATAATAATTTATGGGGTTTTGTGTGCCTTATGACTGGTCAGTGTCTAAAAATATTAAATACACTCTTGTTTTGAGGTGCCTCAGTATAGTAAATATAAGTAATAAGATACTTCAACATGTAGCCATGTGTTGAAGTCATAAGGTTTCTGAAGATAATGATCGTAAGTTAGGCAGTTCATTTTTTTAACGTGATATTTGGTTCTCTTATTTGGCAGGATGCATCAGCTACCCAGAAGCATGACAGTTCAATAGGGAAGTCTGTTTAGATGGAGTCAGTAAATAAATAAATTATGAAATAAGCTTGTTTTTATATACAATGAAAGGCCAGGACTCTAAATCCAGACAGTGAAGTAAACAACTCGAGTTGTCGCCGCGTGAGATGTTTGTATTGTATTTACTTTGTTTTTATATTCTATACTGTGGATTATTATTATTATTATTATTATTATTATTATTATTATTATTATTATTATTATTATTATTATTATTATTATTATTATTATTCCGGAAGAAGACCCTCTCTCAGACTGACTTCATTGAATAGAGTGGCCGTCTGGATGTTATTATTATTATTATTATTATTATTATTATTATTATTATTATTATTATTATTATTATTATTATTATTATTCGTTTTAATATAAAGTAAAAAAAAACTATAAACTTAAGTGACTAAAATCATACCATCTCGTAAGAGACCCTTCGCGATACGCGCGAAACAGTGGGCCTCCTTGTGCCCCTCCCATTTACAAAAGGAGTCTTTGTGGCGGGGAGTTGGGGATTTGGCGGAGTAGCGTATCCCCTTTTTCCCTCCTCTTCATCACCATAATCCTCACTACCCGTCCCCAACCCTCCAACGAAGTCCTCCCCAACCTCGCCCCTCGGGATGCCGGTGGACGTGTCACTCAGAACTGGATCCCTGTCTCTATAAAGCTTCTTTATGATGCTCTCGCGTGACGTGAGGCTGCTCTGATATCTACAGCATCCTCTCATCCCGCGTGGCGTGTGTTGGGGTGCCTGCCTCGGGTAGGGCGGGGGCGGGGGGAGAGTGAGAGAGAGAGACAGAGAGTGAGAGAGAGAGGCGGAGTTTCATATCTCCAGTTGCCTTATCAAGCGGGATGTGTCTGCTTGGTGTTTACTAATGTGGCGCTTCTAGGAGAACAATGCCAGTTGTAGAGTTACTGAGAAGAAAATATTCAGGAGTTGTACAGTAGATAGCAGAGCTGTCAGCCGTCAGCAGTTATAAGGCTGGTGGTGAGTAGGCAGATCAAAAATACAAGGAAGAAAAATTTTAAACATTCGTATAGAGTTACGTCATGTAAAAAAAAAATTTTTCTTTTTTTTTACTGGAGCAGTGACATTATAATTCTGTATTTAGGCATTACATAACCTCCTTCGGTCGAGTTTTTCTCTTCTAATGTATCTTGCAATTAGTGTGGAATGTTGATTTTTTTAAAGAAATTTAATAAAGATATAATTTGAGTCCTTATCTTGAGACATGATTCAGAAAAATTTCATCTTACACTTCTGTCGATGAAAAGACCACCACGATGTAGTTGTTAGTTTTCTTTTTTTTTGGGGGGGGGGCAAACGATGTGGAAATGCGTGTGGGTGTGATCAGAGCAATTTGCATTGACACTGGATATTAAGACAGCAGTAAGTCAGCAATGTTCTTTTCATTTGTTCATGTAATTATAGGCCTAAATGTTTGTAATAAGTTAGAGGGATTATGTGGTCACTTTTTTCCGTGTGTGCAGTAATACATTATTGTAAGAGTGGCTTATTTCAAGAATTTCATTATTATGAATGAAAATGGCTCGTTATAAATGTTTTTATGTTACACCAGTTATTTACACTTGTTTCCATTTGCTTCTATGCAGGAGAGTCCTTCTGTTTTTCATAACAAATATTTTTACTTAATTGATTTGTACTTACAAATTATTGTCATTGACCCGATGTAGCAGATCACCTTAGCACCTTTTCTAATTCAGCAACCTTATTGTATTCCGCACTAAAGGCAGAAAGTTTGCCAAAATTTCTTTGAGATAAAACCGTGTTCTACCGTATAATATTATGGCAGGAAATGTCAACATTGCTCTGAGATAAAACTGTCCTGGTGTGATGGTGAAAAATCTAGAAACTCCTGTGAACTCAACTATTATTTCGTTGTCTTGGGGCAATACAAAATGTATCACAACTCCTTTGTAGAAAACTGTCCCGGTGTCATAGTAGAAAATTACTCAAAAATCTTTTAACCTGAACGACGTTAAGTACAGAATATAAAATGCCTCAACGATCTTTTTTCTTCTTTTAACTTTTCCAGCGTGATGGAGTTCTTGCCAGTGGTGACGCGCCCCCTGCAGGACGTCCGCTGCTGTGACGGAGACTCTGTCACCCTAGAGGCCCTCGTCGAAGCTCCTAAGAGCTCCATCGTCCGTTGGGAGAAACAGGGCAAGGTGAGTGAGTGATCATATCAAGGTTTGAGTGACTGTTCAGAAATCCTCAAAGACTTCTAAAACTTTCAAAAATACCAGTGCCTGTACTGATTGTCAGGAATTCTGTAGAGGATCAGGAACAGACTTCAGAAATTCAGACATTTAATTTCAAAGTTATTTTAATCCTAATTTAATCATGTCATCAAATAGAAAAGCTCAAAGGATTGTTCGGAATCTACAGGGTTTACACACTGACAGATGATCAGGGGATTGCTCACAAATCGACTAGGGTCCTGATTGTTGTTCACAAGTAAAAAAGAAATAAATTGTTTGTTGCAAACTGGACGAGTTTTTTGGATTGTTCAGATATCGGCAGAAATTTTAATGCTTTCTCAAACTTAGGTGAAGTTTAGAATTTAGACAGAGGTACTGGCGAATTTCATTAACAGACATAATAATCGTCCAAAAACAGAAAGCAATTTTGATGATTGTTCATGTTTCTACAGAGGTTCACTAGCACTTGTTTATGAACTTATTTTCATTTAATCTTAGTCCAATAGTAAATGAAAGATATCTACGCCTATCTTGGGTCACTGGGAGTGCAGAATTTATTTCAGAATATTCACATGTGTAATGCTTTATTGAAAATTGAGTGAGCCATTCATAATCTCAGCTCTCGCTCTCCCTTTCGGAACATCAAACATTTACATATCTCTCTCGATCATTTTTTTTAAGTGTTTTCTCTCACTGCCTATTTTGATGTCTGTTGACATCGTTGCCTGTCAGACTGTTGGCCTGTCCTGAATGTCTGCCGTTTTAAATGACCTTCATGAGCAAGCTGAATTGTTTTGTCTGAATATTGAATAATAACAAAATAATAAATTCATCTGCTGCGTCTTAAGCACCAATTAGTACCAGTGAAGATGTTATCTGTAATGCAGTTATCTGTGACTGACAACTTCTTTAGATTACTGCCGCATGAAAAGCGCTCAATACCTGATACTCAGGAACTAATAATGAAACCAATTGTTAGATGTTTTTTTTTAAATTTACATTCACCCCAAGGATCAGGGCTTTCCTTTTAGAGATAAAGAGGCTATTAATGCCGGTACGTGGAGCCTCGTTAAAGTATCCCTTGATGATTCATTGTGACGCTTGTGAGGATTGCCAAGGCGAAGATGCTCAAGGCTCCATGAGTGGATCTTTGAGGCCTCTGGTGTCTTCTGGTGTCTGAGTTTGTTTTATTAAATGATTTCTGTTTTGTGATTTACATGAAAAGTTGAAATTGGCAGCTCATTTCTTTGAAAGAGTCAAATTATCAACTGCTGTCCTAATTTGCATGCTTTGTATTGTTTGGTTTCTCTTAACAAATAATTTCTTCTCTGAAATGAGGTCATTTGATATTAAACTCCTGTTCATCAGAGGTCATAATTTATGGCTTTGTATTGGGGCTACGTAAATTATTTGTTTAGTGGAATATGATAATTATTTATGTTTTTGTAAATTAATAATTTCTATGAAACTGAGAAAAAACGTTCATAATAATAATTTGTATTTTAAAATTTCCAATAATATCATCTGTGTAATTTAGAAAGAAATGTCTCTGTTTCTCTTTTTTTTTCATAATGGAAATTAATCTTAGCAAAAGAAGCTTCTGAATTAGAGCCTGCGTAAAAAAATTATCTTGTAAAATCAGTAATTTATTTAACTAAATGCTCTGTTTTACGTTTTTTCTGTAAAAAGAAAATACCAAGCAATTTTTAAATATATTGCAAACGCTTATACAACTTAACGTTTTCGTAAAATTTATCTGTTTTGCCATCTTATTTACAAATTAAATCTATTTTTATTCTTCTCCATTCGCTCTTATGTGAACCTTTAAGAAGAATTTCATATATCAAATTCAGGCAGAGAATTTCATGATACCTACGTAAATGACAGCATTCATTAACAGATTTACCATTCAACTTTCTTTCTGTAAGACGTATGACCCACTTAGCAGCCAGCAAAGGAAGATTTATGCCTTTAAATAAAGATAACCGGCGGAGCATGGGTCATAAATATGCAGTTAAAAGATGAATTCAGTTAAAGGCACTTCCCTCCGTCAGTAACTGATAATTACTCCTGATTTATTACCCGGGAACAATGCTCAGATTAGCGGATACACATTAGTGAACAAAACGCATCACCCAACTGGAAGTTATAGACAGAAATGAACGAAGAAGAAAGTCAAGAATTTACCACATCTTTGCAGTAAATCATATTTTTTTTAGAAGTCATGTATTGATTGATAATTATATATTTGTATGTATGATAATGGACAAAGGTTTTGCGCTTTATTGTCAGCTGAACCTGAACCTCTCTTCAGATACTTTTATGGTAAACGTTTTCTATATCTATCTGTGTATCTATCTATCTATCTATCTATCTATATATATATATATATATATATATATATATATATATATATATATATATATATATATATATGTATAAAGAAAATTGTTGGGCTTATGATGAAGGAAATTTCCTCTTATTTGCGGAAGAAACAAATAAAGCAGTAATGACCTTAATTACAGCATCGACGTTAGAAAGTAGTTTCCCAGCACTAATGATAGTAACATAGCCAAGGGTTCGAAAATCGGTGATGAAACGAATTACATTAAAAGCGAGAGAAACTTAACCTTTGGGCATTCGTCGAACATAATTTTCCACAGAGGTGAAGGAATTCTTGTAGACTTAAGCTTTTACATCACAAGAAAATTGATATTTGGATTATATATATATATATATATATATATATATATATATATATATATATATATATATACATACATATACAGTATGTGTATGTATATGTATGTATGTATATATATATATATATATATATATATATATATATATATATATATATATATATATATATATATATATATATATATGTGTGTGTATATATATATATATATATATATATATATATGTATATATATATGTATATATATACAGTATATATATATATCTATATATATATATATATATATATATATATATATATATATATATTTCGTTATTATAGAGTGGTATATTTCCATATGCGCTTATTTTATTCATTTTTTTATTGTGCCTATTCCTCAGCTTGTTTTATTCATTGTTCTCTTAAAATAATTAATTCTGTGTTTTTATGCTTTTAACTTTATTAATTTTTATGCTTTTAGCCATTAATGTCAACGATTACAAGTCAGTTATACTCAGTACTTTCCCCTGTTATTTTGATTGTTATTGTTGTTCACATTTACTCTGTGTTTCCATGCACTTCTTGCCGTACATAGGTAACGCCGGCTACATAGTAATTATAAATGACATTATTATTATTAACAGTCGTAATCATTGTTTCCCCCAGGTCCTGAAACTTGGCGGTGACATCGAGAGCGAGTGGGACGGGTCCCGAGTCCGACTCAAGATCCGGGAGGTGTACCCCGAGGACGAGGGCGAGTACTCTTGCATCATCTTCAACGACATGGGCAAGGCTGTCACCTCAGCCACACTCATCGTTGAGAGTGAGTGTTACGGAGTCGTTCTTTGTGTTAGCACTGAGTTCCGTAAAAATACTTTTTCGTGTTGACACTGGATTGTGGGAACGACTTCCTTGTGGGAATACATTCTTTTAGTTTTAGAATTTGATTGATAAATCTTAATTATTAGAACTGAATAATGAAACTGCTGTCTCTTAGTATTAAATTCAGGTTCTGAAACTATTTTTTTTTTCCTGTGATAGAAAATACGAATCTTGGGAATGTTCTTTTGGTGTTAGAAATGAGTCCTTGAACAAACTATTCAATGAATTTTCCTATTTGTTTTCAGTATTTAAAATTTTACCTTTATACTTTGCTTAGTTAAACACAATAAGAGCATGAGTCGTAAGAATTATGAGCATGTGGATATTTAAATACGGCGATCATGCTATGTTAGGAGCTGCTACATACTGTATTGAATGACTGCATAGTTATTATATTATATATATATATATATATATATATATATATATATATATATATATATATATATATATATATTATATATGCATACACACACACACGCGCGCGCAAGTTATCACGACGTAGCTATATGCTTATTAATAGGAAAAAGAATAACGCTACTTGTCGTAAAACATTAATTTTCCCACATTCATTTAAAATATAATCACGCAATAAGAGTGCCACTTTTTAATCTGATATAAATATTGGTGAGATGATTTTACCCAGTTAGTATCAATCTCTTATTATATTGTAATTCTGTTACTCTGAATCCTACAACAAAATATTCGTTCACCCATTTTGTGCTAAACGATAGGTGTTTTATCTATTTTTTTATTCTCTTGTGGTTAAATTGTATTTATTTTTATCACCAGTGGCCGATGACAAAGAAAACGATGTGACAGTGCAAATGGAGCATCGTCCTGATTTATCCAGACGAACAACACCATCAAGAACTAACACTCCTTCCAGATGGTCGAGGTCACCCTCCGTCAATTTCCAACGTGAGTGAATTTTCTTTAGTATCAGCCTCATAATTCTTCGTTTTCTATAGCTGTGTTTTCTACGGGTTAGTGGTTTTCTATCATAAGTAATGGTAAACCTATGTAAAGTTTCGTCTTAATAACCATTTTTCTTTATGTATATGTTTGTTATGCTAAAAATATTATGATAGCGATGCTACATTGTCTGTGTATACAATGGTGGTGATTTGTGCATAATGGTGGCAGAGTAATTCATGTTTAGTTTATGAAAAGAAATTAGTGTCTAAATGTTCCTTGTTGCTAAAGTATACTAACATGTTTCCTCAGTTTATTGTTATGAGTAGCCGTGACCAAAGATCATTTCATAATTTGTGCTGCATTTAACTTCGCGTGTATTTACTCCTTGGTGTTTGCCACGACTTCAGCATACAGATGAAATTTGGTTTTAGGTAACGTATAGAATAAAAACTGATAGAAGCGTAACTGAAGTGCAGTCGTTTCATAGCTGTCGTTTTAGGGTAGTTAATCTTACAGTATGTAAACAATATATTGCTTTTAATAGCTAAATGAGTTTTGTTCAACCATATATGATACCCAGCAGAGGTAGGCAATTTGACTGTCTTACCGTATGTGTCCAGTGTTACTGTTTTTAGAGCAACTATTAAAAATTGTAAAGACCGGGCAACAGAGCAAACTGGAAAGCGAGGATCGTATTCTAGTCAGTCGTTCTTTCCATTTTGATTGTAAATTTGTAAACATGTCTATTTTTTTAGGTCAAAATTTTAGTTGCTTAAATAGGCACCTGGCTATCATATAGGTGAGCAATGGCACCTCCAAAAAGGGTGTAATTAGTATTCATTAGGGGAGATGACTAACATCCCTGGCGATCTTGCAGGTGAAGGAAGTGCTCATTCATGGGCTGGTGTTGGCTGGCGAGAACCGTCTGTCAGTGTACCCCACTGGCGCCCTCTTTCTAGGGGGTCCTCTCCACTTCTGCTAGGTTAGATTTTGCCCCCCGTAACACCCGCCCCTCTCCTCCTTCTCTCATTTTTTGCATTTTTCCCTCTCCCCGCCGTGTGTGAAAAAATAACAATTAAATGAGTTGTAAAGCTACTGATTTATTCTTTTCTAACGAGTGACAAATAACAGACTAAATTATTCTCTTTTTTTTTCTAATTCAAGTTCTTAATGGTTTCTGAACTGGCGTGGATTTTCATCCCCTTCTAATCAATCTTAATTTAAATATCCGAATACAATTCTGATTGCTTTCCAAGATAATACTGATAAAATGTAAAGGCATTTCTTATGAAATATGACCAAAGATGACCAAAACAGAAATTACAATGGAAATTAACTCTTTCTTAGCCTTCAGGTAAGGTAGTAAACTTCTATAAAGTCGAGTATTTTCCTACATTTCAATTATGCTTAGAACTAAGTTATAACAACCCAATTTATCCTTATATATTGGTTTTCTGGTCGTGAATAAGTCACTTCAAAAATAAGATCTCTATCCAACAATGCATTACGTTACCGTTTCCCACCCCCTCTCTCTCTCTCTCTCTCTCTCTCCGTGTGTGTGAATGTATGCACTTGTTCTCCTCTATGTGTGCACATAGGTTATCGTTAACACATTCTTAGGTTATATTTCTTAAGAATCTTTCATGTCTTCAGCCTCAGTATTTTGATAGAATGAACTTTTCAAGGCTATCTTCATCTCTTATCTAGAGGCGTTAGACAGGTGTAGTAAATAACTAATAATATTTAAATAATATGAGGTGGAATGGATTTGTAATTGTTACTGACCATATGGCAATATGAATATTTTGGTTTGTGTGTTTTCGTAATATTAATCAACTTCATTTACTAATATATATAATATATGAAAATAGAATATGATTTTGAGACCCTGGCAGGTAATGATGTAAAGTTAGTGTTTTCATTAATTATTTAGTATATGGAGCAATTGAAAATCAGGGTAGGTAATTAGCAACGACCTTGCAATAATATGGCATATTTTCTGTGCACTGTCATTCACTTGTTAATTTACGGAAGTTTTATTGATTACGACAGCAGACTACCATTGATGTCCCGTCCATTCAAGTATTAATTAGCAATCGTGGCCGGCTATTATTTGACACCGAGGTTTACAAACAGGTTTTGATATCGAGCGCTATAGTGAGCTGTAAAGTATATTTGAATAATTTTATGTCGGATTGAATTTCTATTTTTTGATTGAATTCACCCTTTTCAGGGAGCAGCTTTTTGTTTGTATACATACAATAATACCAGGTATGAATTTGTAGCTTACTTAATCATGTTACAATACATCTTTACAGCTTTGATATTTCAAGCACATGGATAACACACTCATGTTAACTTTTCTTCTAATCAAATTCTAAGCCCTGGAAGGTTGTAGAAATCGAAAGTGATCTCAGATGACATCATCACGTGTAAACACTCCTTTAACATGACGGGCTGAGCTGCCAATGGGTTGGCGTCAGCTTTTCCTCGTATACAATTCGTGTTACAGTACAGTGTCGTGTTTCGAACGATGTGAAACCCTTGCACTAATTGGTACTGCTTAATTATATGAAGATAGTCGAGTACCATTTTCATCTTTGATTCTTCCAGTGATATATATATATATATATATATATATATATATATATATATATATATATGTGTGTGTGTGTGTGTGTGTGTGTGTGTGTGTGTGTGTGTGTGTGTGTGTGTGTGTATGTATATATGTAGTGTGTATGTGTGATCTCATTTTGTAGCCCCTTAAATGGCTTAAACGGAAATCCTAAAGACTTGGAAGACATCTTGAAAAGCACGAGAGAGAGAGAGAGAGAGAGAGAGAGAGAGAGAGAGAGAGAGAGAGAGAGAGAGAGAGAGATCAGGGCTCTTCCAGTCCTATTTTGTCTCAAAGCTGATTACATTCAGTATTGACGTTACATCCACGCCGACGTGCAACGCAGTGATTTCATTAATTTTTCACATTGCAAGCTAAATAAAGATCAGGAAAAGTAAATAGAATATATTATTATGCACTTACAATGAAGTGAATCCTTACAAATGCCATTAAACCACTGAAAGCAAGTGAACGTCATCTTCGAATACCTTACCTCGATGCCCTCAGGAGGCAGATTATGAGATGAACTGGGGACTGGAGGGTGACTGGTTTACTAGGAAGGAGTTGCTGGGGGAGGGTGGGGGGGGGGGGTAGAGAAGAGATTTAGTCTCAGATGAGATTGGAGATGGTTCATGCCTCGCCTCTCCGAGAAGCACGTTGCACTGAAACCTTGGAAATGAGCTTTTGGGGAGGGGACGAAGGCAGAGACGCAGCCGAGTGTGTTACAAGCGTTTAGTGTCTCGTAATTCGTGCAGCATGCTTGAGCTGATATTTTTTTGTGTGAGTTTTTTCCGGAGATATTAGATACAAGAACACGGTAAAAAGAATTAGACTGTCTAGTTATATTTGTGTGAGAGTGAATATTACATATAAATGAAACCAAAGAGAATAAGAATATCAAATTATATTTGTGTGAGAGTGAATATTACATATAAATAAAACCTAAAAGAATAAGAATCAAATTATATTTGTGTGAGAGTGAATATTACGTATAAATAAAACCTTAGACAATAAGAATATCAAATTATATTTGTGTTAGAGTGGATATTACATATAAATAA
Source organism: Macrobrachium rosenbergii (assembly GCF_040412425.1). Classification (NCBI taxonomy): domain Eukaryota; kingdom Metazoa; phylum Arthropoda; class Malacostraca; order Decapoda; family Palaemonidae; genus Macrobrachium; species Macrobrachium rosenbergii. Next base: position 17,289,266 of record NC_089796.1, on the reverse strand, counting down.
AACCTAAAAGAATAAGAATCAAATTATATTTGTGTGAGAGTGAATATTACGTATAAATAAACCTTAGACAATAAGAATATCAAATTATATTTGTGTTAGAGTGGATATTACATATAAATAAAACCTAAAAGAATAAGAATCAAATTATATTTGTGTGAGAGTGAATATTACATTTAAATAAAACCTAAGACAATAAGAATATCAAATTATATTTGTGTTAGAGTGGATATTACATGTAAATAAAACCAAAGAGAATAAGGATATCAAATTATATGTGTGTGAGAGTGAATATTATATATATAAATAAAACCTAAAAGAATAAGAATATCAAATTATTTATGTGTGAGAGGGAATATTACATATAAATAAAACCTAAAAGAATACACATATCAAATTATATTTGTGGGAGAGTGAATATTACATATAAATAAAATCTCAAAGAATAAGAATATCAAATTATATTTGTGTGAGAGTGAATATTGCATATAAATAACACCTAAAGGATAAGAATATCAAATTATATATGTGTGAGAGTGAATATTACAAATAAATAAAATCTAGAAGAATAAGAATACAAGGTTATATTTGTGTGAGAGTGAATATTAAATATAAATAACACCTAAAGGATAAGAATATCAAATCATATCTGTGTGAGAGTGAATATTACATATAAATAAAATCTAAAAGAATAAGAATATCAGGTTATATTTGTGTGAGAGTGAATATTACATATAAATAAGACCCAATATAATAATATCAAGTTATACTTATGTGCGAGTGAATATTATATTATATAATAGAGCTCACTGGTCACCCTTACCAGATTTACATATACAATATATACAATATATTAGCCTCAGTTACCTCATAACTTCCCGATTTCTTCACACATTACACAACTTATTTAGGACTGACAATATAAGCTTAGCCGAGTGCTATAGCTTAATCTCACCTCAACCAACGCATTGTGCAAGAGATCGATTCTTCTGTCAGGCAGTTTGGGATTTCTTTATTTCGGATTCAAGGATTTCGAAAGAATATAGAAGTTAAGAGGTCGTTGTGAATTGAAAGTTGCTACATTTCATGATGCAAAATCTGCGGTGTATACTTCTTGAATACAATTTTCCATTCGTTTTACCCATTTTAATTAGTAGGTTGAAAATTGTTAGATTGTTTGTGCGGACTAACCTTGAGAAATGTTTGACGATTATAAGAAGAATGCCTTAGAAAAGCTGTAGCAAAATGAAAACATTGTAACGTCTTGAATGTATGTTACATAATTTCATGACGCTCTTGCACACGTGTTTTTGCACTCATACTTGTTTACCCTTAGAGGACGTGGCTCCGAGACGCAACACACACATACAATTATATATATATATATATATATATATATATATATATATATATATATATATATATATATATATATATATATATATATATATGTATGTATGTATATGTATATATATATATATATATATATATATATATATATATATATATATATATATATATATATATATATATATATTATAATATATATATATATATATATATATATATATATATATATATAATATATATATATATATATATATATATATATATATATATATATATATATATATATATATATATATATATATATATATATATATATATATAATATATATATATATATATATATATATATATATATATATATATATATATATATATATATAAAGAACTATGTTATGCAACTTCACATGAGGCACATCAGCAGTGTGTCCATACCATCCACACATTCTGCTGCCCACACCTCCATCGTACACTTACCAACTCCTTCCTAGGAATTACCTTTCGAGCCAGAACCTCTGCTTCTCCATACAGCAGGCATTTTCAAGGTTTTCTCTTCCTCCATCTTTCGAAGAATTTGAGATTGTATACACCATTCACCAACTTTTCCTTCTCAATTCTCTCCACGTGAACAATCCAAAGTGAAAAATCTTTTTGCCACAACATTGACATATCCATATTTCTCACTCTTTCGGGCTCATTTCCTCCACTTGTACTAATGAAAACAATTCGTCTTATCAGATCCACATTTTTATTTGTATTTGCCATACACCTTCACTCCTCTAAAGGAGAGTGGGCTTCACAATCCAGAATTTCCTTCTCTAGATACTTTTGATCTTCCAACAATTTGCATAGCGCCTGTTTTCATTGTCCGTGATAACTTTCATTGTTCCATCTTCATGACTTCTAATTACCCCTGTAACCTTGCGCTGACATTTTCATCTTCAAATCCTTTGCTTTCTCCCCCTACTTTCCAACTTTTCACCAGACAGCACGTCTAATATCACCAGTTAACACGGTTCTGTTTTCAAAATTCTGTTCCTCACTCCATTCACATCCAGCTTTATTTTTTTTTTTCCTACCAACCTACTCCTATGTCTTCTTTTCTTGCCTGGTTTTGCTCATCACTCCAGCCACGGCTGTATTAAGCAGCTATGGGGACAATTATAAACCTTCGTCTGATACCTACTGTTACACTAAACCAGCCACTCTCTTGCCTGCATATCACGATAAAAAATTTTTTTTATAAATAAAACCTTATTGCTTGTAAAATAAATTTGTTGTATGTGCTATCTATCTATATCTATCTGTCTGTCTATATATACACACACACACACACACACACACACACACACACATATATATATATATATATGTATATGTATATATATATATATATATATATATATATATATATATATATATATATATATATATATATATATATATATATAATTAGTTGAAGTATTAATGTGGCAATAATTATTTCCTTGGAGCCACTTCTTTGTTAAGGGAAACGGTTTGAGGTTGAATTGTACTTCATATATATATATATATATATATATATATATATATATATATATATATATATATATATATATATATATATATATACATATATATATAATGATTGATTTGTACTTTGATTGGTCATTGCTGATTAATGGAGTTATAATAATTGTTGAAATCTTAATTTTCATGGCACAACTAGGATACCTATTTATGATGGTAAGCTCAACATTTCAGACTTTACTTTCAATTTCATTTATTATTTCACCAGTTTTTTTCAGCTTAGTCTCACCTGTAAAAAGTTAAGTAATTAAGCTTTAATGCGATCAATTTTGCAATAAAATCTTATAATTTTTAGTTTTTTTGTGAATGAAATATTCCTGTACAAGTAATGATTAACCTTACATTTTTGTTACTTAAGTCCTGCTATTATACCATTGAGAGTCATAATTTTTATGAACTGTATGTCGCCATTTTGATATATCATATGATATTCTCAGCCGAAATGTTAGCTATTTACAAACTTAATATAACTTGATAGTTATAAATTAGTGGCATATTACCAATTTGAATTACAATGGCCTTTACAACACAAACACGACAAAAACAGAAAATTTTTTTGTCCTCTTACATTATTTGCCATCGTTCCCGCAGCTCGCCGCTTCACTCCTGAGCCCAGTACTCGCTCGAAGAGCCGATCTCATCGGCCTAAGTTCTACTACATTCCTCACGACCGCATCGTTGAGGAAGGAGAGACGGTTACCTTCCAGTGTGCTGTTAAAGGTACGTGAATGTAAACAATCAGTAGAGCGAAACTTTGAAACTTTCTGTTGATTTTTCACGAAATACTCATTTGGTCAGTACATTTTTTGTGGGTAACCTTGAGTAAATACAGAGATATTTTTTCGTTAGTTTTACACGCGGTACTTTTCCTGGAAGCTAGTATATTCGGAATAAAATACAGATTGAGAAATTAAAATTTTATGCCTAGGTTAATTTTTTCAAAGTGGTTGTCTTGGTTCCAGTATTTCATTGGCTTGAATTCTGAACCCGTTTTTGATTAAAGTCATTTCCTTGTTTGGTATCCTTATGAATAGGTGCCCTACGACATCATCTACTACAGTAATTGTGTGACGTGTAATAATTTTAAGGTCTTAAGAGTACTCAAAGAATAATTTTTCTTTACCAGGCAATCCAGTTCCACGAGCCAGTTGGGACAAGGATAATATGAAAATCGTGGAAGGAGGACGCATCAAATTCGAAGAGCGAGACGAAGTGAGGACCCTGGAGATTCCTAAGGTCACCCAGCAGGACGCCGGTCTCTACAGGGTCACCATCGAAAACGAACTAGGACGAGAACAAGCCACAGCAAGACTAGATGTCATAAGTACGGACCTCTTTCTCTCTGTCTATCTATCTATACTAGTCTCTCTGAGTAAAATGCGATAAATTTCTAAGTTCAGTGCCAGATATAAGTACCTCTCGCTTTCTCTCTTTACGTGGCGAAGAAAAATGTAAGTTTTCCCCTTTTGTCACTGCCGTTATATTAATTCCCCCTTCTCTCTCCACCGACAGAATCTTCAGGCAATAAGTACGCCGGTTACGTCAGAGCCTGGAACACATCGCCCTTGACTGCGCCTCAGTTCGCTCGCCGTATGCCATCTACCCCCGTGAGTGAGGGCAGCCGACTGACCCTCAGGGCTGATTATCGAGGGTCGCCTCTGCCCAGAGCAAAGTGGTACAGGAACGGAGAGTTATTGCCCTTGTGTGACGATTTCCCACAAACGTACAACGGCAGACAGGCCGTTCTCGAGATCCCGGAGGTCACCACAGGCGACGCAGGAACCTATAGCTGCGTCTTGGAGAACGACGTCGGCAAAACGGAGTGCTCCTGCGAAGTAAGCTTTTTTTTTTTTTTTTTTAGATTGACTGTCGTTTTCTGACTGCTTTAAGGTATAATTACTTTCATTTGTTTACAAATTTAACTTTTTATGCAGTAATAATTGTAATATTAGATCCTTTATCCCGTTCGAGAATGGACGGGACTTGTAAGATGTGAATTTATTCCAATTTTTCATTGCCATCAGTTGTGTACATTTTATTTTTCACCTTAATAATTGTATTATTTCGAACTTTTATCGTACTTTTGAATGGAAAGGGATTGTAAGATATGAAGTTACTTAAAAACGTGATTCACAACTTTGAATTTGCATCATTTTTATGAATGAATAGGTACTGGTTCTTACCTATTTTCCCAACAGGAAAACGAGCCAAAACGTTTCCTAAACTATCTATAATCTATATAGAAACTGCGTCAGACTGTTTTCATGAAAGAGTGATTCGGCAGTAGTACTTCTTTAGGGTCGTTGTTTGCATACTAGGGTATCTCAGATTTCCAGCCAGTACAGTTCTAACCCTGGTTCTAGCAGTGTTTGCCCCAGGAAGAGTAAATGCATCCAGTGTCCTTGCGAGTGACTAATAATATTGACTCGCAGGAGTTTGTTATGAAAACAGTTCGGTTGTGATTTTAATGGTATTACTTGTGTGTCGGTAACTGGTTGGATAAATAAAGCGATTTAACAGTGTTTTAAGTCACAGACTGCAAAAAACAAATCGAATAGCCATTGATTTGTTACAAACAAGTCGGCTGTGATTTTAAGCGGCGTTACTCATAAGTTAGTGACAACAAATAAAAACATAGTACCAGTAATAGTTGCAGGAAACTTTACTTAATTGACACTTACAAGGATGAACGTTGTGTCCAATGAAGATGACAATAATGTGAGTTGTTAATGACGTAGTAGATATCGATAGTTTGCCCAGCTACAATTCATTTATAAGTTTAACTGACTTCTGATCAAGCTCAGTGCCAACGATCATCGGATATGTTCTCGGGTAGTAAATTTTGTTTTTTGTTCACTTAAACTACAGTTTCTGTTTCAAGCTGCCATTGCGTTGATGGAGTCGACATTGGGAGTACGTCAATGTGTTGCTTTATTTCATTTTTACTTAGTCTTTTAAGTCTTCAAGCAGTCAATGTAGTCAGCAAGCCATTATAAGTTTTAGCGTATTGATTGACAAGGAGTAATTGGAGTCCTTGACAATCCACCTTTTGAACCTTCAGGTCATTGTTGAACACCGCAACGAGGTCGAAAACACTCCACCTTACTTCATCCAGGGTCTGAAGGATTTGACAGTTTTGGATGGAGACGAAGTCCGGCTCACTATCCGAGTTGGAGGTAAGGCTTAACTTTCTCTCTCTCTCTCTCTCTCTCTCTCTCTCTCTCTCTCTCTCTCTCTCTCTCTCTCTCTCTGAAACTTAACTATGCATGTTGTTTTTCGATATAGCATAGGTAGCTGAATAATCGTGGCACTTCAGAACTTGTGTATAGGCACTAAAAGCCTTATAAAACTTTCAAAATTTCCATGTGTTAAGATTGTCTTTTTTTTCCTAACGCGATTATAGACTATTCATGGTGATCGCATGTTTGCTTATGTCGAGTTTGTGGGCTTTACTGATTTACCAAGATGCAGACTGCACTCAAGCAGCCAATGCAACGGGCAAGACGTAGGAACATGACTCGGTCCTAGCACAAGACTGCCAAATATACAAAAATCTACCTCCAACTCTGTAAAAACTCGCCCAAGCAGCAAGATGTACATGATAAATGTGTAATTTTTTTTTTGCCCCAACTTTCCTTTTTCACAAAACAGGGTTAATCAATGAAAATAGTGATAATTATTCTTTTGCGTCTTGAGTAAATTTAATTACGTGAAGGCCTAAAGTGGGAGCTTCCCTCGTGTAGCATAGAAGTTCTTTGAAGAGGGCAAGTTATAATGACCATGCCCCAAATAACTGCTCAGTTACAGTTTTCAGTAGTTTACCAAAAATGCCCTATTTTTCAATAAACTGCATGTAATGTTTCAATATACACAAGAAGGCGAGTTTGGTTACAGGAGGCAAAATTGCAGGGCAAGTTCGCCAAGTGGTCATTACACCAGTAAGCCTGTTAGTTTTTAAGATAATAGGGCTCTCCTCTTCTGGTACCTGTTTCTGGTAAGAACAACTTGACCGTTGTACAATTTTACATCAGTATATCACATTGGTTTCACGCATTCCGACAGGTTTTGCCACTCACTATATAGATTTTAAGGTGCTTTCCATAAAATTACTGGCAATCATTTCTCCAGAGAAAGTTTTCATAATGATCCCAGAAAATTCCGTTTTTCAGGGCAGAATTCACCTTTTTTAATTTTCTAATATTTACAATTTTTTTACCACCTCTCCAGGGTCCTTGCCCTTGAAGGTTGTATGGGTGCGAAATGACCTTGAGATCAAGCCTAGCAAGGACTTCCGGTACGAGGAGGAAGGCAATGGATGTTACTCTCTCTTCCTGAGAGACATTTATCCCGACGACGCCGGTATCTACATCTGTGAGGCCTACAACATGCATGGAGAGGCTCACTCCTACTGCAAGATGACCGTACATGGTGAGTATCTCTCTCTCTCTCTCTCTCATATATTATTATTATTATTATATTAAGAGTAGTTTGAGACCAGAGTTTCTCAAAGCTTTCATATTACTCATCCCCCAGGGGTTAATTTTTAAAAATTAAAGATGAACCTTCGATAAAGGCCCCACTCACACGAAGCACTATCAACATTGCTCCTCGCTAGTTGCTGGTTACGTTGTGGGATATACTGCACACGCTCTACGAGTGGTAAACCTACGAAAATTAAATATCACTTTTGTTCCAACCTATTTTAATGTAACAAGACTTCTGCAATTTTGCGGTACATTAGAGTGCAACAAAGCAAAACGCCAATTGACACTTAAACTGACATCCGTGAGACCCAACTTTAAAAGAGGAAAAAACAGCGTTGGCATTTGTGGGGTAGCCACCAGCTTCCTTAGGCGTTTGTTTATTGTATCAATTTCTGTAACTGTTATATTCATTAAGTTTATTTTTATAGCTAATGGCAACAAGTGTTCCGTAAACCAGGAGTTGTAAGTGTCAAGCCATATAATTAAAGAGTTTTTAGTCGTTAATTCAAGACCGTGTTTGACGCGCATATGAAAGTAATTTAGAAGCGTATCGCTCACAACTAACCGAGGGAAAGAATATAATTAGGAAGTGAGACGCTATCATTTTTCACTCCTTGTGTGCTTGTCTCGTACGCGAATGCCGTTTAAAAACACTGTTCTTTATATTTCTGTCATTAGTATTATGGACATTTTTAATATTAAAATTTAGTACATTGATCATTGGTGATGTGAAGGAGTTTCAGTGATATATTATGTATTTTATTACCGTAATCTTAAGTGCTGTAGACTACCTTTATTTGTGGAATTTTAATGTTGAAGTTTTATCTGATAAAAGAAATCTTTCGTAGTTCCTTGAGCTTTTCATATCAGATCAGTTATCTTCATGCTATCTGCACGGCCCACAACGTGATCTTGGCGCTGACGCTGTCACGCCAGTTTCTCTTAAACCATCGGGGTTGACACTTCAGCTGTTGCCCTTTTTGAGTTCTTTATGGCCTCTTGTTAGTAATGGAATAATGGCAGTTGGTAAGGAAAAATTGCTTTTACATTAAAAATGGTATCCGATGCTTGAAATCTAGTGTGAAACAGCTGTGCCTTTTAAGAAGTTGATTTTGCATTTGATATTATTATTATTATTATTATTATTATTATTATTATTATTATTATTATTATTATTCACAATGCTCGTCACATTAAACGGGAATGGGCGTACTGTTAGGCGAATGAATATTTAATGCATAAAAAGCATTATCAATTCAATTAAAAATGCCTTGAGTGCTTGGGTCAAGCAAATAATCCTCGTTGCTGTAATTTTTTTATTAGGTTAATTTTTCGTGGAAATTATAAAATTTTAGATCATAATGTAAGTATAGGGTTTTATTTTTAGGACTTTTTCACTTTGCGTTTTTTGTCATTTAGTTTAGCGCAAGCCAAATTTTTTCCACAAGGTATGTTACTCTGTGGAGGCATTGGCCCCAAAGCTTTCATAAATTGTAACTAATGGCATATCTACCATGTTAATATCTGTCAAGAGCTGCTTAAGCCTTATCATGTTGACAAGATGATGGATTTGTACTGTCGATAAATATTGAGTTTTTCGGTGAGTCACTGATAGGATTGAGTCGTTTTTGTAGTACCACCAGGAAATGTCGGGAGGTTTGCTTCGATGTCGTGATAGAAATTGCTCTTTAACACAACCAAACTTTACTAAAACCTGGTGTAAATGTAAATTGAGTTAAATGAACTTGTACTCTTAAAATGATTATTTTAGTTTTATAATGAAAAAAATTGTCAACTTGCGAACTATAGAACTTGGATAATTATTGTTTAAATGGGCTGGTACTTCTAGAAGTTGTTTTAAATGTTGAACATATCTTAAATAGTAACAATGGTTTTGGCCTTAAAGAGCAACAAATAAATTCTGTAATTACATTTCTTGATTCTGCTTTACTTCTCGATTTTGCATGGTCTGAGTTAACCCAAGAAAATTAACCTAACTTGACTTAAGTGAAAGGGGTTACCTAGGATCTTAACCCATAACCTTCTAGGGGATAGCGTAGGGCCACCGCATTCTGTACTGTAACCTTTTAGATACCGTGCCAATAATGAGGCATAAGTTGCTTCCTTTAAAAAAATTAAGTTTTTAATGTGACAGGGAAAGTAAATCAGAAGTATTCGTTGCAACTTCTCACCGTTAATCACAGATACGAGTAGCACTTTTCTCTTGATACAGTCAGGAGTTGCTGTCATAAATTTACTCCCTGAAATTGGTTTGTAGAAAGGTTGCACAGATAATTCCGATTTGGAAAAGAATCAATAGTTTACTGTAATAAACTGCATTTACACATTCCTTTTGGCTTGAAAATAATTCCACCCCCTGGCGTAAAGCTCCTTATTTGGTCCATTCGACACTGTTACAAATAAGTGAGCTCGAGTGCCTGCAAGTGAGCCTGGTGAATTTTGTTCTTTTTATCCGTAACATCTTCCTGGCTGAATTATATTATAGTCCGTGATTTTATCTAATATAAGCTGTTGTATCCTACCTGCTATGGGAAGATACTTTTGTTACTGTCTTTCTTTGTGGATCACTTTACCTGTAAGTAAAGTGGTTAACCTAACAGTTCAGTGGCGAGCGGGAAAATAACTGTTTCAGCACAGTCGTCATCTTTCTTTATATAAAGCGCTCAAGACCAAGACGTGTTTGTTTGTTTTCGTTTTAACGACAGCACTTCATTTTAGTTTTAAATCCCTGTCCCAACACCTTAACGAAGGACTGAAACCCGAGTGAAAACGCGAAGAACAGACGGAGGTAGATAGGGAGAAAAGGGAGAAGGAAGGCTTAGTGCGCCTGTAGTGGGCTCTGATTTATTGTTTAGCTTATCCTCTTATTCTGTGTCTCTCTCCTCTCTTCCTCTCGCAGATCCGCGTGCGGCCAAGTCGAGCGCTCCTTGTATTGTGGGTAATCTGACGCCCTTGGTAGTGGAAGAGGGATCCGCTGCCAGGTTCACCGTAGCTGTCCATGGCCACCCAACTCCTACGCTCAGTTGGTTCCTCGACGGGCGCAAGTTGATGTCCACTCCTAGAATTAAGGTAGGTTGAGCTCTCACGTAGTTTCATCGTCTTTGATACGTAGACCTCTCTCTCTCTCTCTCTCTCTCTCTCTCTCTCTCTCACTCTGAATTAGGGTGTGAAAAACAGGGTTAAGAACTGTCATGACGTCCCAGCCTCATGAAAAACGAGTGCCCAAATGCCAAATTATGTTGGGCGAACCCTTGACCAGCTGAAAATCTACAAAGTTACTTAGGTGTATGGACGAACAGTAGTTTATTGCATAGTTGAGTCCATATAAGTGGAAGAGAAAGTTGATGCTGGTGATTGTCATTAAAGTTGTCAACCGAAATATCATAATTGAGATAACTGTCTTCATTATCCAAACAATATCGTGACGCATTAACGAAATCATAAAGATCGTTTATCAGTAGGTAAATTTTCATGCGAGTGCTTAGAAAAAGCCATTAGTATTAAAAAACAATAACTATGAAGACAGAGTATTAAAAATCTGACAAAAAAAAAGATATGATGAGCAACCCGATTCGATAAGACTATTTTAAGCTCATTAGATGAGTGTGTGTAGCTTAAATGCGATAAAGAATGGTCAGGATCTGTAATGATCTACAAAACCTGAGTAATCTGTTAACAGTTCGTGGTGAAATGTACCTTTAAATGGTACGAAGTCAGCTATTGCAGTTACACGTTGTCACTTGACCGGAATCATAGCTTAAGAATATGGTGTAAAGGCATGAAGAAAATCAAACATTCCGTGATATAACTTTAGTTGTCAGTGTATCTGTGTACCTGAATTATAGTGACGTTAGTTTAAGCGTCATTTACTGTGTTGAAACGTTTGCTAAAACTCATTATTTTAAATGTGCTGTTTATCTACAGTCTTGTTATCATCCCTCTTCTCATTTTGCTTTTCAAGTGTGCATCGCATCAAGTTGCCATTCTTTTAGGCTTGGCCTCAGAAAAGCGCTCGTATATCCTTTTAAGGGTTTAAAGTGCTTGCGTGTTTGTTTGCCAGGAATTAAGCGCTCCAAGCACTTTTCAGATAACCATTACGAAATTTTCGAGTGTTTGTTCACATACCAAGAAAATTAAGTTTATAGTAATTGATTTTTCTTATAAATCTTTATTATTTCCTGCTTTTAATTGAACATTAGTATGATGGTACCGAAGGCGTTAGCATTTATACTACAAATCACGATGTGACTGAAAACCCAGTGGCCGTAGCCAAGAGCCGTGCCCTGAAGAGACGGGAAGCCATATACTGTACTGTACTTGCCTCGTGAAACATGAATGATCAATCACGTATTCTGCCCTATTTGAAGTAGCCAATATACTTTCATTATAATTGTATCAGACGCAGATATTACCTATACCATTACCTTGTCGTAACATTCACAAACTATTCCAAACTGTTAATACAAATGGCAGGCATTAAAGGTTTAAATAAACAGTTTTCTCCGTAGTGCTTTTGCATATGAGCGCGTTCACTCGTTCGCATACCTCTGCCATATTCCGGTAAAGGGAGGTGTGAGACGAGGAGGTCTTGAAGCTGGGATATAGAAGTGGGTTGCGCTTTCATAAGGAGTATCAGGTGGAGGTAAATAAAGAAACCTGAAGAGCTGCTTCAATAACATCGGAGAGATGTGGATGCTGCGCCGGGATTTCCTTTTTCTTTTATTGTCGTTTATCTTCTCCCTTACTCCCATTTATTAACGTTGTGTTCGTTTGTCGTCGCTGTCCTTACCACTCGTGATGATGATTAGAAATAATAGTAGTAACGACTGTTGTCATTTTTAAAGCATATCAAGCAACAGTATTGTATAATAATGATACATTCAACCCGTCATATCCGGCAAGCCGCAACTGCTATGGCTATAGTGTGAAGTGCTGAAGTACGCTCCCGTAAGCGCTGGATCATGGCATTTGCTAGAATGGGTAGCAGGTCAAGTTACTATTTCATTAATGAAGAAATGTTATGTGGTTTAGTACAGTGGAATATCATCTTCGTCGCAAGTACATTTGTGCGTGTTTCTGTATTTAAGTACCAGATTGTGATAAGCATCCCTTGGTAATTTTGAACAAAATGCTCACGTGCTTCGAGTTAAGACATTCATCTATGTATGTTTAAGAAAAGTACAATATTCGGAAAAACTGAGGCCGTGAATTTGAATATTTAAATGGCTTCTATACCACGAATATTGATATATCATGTAATTTGAGCTAGATTCTTTGTCGTTTTTGTCAGTCCAGCATTTTGAAGCAACCTTCACCCCTAGATTAATGGCATATTCTAAAAAAAAAAAAAAAGACAAATTTTCCCTGTCCTACCCCATGGACTATTAACCAAATTTTCCCTGCCCCACCCCCGTAGACTCGTAACCAATAGTGATTACTTCACTGATGTATTTAAAGCATGATGAGTTAATATATTATTCATCCAACTCCACAGGTGGAAGTAGATGAAGACGTTGGACCAGACGAAGGACACCAGCATACCCTCAGCATCGTTCATGCCCTCTCGACGGACTCTGGAGTCCTTTCTGTTGTGGCCTCCAACTGTCTTGGCACCGACTCGGCCTCAACTACACTCAAGGTGAGTCCCGTTAAGAAATGGTGACTTTCAGAGAAGGAAACTTTACCAAAGGTATTTTATACCTAGCTAAATAATTGCTGAAGTTCATCTAACAGGTAAAGTTATGAAAGGGGGGGGGGGTTGTACTTAATGGTGAACATCGCAGACTGGTAGTAAAATACCTCATGCGAGGGAAAATTCAATTATGAATTGGTTAATGTACGATAAATATCTTTTAAAATAGTAATTGGTGATTTGGTCGAATCATGAGAACGGCCAGGAAAAGTGGTTGTTTATACTTCTTAATACATTATTACTTTGCAATACCAACTGTAAACAAAGCGTGTTACTTAACTATGAAGAGCATAATCTACAGTGTTATTCATATAGAATTATGGGCAGCATTTCATTGGGATTATGCGCTGTAGAACTTTGTTATTCGCATTTACGGAATATCTTTTGGATTGAATTTCATTATTATGAAGTAATTTAATCAGATGAGTGATTAATATTTCTAGACTGTGTCATAGAAGCTTAGACAAAGGCTTTGTTTTGAAGTGAGGGATAAAAAAAAAGTAAGGCAAAATAAGTTTTAGTTGGGCGTGTAGCTTTTGAGAAACAAAGAGAATGGGTGAAAGTTTAAAGAAGAAAGCAGTGCAACTGGAAGCCGAAGGCATGCAGCAATTCTCACTCAGAGCAAAGTTAGAGTTTCTATATGACCTTCATTTGCCCTCCGGGCAAATGAAGGTCATACAGAAATGTTAGCACGCATCGCAGTTAGTGACATTAGTTGCATATCATTGTCTAAGAAGTGCGTAGCAGCAATTTTTTTTTTCACAGTCAAAAACTCAAGGTCAGCTAAAGCAAAACCAACACCAGGGCTTAAAAAAACACTCGACTTTCCTATGAAGGACCCTTACTATAAACTGTTTTAACGTCTTACCGCCTAATTGGTTATTTGGATGAAAGAAATTGTAGCAGTTGTGCCGTTTATGGTGATAAAGCTGGATGCATAGCGTTAAAATACTTATTAGTTTATTGTAAAAGAAAACTCTTGTGCCGGCTTTGTCTGTCCGTCCACACTTTAGCCTATTCTGTCCGCCCTCAGATATTAAAAACTACTGAGGCTAGAGGGCCGGGATTGGTATATTGATCATCCACCCTTCAATAATCAAACATACCAAATTGCAGCTCTCTAGCCTCCTCAGTGGTTTTTATTTTATTAAAGTTAAAGTTAGCCAAAATCGTGTTTCTGACATCGATGTAGGATAGGTCACCACCGGCCCGTGGCTAAAGTTTCATGGGCCGCGGCTCATACACATTATACCGAGACCACTGAAAAATATACCTATTTTCGGTGGCCTTGATTATACGCTGTAGGGGCTGTACAGAAAACTCGATTGTTTAGAGAGACCGCTTTATTATTCTTAGTATCTTGAAGAAGATCCCAAGGGTAATGAATATGCGATTACTAGGTAGTGGATTCATTTTTTTTCTTTTTATCCCTGCGGGAACGTGAGACGGGTGTGCAAATAATTTTACGCTGTAAAAAAAAGAAAAGATAGTCTAAGACTTCTCGAGGTGACGACAGACTTGCCTCAGAAAATAATCTCCTTTACGAATATGCAAAGAAAAAGAAAGATGTGCCTTAGTCTGGAGGTGACGTTGGAATAAAATTTTGCCTCATAGAGGTATATAGCAAATCTATATCAATAAATCAGTCTTCCATACATAATTATTCCGTAATGACTTTACAGTTGAGTGTAGATTAAAGGGTTGTTTCTAAAATGCCATGACCATTACTCAGTTATGAAAGCGTTTATATCATCATTGGAGTAAAATCGAATCAAATTGACTAAATCGTAGCGCACAGCATCTTTTACAACGGGGTAGTCAGCAGACTTAACATTTACAGAAGTTCAGGTATATTGCAATATTTCTGCCAATCATAGCAACACAAAATACAAACGAAGGTGATCTTTCAGCCTCACGAATTCGACATTCTTTGTTACAAGAGTTCGGTAGGGCTGCGTTGTTTACATTTTATAAGTGTCTGCTTCATTTGGCTATTCTTAGGGTGTACTTTTTTAACGAGTCCTGTTGCAGCTCAGCCAGCGTTTCACTTATATTCTCCTCTTCACTACCACCCAACACCCACCCACACTTTTATTTTTTTACGTTTTGTTTCGTTATGATGCTTGTGAATAAAAATTGCTCCTTGTTCAATGTTACCCTGATATGATATTGTAAGGCACACGATATTGAAATACTGTATTTTCGTGAGAAGGCTTGTACCCTGTTCGTGGTTTTGTGGTGAAAGTACTTTTTATTTACTGTTGGTCTGAACTATCATTTTTGGGTTGCTAAATCGTTGGAACTGCTCGTTTATCAGCAGTACTTAAAGGGTCCCTAACCTTGGATTGCCACGATTGACGGTTGGAATGCCTTCTCGCCACATAATGGTTTCGAATGCGCTATGTTGCATCGTAGTTATGAACGTTCCTGGTCAGTTGGGCTTGAAACTTCCTATAGAGTTTCATGAGTAATAATTATGAATACGAAAATATTAATATAACTGATACTCAACAACCCACAAAGAGCTATTTTCTGTTAGCTAAAACAGTTGAAGTATTAGCACTGGTTTACAGAAATAAGTACTAAAATGTGTACGACATCGCAGGAACGCCCACTGCACGTTCCGTCTATCTTTAATGTGTAGGTACCTAACGTATGAATCCTTTTAGTCACGTCCCGTAATAAATTTAACTCGGAAATCCGCGTGATATAACAAAATTTCACGAAGACAAAGAGTTTTATCGAATAAGCTTTTTATTGTGAACCCGCGACATACGTCGATGTTTTTGACGAAAATCTTACTACATAATTAAAAATAATTCTTACTCTCCGCGAGGTTTTTTATGTACTGTTTATGGTATTATTATTATTATTATTATTATTATTATTATTATTATTATTATTATTATTATTATAATTATTATTATTATTATTCGTAATGTACAAATATTCTTTTGAAACTAGCCCAGAAGGCAATGCAAGCCTCCGTAATTCTTAAATCATAGAAAGCCTTGATGCAAGAAAAAAAAATAGCTATGATAATAATAAAGTAAATCACCAAATATAAATATACATTGAGATGTATTGCATAAACAGTTCTGAATGGTGTAATTTAATCTCATTTCTTCCCTCCCCACACAGGTTAACCTATACGCTCCCAACAGAGAAGACCGTTTCAAATCGTCCGCCAACAATTCCTCAAGTGTCAGCACAAATGCCCAGTCGAGACTCACTCCTCCAAGAACGTCAAACTCCCCGGCGCCTAGGATCAAGCCGATGCTGAAGGAGGTGAGGACACGGAAACACAGCAGTTATTCATACAAATTAATGAGACTCTTCAACTTGATAAAATGCGTGGACAAGAGTGTACCCTCTCCAGTAGAATTTCTCTCTCTCTCTCTCTCTCTCCAACTTATAAAATGTGTGGACAAGAGTATACCTTTTTCAATAGAATTTCTCTCTCTCTCTCTCGTTCAACAACATTGTCACTTTTTCAAAACTCCAAGTGGCTGCTTTAAAGGAACTAATATGGGTACATCATTGTGAGTTGGACACCATTACTAGGTTGTATATTCGTAATACGAAAATGTCGAGATTTGGAGCTTAAAAATTTAGAGCTTCCCATCATTCTAAATGTCTAATCGCACTACAAAAGTGGCTATTCCAAATAACAAATGCTGGTTTAATGTAAAAGTTTTTTTTTTTATTTGCAGTACATTTTATTGAACATTGTATAATTATTCAGTACTTTAGTCTTAACATCGCAAATATAGAAAACTTCGTCCCTACAGATCAGCAACACCGGTACTGGTAGTGTCGACTCAGCGTACGGAAGCTCCAGTCTTCGCGATTCCAGTGGTTGCAGCAGTTCTCTCTCGAACGTTAGTGAGCTCGAGTACGACTCAATCACCAAGGAACAACACCAGGTAACATCTTGAAAGATTCACTCTTCGTTTACTCAGTTGACTCTTGCTTAGCAGTGTTTCCCATCTTCTTTACGAATAGCTTTTTTGAAAATTTTCAATTATATAGGGTATACGAATTTGTTAGTATTAGTATGGGAATTCTAGTAACATTTTGTTCTATGAGGGGCGTTTCAGTCTTTTTATAATGTTGTGGTGGTTATACATACACACACATTATATATATATATATATATATATATATATATATATATATATATATATATATATATATATATATATATATATATATACACACATATACAAAAGTCTGATTTGCTGTATGTGTAAGGACATTTTTATCATAAGCAACTGGGAATTTTCGAGGCATTCTGTTCAACACATGTAGTGTAGTCAGTGTTTCTCCATCATTAAACTTTATGCATAAATTGAATTTAAAGCTACTGGCACGGATGTTTTATAAACATTTAAATAAAAAAACCTGTTCTCAAGACATCCTTTGATCTCTGAAAAACACAACAGTCTAGAGCCACACTAGGCTGCTCTTCAGGTGAACGTAAAATTTTTTTTAACATGTTGAGCCCAGTTTATATAAAGCACAGTATGGCGGGCAGACGTTTCCTGTCATTCAGGTGGGCGTCGTAGACAGGCCTGATATCTCAGAATTATTGATGAACATTGTGCGTGAAATTTTGTATAAGTATTAAGTGCAGTCATAATTATTTTGTTATTAGGTTTAGATTTGATTTAAGGGACATTCGATTACTTCGTGTTAACTATTATTATTCTCTAAAAATTTTT
Source organism: Macrobrachium rosenbergii (assembly GCF_040412425.1). Taxonomy (NCBI): domain Eukaryota; kingdom Metazoa; phylum Arthropoda; class Malacostraca; order Decapoda; family Palaemonidae; genus Macrobrachium; species Macrobrachium rosenbergii. The sequence goes on along the minus strand of NC_089796.1, from coordinate 17,271,432 downwards.
GTAGTCCTGTATGAAGCAATTACTATTGACAGTTGAAAATAAAGGAAGCATTAGTATTTGTAGTTTATTTACATTTGCGAGAGAAAAATTCCAGGGATTCATAGAAATGTTGATCTCATTGTAGCACGAAATGTCTCAAAAGCACCTCCAAACCGTCGAGAGCCATAAAGAGGAGGAGGAGGAGGAGGAAGAGGAGGAGGCTGGACAAGATCTGGACGAGGAAGACGAGGAACTAGCTGTGGGATGTGAAGCAGATTCGGACGAAGTCGGTGCAGAAATAATCTCTGGACCAGTGGATGTTACCGTCCTCAAGGGCCAGTCAGCGACTTTAACTGCCACCTACACAGGAAAGCCAGAGCCTTTGGTCTCCTGGCTTAAAAAGGTAAGAACTATTTAGAACACCTTTTAGGACAGCTGACTCTCTCGAGTTTTGTCTTTAACCTTGAACTGTTTCTGGTGGTAATGCCAAAGATACAACAAATTGTTCTATCAAAAACCAAAAATTGGGATTGTGGTAGCCTTGTGCATTGCATTAATGAAAAAAGGGGGAATATATGGAGCATTGGACAAGATTTTATATAAATATTAGTAAGTACACGTGACTACAATCATCTGTAACATGAAAGCCCCCCTGTTTAAGAGGGCTTGAAAAAGTGTAAACTTTTATTTTGCGATTTTCAGGAACAAGAGATATGTGATGGTGGACGGTACAGCGTAAAGACGGAGAATGGCACCACAACCCTCATCATACACGATATTGTGCAAGAAGATTGTGACAAATACACTGTAGTTGTCAGAAATAGCTTGGGAGCTCATGCCGCCTTTGCATCTTTAGCTGTGGGAAGTGAGTTGAAAGAACTGATGTTGTACTGGTTGCAACTATATAGGTTGGCAAGAATGATATTCTATGCAGGGTTTTTCTAAGTTTTTGCTTCACCTGTTCATAATCATATTATGAGATGTTCCTTGTATATAAGCATCTATTAAATATATCCACACTAGAAACTTGAAGCATCTGAAATAAGTTAAACATTTCTACTTGCAGTTATGTCAAAACTCCTAAAATTCAAGGAAATTAGGTTAATCATTTTAAAAGGTTACCATATATCATTATATAGTACATTATATGTAATGTGAAGAATAAACAACATCAGAAAGTGATAAACATGTGTAATTAATTTCTGTAAAGAGCAATGTGTAATGATTTTGGTAAAACACTAAAGTATATTTTCTTTGCAATTTAAAGGTGCCCCCGAGCCACCCGCAGATAAACCAAACCACAGTGAAGTTACTGCTGATTCTGTCACACTATCCTGGTATGGCCCTACTTATGATGGCGGGTCAGTGGTTACAGGATACATTGTTGAGGCGCACAAAATTGGAAATGGAGATTGGTTCACTCTGATTTCTGGGTAAGCCACGGGCTAGAGTGCAGTAATGTGTATTTTGTCTTGCTAGATGTCCATAAACTTAGTAAGTGAAAATGTAAGGTTACCCATAAAGTTTAAGCTCATACAGTTTTTATGCTTCTTTTGTATCTTACAGTCTAATTTCACATTTCAGGTGTCACTCTACTTCGTATATTGCTCAAGGTTTAGACACAAATTGCCAGTATGAATTCAGGGTGCGAGCACAGAACATCCATGGTGTTTCTGAGCCATCCAAACCCTCCATTCCAGTCACTACTTCAGCACCTCCTGACAAGGACGATGAACCTGAACCAGAAGGTATCGTAGCAAATCAGATACATATTGCATTGCACGGCGCATAATCTTGCTTTAAATCTCAGTATCTAAAGTTAATGTGTTCATAAGGCAAAGCATCTCCAACTGTTAAGATTAGTTTTTTCTTATTTAATAAAAGTGATTTGAGTGTTTCTGCGAAGATGTTTATGGTTGATCATTACATCGGCTTAGGGAACATCCTCCTATCTTTTGTTATTTTGTGAAAACTGCTTAAAACTAACTGAATTTTTTGTTGCAGATCATGAGACTGCTTTTGCTCCTCTCAATGTCGAGATAGAAGCCGGGGCCAACTTTGACAAACAGTACAAAATGCACGAAGAAGTAGGTAAAGGACGATTTGGAATAGTCTATAGGGTGACAGATACACAAAGTGGAACAAGAAGAGCAGCTAAAGTCATCAAATGCATTAAATCCACAGAAAAAGAGAAGGTAAGAATGAACTTCAGTATAAGTACAGTAATTGTTAACTGATCTCATTACAGAACACTACAGGTTCTCATGAATTGAAATTCCCCTTGAATGCCTTGAATTTGTAATGAAATTTATAGCTTAGCAAATTTTACATTACTTTTCACAAAAATAACCAATGCTGTTTTTCTGAATACTTTGCCTAACAATTCTACCCAACACAGGCGTTAAGAAAATCTAAAAGATCTTTAAGCATTATGTTTATAGTACAAAAAATCCCAATTTTTTTTCAGGTCAGGGAAGAAATTTCCATAATGAACGCCTTAAGACATCCAAAGCTACTACAACTTGGAGCTGCTTATGAAAGACCAAGGGAAATTATCATGGTTATGGAATAGTAAGTAAGGCAGATTGCACTGTTTTATTACAGAGAGTATTACTTGCTGTATGGTTTAACCAGACTGTTGAGCTACTTTACCTGCACAGAGCTGGCCCAAAGGATTTGTATTTGATATGCAGTAATAAGCTTTATATAGGTCTAAAATTTTTTTAATAACTTGACATTAGTCGTCGATTATATTTGAAAATTCACACAAATGCGTAACTTTCAGTGTTAATCTGCAGTCTCTAAATTAAGGCATTGGATCATGTGGGCCATAACTCAAATATCCATGGCTCAAATTACTTGCACAGCTGCCTTTTTCATATGGCAAATGCAATATTCCTTTGAGCTTGATTTAATTAACTGTTGTGTTATTTGTTCCATATATTCTGCCATTTATCGGTTTTAATGGGTTTTAGAGATGTTACATAATCATTAAAAGGAATAACTGGGTGATCTCGTCTTAGTTGCAGCGTTGGATGTTTTGAGGTAATTCATTTCCTTTCATGTCTACACGGGAAGGACTCAAACAAATTTCTACTTTTCTGCCATCCTCGTATAATTTTACTTTTAATTTTAATTTTGATGGGTTTCTGTTTGGTATGAATTACAAATTAATATGATAACTGATCCCGTTGCTTATAATTCTGCTGGGAAAACAGGAGCATTGTTAGGCAGGGAAAACTTATATGTTTTGGCAAAGATTTGGACCCATTAGTCTATGACTGCATAGTGTGGACATATTGTTTGCGATATTCTGGGGTATATGCATAGTCCAAGGAGGAGGCAGTTTTACTACTGGAGGAAATTTTATATTGATATTTGTTGACTCTGTCTATTGGCTCTATTTGGTTAAGGTGGTGAGTAATTGTTTATATATTTTTCATCAAAAGGTATTTGGTGATGAATCACTTTCTTACGTATGTGGTGTTTTTGGGTTAATGAAGTATTTCATATATTTGTAGTATTTTTGAGTATTGCAGTGAGTTGCATTGTTAATTGTAGGTTCTTGGAGTAGGGAGGAGTTTCATTATTACTTGTAATGTCTTGAAGTACTACCTAGATTCAGCCAGCCTGGTGCTGGCACGGGCTCTTATTGAAGTACAGTAGTGTATTATTTCATTTCTGTAATGTTTTATTATGATATATAATATTAGTCATTATTCTATAATGATTGGTATGGTGTTGTTTTACAGCATATCTGGTGGAGAACTATTTGAAAGAGTAGTAGCTGATGACTTTGCTCTGACGGAGAGAGACTGCATCCTGTTTGTCAGGCAGATCTGTGAGGGAGTTGCGTACATGCATAAGAGTCACATTGTACATCTCGATCTGAAGGTGAGCAAAAAAATTTACTATATTGTAGACCTACTTTTCCAACACATTACTGATATGAAATTCCAATGTATATAAAAAAAGTACATCTTAATTATACTGTATTGTATGTCGAGTTGAAATTAAAAATGTTTGGGATTTAGGTGTACAGTTTGGATCAGAGCATCATATTTTTTACTATTTGTGATACTGCCTACATTTAACTAACATGGGGATACATATGCTGTTTGAAAAAACTTCATTTACATGAGATTGAAGTTGTAACATATTTCCATTTATAGCCCGAGAACATCCTATGTGTGCGTCGAACATCCCACCAGATAAAGCTTATTGACTTTGGACTTGCCCGAAGATTCAACCCTGATGATCCTTGCCGAGTTCTCTTTGGAACACCCGAATTTATTGCACCCGAGATTATCAACTATGAGCTGATAGGTTTCTCCTCAGATATGTGGTCTGTTGGTGTCATTTGCTACGTGTTGTAAGTATACTGGAACTATTACGTTTAATACTTTGTATTTGATAATGTTTGATATCAGTCCTGTATTGTTACTCAGCACTGGGAGGAAAATATAACAACAACCAGTGTTTTAAAAATTATGTACTGTATGTAGTAATATTTTAGTATTATATTTTAGGCTGTCTGGACTTTCTCCATTCATGGGGGACAACGATGCTGAAACATTTGCAAACATTACACGCGCAGAATTCGACTTCGATGATGATGCTTTCACAGCCATTACTGAAGACGCCAAAGATTTCATCAGATCCTTACTGATCAAGAAGAAAGAGTAAGTGTTCTCTAGTGTTTTAGTAGTTGAAATTTGTGTGAAACAATTGATGACATGATTTGGTAACTAGAAAAAGGTTTGTGGTTCTTGCTTCATCATAGCTCTTATGTACCTTTTTCCATTCTACCTATCATAGTTACAGTATCAGTATTCTATACTAATTTCTTGCTTGATTATTTTTTAAGCCTTTTCAAAAAGTGTTTCTAGTGTAAATTTGTCAATTGTATAAATTAGTTATAAACGCCAACAGTGGAACTTCAAATGACTGTAACTATAACCTGTGCAGGCGAGTTTTTAATTTTAAGTACTTTCAACTTTTACAGAAAACGTTTAACTGCTGAACAATGCTTTGACCATCCCTGGCTGGCACAGACAGAAGAGGACATGAATAAGGTTGTCTTATCTACTGACAAACTAAAGAAATTCATTATTAGAAGGAAGTGGCAGGTATGTAGTTATGCATGAAGGATGAAACTGGTTTTTTTTCATTATTTTTTCATAGCTTGTAATAAAACAAGAATTTTTTTTATATGTCTTTATTAATGTTACTGCCCCTGCCCAAGCACACTGTATTTTAAAGTCACTTCTGATCTCAGCAATTAAAAGATAAAAATGTCACTAAGGGAGATATAGAATTTTTTCTAGGGAGTCTGAAGGAAGGTTTTCAGTAAAAGGAAAAAAACAAAATACAAAGTCAAAAGTAATTTGACTCCAGCAACTCGGAAAAATAAAGTTCATGCTATGTCTAGATACTTTTCTCTTGACAGCTAGTACCATAGATTTTTTTTAGCAGTAGCCAGAGCTTCACAATCAGGTGTCCAGCAAGGTTTGCAGATGACTGTTCACAGCAATTAACTTTATAACCTTCAGGGAAGGAAGATACTTCCATTATTGTAAAAACAAAATTACTCCCCCAGCTGAACCTCTTCCAACTTGCAAAATACTATTTGGTGGAGATGGAGCAGAGAGTTTGTCTGGCATTAGAGTGAGATTAACCGAGAGAAAACCCAGTTCAGACATGTGCCACTGGATAAACTGGAATAAAATATTCCTTCAAAATTAATGTGGTACACATTTAGCCAGAAAGGAGAACTGCTGGCCCTGACAATTTCAATATAGCTCCTGCAAATGACCTTGTAAAGATTTTTTCTTGAACCATCATTATTTTGTAGAGCCTTCTTGTTTGTTGCCAGTAGTTGACTTTTGAAGTAAATATTTCCTGAGAATGATCCTGTGATGATGATATGCAGAGCTCTTTGTTTACAATTTTCAGTGAACAGATTATTTGTAAGCTGTCTACATCCCCATATACATGATTTTTTCTTTAGGAAGTCAAGTACAGTATGAGTTCTTGCAAATGATTTCAAAATAAATACTGTACACTAGCCTTGCACTTGCACTTCATATAGGCTTTGGCATCTGTGAAGATGGTCAGTGAAGAAAGTGTTGAGCTGCTGTTTTGAGGCCACACCGATGCTGCTCACTTGCCACTGGATATATACTGATTAACCTCCAATCCCATTATGTGCTAAGTTAAGCACTTCATTGTATATAAAGCTTTGTTTTCCTGGTCTGTTTATGTAGATTTATTCCTCCATTAGCTGGAGTTAGAAATGAGGTCTCTTGATTGGGCTTTGTGTAACTGCTAAGTTTCTGAACTCTTAAGTTTCCAGCAGTCTAGTTGGCTTCTCAATTAGATTGACTGAAGTTCTTGAGAGAAACTATTATATATACTGACTGTACTGTGGTATTTCTTCAAGCATTCTATGTACTGAACTGCAAAATTTCATCCAGTTTGCTGGTTACTTTGTAATTTAGAAAGGGTTTCATGACTGCAAGACCTTGACATTCCTCTCCAGTTTCTGCATAGAGCTACACTTCACCAAAGTCTGAGGTGAGAAAGGAGGAGCCACCATCCTACTCCATAAGTTCCTCAGCCTATTATGTGTATGTCTGTTCAAGTCATGCCCTGAACACTCTTCAATGATATGGGGCTGATTTTGACTTAGCTGTACATGTTAATTTGAAAAGGGCTCCATGACTGCAAGACGTTGACATTCTTCTCCAGTTTCTGCATTCAGCAACATTCCACCTAAGTCAGAGGTGAGAAAGGAAGGAGCCACCATCCTATTCCACAAGTTCTTCAGCCTATTATGCATCTTTTCATGTAATGTCCTGATCACTTCAGTAATATGGAGCTGCCTTTGATTCTGCTGTAGATGTTAAGTGTCAATACACCTATGTTAGGTATCAAGAATTGCCATCTGGTTGTTGAAGGTATGTGGCATTCATAGCAACTTCTTAGTAGTTTATTTTGACAGCGATCATCTGCCATTTTTGTGTGGATGTATGCTTGCTATCTTCATTCCAAAAACATTTCCTGTACTACAGTGGTTTAATCAAACGCCTTAGTGTTGATGGACGACCAAGTTACAAAGAGCCTTCTCTATCTGTGCTGCATGTCTTCTGCTTAATCAGCACTTGAGTTCTTGTTCAGAGTCTACTTAATACAGTACTTGACATTTCTGGTTGAAGAATATCCTTCCACTGCTGTATATGTTGGTGTTGAATTATCTAGCCACTGACTGCTGTATATGTTGGTGTTGAATTATCTAGCCATTGACAAGTTTCCTAGTCTCTTAGTACTGAAGTTTTTGTTGCAGAAATCTTTGCTTCATAAAGTACTTACAATATTTGTACATCATGGAAATTACTGGCAACTTTGCTCCATAAGGTATTTTACAATATTTGCACATTATGGAAATTATTAGCAATTTATTTAAATTTATAGCAGCCTACTTAAAAGCTGCTTTAATGTCTTGGTGTAAATCCTCTTCAATCTTTAACAATAAGGTTGTTGGGGCCAAGACTTCAGACGTTCAGATAGTTGAAGGCACTGATACCAGCAGATAAAAAGCACTTGACAGCAATCCATATGGTATGTACACAGATTTAAGGTCCATACCACTAGTTTGACATCAACATAAAAACTCCAACACTAAGATTCTAGGAAACCTGTCAGTGGCTAGATAATTCAACGTTAACATTAACATCATAAACAGCAGGGGGAAGTGAACTTGAAAATGTTCAGCTGATGGATGGAAGTACTTCCGGAGTTAAGTCTTTTACATCAGGCCCTCAATGCTAAGTGTGGTGTTGAAGAGAGAATACAGTGTATCCTCGAATCAAAGTCTATGATGTCTAGCAGAAAGGAGACCCTCAACAAGAATTCAAATGTTGAGTAAATATAAGAAATGCTATGGCAGATGGAGAGAGAGAGGGCCCTTGACGTAAAGAAGTAAAGTAACCTAGAACACACCAAGGCCTTTGGCTACCGTAGTACAGGAAATGTGTTTTGGAGCCAAAAGCTAGCTAAGCAGATATACACAAAAACTGGTAAATGAACACACAATTGTTCATTTGTACATTTTATTGTTCATCTGCCATTTTTATGTGGATATCTGCTTAGCAAGATCAATTTCCTGTACTACAGTAGACAAAGGCCTTGGTATGCACTAGGTTACTGTACATCTTTACATCAAGGGCCAAGTCCACCTATCCTGGGGTTTCTTCTGTTTACTCAACATTTGAGGTCTTGTTAAGTGTCTTTTTATACTGGGGCTGAGGAGTTAATCCATTTCCTCAAATCCATCTGATAAACATTGTAGAGAGTTTCCTTCATGTTGGTGTTGAATTATGTCAGCATGGACAGGCTTCCTAGAATCTTGGTGTTGAAGTTCTTGTTGCAGGACAGTCTTGTTGATCAATTTATTTCCTTCCTGACAGTAGTCTCTCAACTGATGTCAAAACCAGGGGCATGGGATTTGCATTTATGTACCATCTGAATTGCTGTCAAGTACTTTTTATCTGCCAATATCAGAGCCTTCAACTATTTGATCAACATTTGAAGTCTTGGCTGCTACATTTAGTGCTGAAAGTTTAACAATATTTAAACATGGCATTACTAGCAACTTCTTAAATAGTAGTTTATTTGTACATTTAGTGTACATCTACCCTTTTTGTGCAAAAAATATTTGCTTTGTGCCTTGGTTCCAAATGTAATGATTCCCGTTATACTGTAGTTGAGGGCTTTGGTGTTGATGGACTGGGTTAATATAAATATTAACATGAAAGGCCATTCTCTTTATGCCCTGAGGTTTCTTCTCTTTACTTAAAATTTGAGTTTCTTGTTGAGGGCCTAATTTCTGCTTGATATCACAATGGGGCTGATGGATCTCCTCAAAATCACACTGTCTTGAGGAAGGACATAACACTGGCATTCATAGTACATTGGCACCAGTTGCTGCAATGGGGATGAGGGGGAAGGATATTCATGTCAGAACTGGTGGTCTAAGACAGTCGTATCTAGATATGGTCTACTCTGTTGAGAGGAGGAATCTGGCTGAGTGAACTGAATTTTTATTCCCTCCAAGGAAGCTGAAATAAAAGTTCATAAGAGTTAATGTCAGTTTACTAAGATTTTAAAAAAAGTCATTATTTACTTTTTTTTCTAACCCAAAAAACTCATGTGTGCTAAATTACAATGGATTGTTCTAGATATCACTCAGTAGTTCAGTTTTACCCTATTGGTGTGGAATACTGTAGATTAAATAGGCCCTTTTTCCTAATACAAAATCCTTTAGAAATTGAGTTTCTTGGTTAATTTAAACTGTGTTTGTTTTTTTACTAATAGCATGGTGTGCTATAATCTTTTTTGTTCTAGAAAACTGGTAATGCCATCCGTGCCCTTGGACGTATGGCCAACCTAACTAATCGTCGCAGCTCTCAGCCATCATCTCCTACCCGACTGTCGCCTCTTCCCGAGAACCATGCCCACACACCTACTTCCCCATCTACACCCCCTCCAACAAATTCTCCTGGGTTGAATTCCCTTGCCAAGACAAAGGGATGTCCTCCTGTCACCCGCTCTTCAGGCAGTGTTATCAGCGAAAGGAGTGATTCTGGTATTAGTGAGTGTTCCTTTAGTGTGGATGATAACACCCAAAATCCTCAAAATAACCAGTTTGGTCTGACTAATGGTCGTGCTGTTACAGGACGCAATATTCTCCAAAGTGGAAAGACACCTTCTCTAGATTGGCAGTCATCTGTGGACTCTGCCGTATGTGATGATGATTATATCAGCAAGAGTGGATTTGGATCCTCTCAACGTAAGATATCCCGGGAGGCTCTGCTGGTGAAATCTGCTGCTGCTGATTCAATGATAAATGCCCATTCAAGAATTTAAACTGAAAGGATCTGCCGAATTGTAAAAATCATACCGTAAAAATGTGTATCTATATATATTTGTATTAATGTCCATGGACTGAATTGCTGAGGATGAAAGTTGTATAATGTGTAAATATAATGGAACTTTGGAGATAGTAGCTACTTTGCTATCTTCTTTCTACTTTTCAATACAGTTGCCTATCAGTGAAAAATTTTGTGTTTATACCTAACTACATAATTATTGTACTTTCGCTGTATCATACAAACAAGTAGATGTGGCAAAGGGCAAAGCTGTCCATGTTCTTTAGCAAAGCAGGTGTGTTCGCATTGTTCAAAGTGCATCTGATGGTGTTGGACCTTGGAAATGCGGTGAAGTTCCTCTATTAGTGGATATATAATGTCTACTCAATCCATGTCCTCATACATGGAGTCGATTAGACACTTACTACTTTTTCATGACTGGGTCGTGAATTGTCAACAAAATATGTTGGCTTATATTGAGGCTTAGCTACAGAGCTTCTAACGACTTCAAAAATGTCCCTTGTGTTTGAGACATTTCAAGAAGAAATATGAAGTGCTCGTAACAATGTCGACCAGCCTCGATACTCACGTATGAGAGGCTGATGATAATTTTTTATACTTATACCTTTATATATACAGTATATATACCAGATGATGTATATGAATTATCATGAACTATAGCATCACAAAGCAAGTCAATGGAAGAAACTATTATATAAATTAATTAACCTTACTTTTACCATAGGAAGAATTGGACAAAAGTGTGCCTGAATTAAAACTTTTGCCAACGTTTTCTATGGTACCATATCTTTATTTTCCGTTCTTTGGTGATATAAAAGCCCAATATCCTGTGAATTTGATGTTTGTGTGTGTTATGACAGGCTTCATATAATCATTATCTATTTCAGTGCAGTGCCAAACAAATTTGTATAGATGATCTAGTTAGATTGTTTGCCTGACATCATTCCACATGTTTCTCTTGCATCTGTATCGAATCCTCAAGATAGTCATATGTTTATTCCTACATTTTTTCCAAATCATAAAGGTTTCAGTGAAACTGCATCTTAAATTAACCTCATTCTCAATCATTAACTTAATATGTTGCAACTTTAATTTAATTACAGCAGACCTAATTAATGCCCCTTATAATAGATTAAAAATAGCATTTACCTGTGCTTGAGTTTCAATTAAATTATTTCTGCAAGAATAGGTAATTTTTAGTTTGAAATATCCCATACAATTTTATTAAAAAAGTTAAGACCATGAGTGGAAGGTAATAATGGTAATGTTTCATCAAGACATTTTACATTGTTTGACAGTACTGTGCAATCTTTTAATTACCGAAAGCTAATTTTCATAATGAGTATATTTAACCTGCTGATTGTAGATATTTAGGTTTAATGAGAGAAACATTAAGGGGTATCTAAGCACTGTTTATCATAACAAGGTAGATACTGCAGGCTGATAAGCTCCCCAAACTATAAAATTTTGTACTGTCACACAATTGTAGAAATATGGAATTGACCATTGGAACATGTATCACCTCTTCCTTTATGGAAATTTTCTCCATCCCATACATACAATGTAGATAGCGAGTGGTTAATGAAGTATTTGTGTAGCTACTGGTATTGTGATATTGTAGATACATCACCCATTTATGTGCATGATATTGTTGTTAAGAACATTAAAAGATTTATTTGAATTTTGTACTTTACCTATTCCATATCTGAGGTGCAAATCATGCCTCCATTTCTGAGGTGCAAATCATGCCTAACTCAAAATACTACAGCAATTGTAAATCTTCCCTAAGTAAGTACTGTTATCATATCAAAAACTAGTTGCGCTACATCTTGAGAGGTCTTTATGGTCATAAATAAGCCTAAAATTTCATACCTGCAAATTTATCTTTATACTGTACATCACAATTTTAGAACTTTAATTTTCCCAAGTTTCCCTTTTAACAGAACTAATAAAAGTATAATCATGCCTTTAAAATACTGTACTGAACAAAGGCCTGAAGAACTGATTCTAGAAATTGTTGAAGAATTTTAGTTACATTTTCCCTCCATCAAAACTCATAATCTACCAAAGTTCCTTTAGTTATGATCCTATGTTCAACAACACAGGACCTTCTGACCAGAAAAATTATTTGTCCAAAATATTACCAACCTGTTCAAATGTCTCATAAAAACTAGACACTTTACAGTTACAACAAACCACCTGTCTTACAATAACTTAAAGAACTGTAACAATGAAAGGCAAACATTCAGGCTAAACCAACCAAATGGAAACGGTCCCCAATCTTGAGAAAGCCTGGAAAAGGTTTAAAGGTGGTGTGTGCAAAAGGAATGTACTTGGAGATCCACATCCCACAATCAGATCATTTCAACTTAGACAAAGTTAAAGATTTCTGCCATAGTTTCAATGCTTGTTTAAATAATGAGACCCCAAAGGCAAATAAACTGCCAGACTTGGAAACAAGACTCCAAACACCCTGAGTAAGTGTAAGGGAGGGTTCCCTGTTGACACTAATATATCACTAGTGTACTAGATTTTTACAAACCCAAGTATTAGCTTTTTATGCCTATTACAAGTCCAACATTCTGTAAAGTATTAATCAGTAAAAAATATTGCTCCCTATTGGGAGGAGAAAAGAACTGATAATTTCCCAGTCAGGGCCTACTATGATTAGTCCCTTGCTTTACTTTAATTCTGCAGAGTAGCTCGGTGAATTGGAATGATAGCAGCTACAAGAAAATTGATACTGTACTGCTTCTCAGACACTTACATGGAAATCTCATCAGTGAAAGTCCAAAGTTAAGAAATTCAGCTGCTTATTTCATAGGATATGTCTTTGTCAAGAACAAGTGATTAAGGTCTTACACAAAATTAAATTCGCACTCACTGCAAACATAAAAACCTTGACTCAACTGGTAATCTGATGGGAATTGTTTTAAGGTGCAGATATACAGTAATTTTTTCAAATCCAAAGCACCTTTACTGCATTTTAGATACTGCACTTTTGACAAACATTTGATTGCAACCTGTGGAGCAAATAAAAATCAGTCTCCTGTTCTGGATGAAATCAACAATCCTAGAGGAAATTAGAATGTGTATCTCACTATTATAAAATTTTATTCAAGAAACCACTTGACTGGACAATCATCGAAAATGAAGCCAAAACCCCAGGTGTATGGGTTTTGCCTTAAAGAGACATCGTACACACATACTACTGTATTAATTTGTTCCAAAAAACTTCCTCTGGACCATTTTCACCAAAACAGTAGGCAAAATGGTACATACAGTAATACTGTACAGTAGTTGAGTATGACCAGTAGTTTATTGTGCCGTCAAATGACATTAAAAGAGCCCCATCCAATTTCATAAACCACAAAATTTAACAAAAAAGGGATTTTGACAGAGGAAAAATCTATTTCTGAGGAAGGTCCCGTGTCACCCGGTGAAATTCCATTACAGCACGAATTTCTAGGTATAACAATGCTAGATATACAGAGAAAAAGAGCTCCCGGAAAGCTGGGGTTACTACCCTCAGTCGAGGCCTTCTAGGAAGACGTCGGTATAATGAAGGGGCGAGTGAAATACCACTACCACGGAAATATACTGAAAAGATCTCTCCCTTATCAAAACCCCGTAAAAGAGCGGTGAGCCGTTACAGCCCCCACACTCAACACCCACCAGGACGGCGACACCAGCGCCACCTGCACTTCATTCCATTTTCTAGCACGTGATAAATCGTTTCTTTTTGTGTGTTTGTCCCCTTTTTTGGATTGTTTTCATCATCTACAATGGCATCGAGCACCTTTTCCATCTCTAAGTTAAGTGGTTTATGATAACGACAACCATTATCATACAATATTGATATATATATACTATATATACCAAAACCAAACATAAAAATGTGCTTATACTTTAGATTATGGTGCTGAAGTCTTTAGATTGAGGTGTTAAAGTTAAAGAAGTTGCTGCTTCCTTTTTCCAAAGCATCTGATACTCTCGGTAGCTCTCAATATCATATTACTGTACTGTATTGTGTAGTTTTTAACCTGATCCTTTCCATGCTTTCACAACAAATTACAGTGCACAGAAATATTTGTGCAGGAAAAATATTACTGTACATTTACAGCAAAGAAAAAGTTTTTATACTGAACATATGAAGAAATTCCTGGTTAGTACGAGAGAACTGATACTAGCCTATGCAACACTCAATGTTTTCTTTAAATATATACTGTACATTAACATAACAAGACAGCAATAACTTGACTGAAGCAAATCACACCTGAAGTAAAAACAGAACACTGGCAAATGATATTAATCTATGACAGTCAAATTTACAAGCCAGATCTTCTGTCAATACTGTACTCAACTGTGTAGGTGCTGAAAAATCAAGTTAGTGAATAAGGTCCTAGAAATTTAATATATAGGTACGCTAAACTTAATAAACGTCTGAAGGGTAAGTTCAACACATCAAAACCAAAGTACTGTACCAATCATGGAATCCTACATGAGCACACAAAACACTTAACTGAAAAAAACATCCCAACTTAAAAGACATCAGCTAACAAACATGCATGAAACTGATGATTGACAATTTCACATAGTGTCAGCTACAGAGCACAGTACCCCTGTGCAACTTTAAGGCTTTTATGTTGATAAGTAACAATTCTACTATAACTTCATATTAAGAATCAGAATCTGAGAATATCAAGAGTTCACATATCTTCACACCTGGTGCTTTCATGAGCCTAAGTTGTCATAATATGTATTACCCTTCCCTAAGATTATCATCATTAACCTCTGGTAATGCACAGCAGTTAAATGTATAATGCATTAGCAATTCCAATAGTTTTCCACAATATAAATGACCCTGTAAATTTATAAATCTTTATGAAATTTTCTTTTTTATTTCAAATTGACTAATTAAGGAACTACAAATACTCTCTCCACTGGCTTTTGGAATCAATTAGGACCCATTACTACTTGCACCACCACAAGTGGTTTGTTGCATGCTTCAGTCATGCCATTTTATTTAGAAGACAAGAGCATTAACCACATGCACAATCTTGCACATTCATCAAAATCTCAGTGTTTTCTATGTCACATGGGATAGGATCATAAAGGGTCAAGAATTTGATAGGTCTTCGTATCTGGTGTTCCTAAAAGATTATGTTATGTCAAAATTAACCCTCATTCCTCATGATATAGTGCTTCACTTGCCTCCCTTTTAATGCCATTAGTGTAATTATACCCTACAAACATAGTGTTTCAGTAGCAGACTTTGCATTGCTTACAGTCCTATTACATTTGGTCATTTCCCCTTGAATTAATCATTTGGCAATATTTATACACATATTAGCAGCTGTTCTTAAGATGGCTACATTTATGTTCACAATTTTTTAATTGTAGCAGTTAGATTACAAGTCTAAAAGCTCTCATTGTTCTACCCCAGCAAAATTTGAGCCTTTGCTGTTTATTATTTTATAATGCATAAAATTTTGAAAATTAATTTTGTCAGTGTAAGAGATGTAAGTTTTGAAATTTAACAATTATCAAAAATGACAAATTCTAAATCAATTTTTATTTTTCATAACTAACAAACCTGAGATCTTAATGTAAGGAGATTTTCTCAAGCGCCTAGCTGGAGTCCGGTTATTAATAGCACAAAGTTTTGGTGGCAACAGGAGATAGCCAATGGGGGAAAGAGGTGGGCGGAGCCCGACCTGGTTTCCCCCTCGTAGATGCTGTGATGCTTCAGTTTTTTTTCAGCCCAGGTAACTGTATGAGGGGTGGCTTGAGGTGGGCCATGTACATTAAGACCTCAGGTTTGTTAGTTATGAAAAATACAGAATGATTTAAAATTTGTTGTTTGTTCATATACAAAACAAACCCTTGGTCCTAACATAAGGGGAGACTTACTTTTGGTGGGAGGATAAAGTAAGCTTTAGAACTGACTGGTGGTTCAGCTCACCTGGGCTCACTTCCTGGCCAATTGTTAGAGCATAGGAAGGAGTCATATGCCTCTGATCTGTTAAGCGAAGGGTTACTTAACAGCCAGACATCCAGGCTAGGAGACAATGGGAACTCCTGTCTGTCATGATCCTGTTACACAAAAACATCATACTACGGAACCTTATCCTACATATATGAGGTAGAACTTACAGGATCGAAGCCTGTATGTTGGATTCGATACAAATACAATAACAGTTGTTTATACTGTACTTATACATTTAAGCATGATGAGTTCCCACACTCGTTGTGTAAGCATTTGCATGCGGCACTACATAAGGAATCTTACATGCATAACACTATCTACAATGCGTCTTGGAAGAAGGAAAAGAACCTGTAACTGTCGAAGACAACAAAACTCACGTTAACTACCAACCGTGTTCTGTTGTCAGTTCCTCTCTTTTCTTGTCAGAGAGAGGAAAGGAATTGCTTTTACCAAAGAATGTGTATTGTATGGGAACAATCATATATGACATCAGAATGAGTGCTCATTCACCTGTATCTAACCAGTTCCAGCAAATGATGGTTCAAATCTCTTCGCTGCCCAACATAAGAGGAGGAAAAGAAAGAAAAAGAAAGAAGACCAGTCATCCCATTCACTCTCACTTTCATAACCAACATCTTTGGCAAGACACAAACTGTCCCACTAGAGGCACTGGATGAGCTACACAACTTGTTGAGCGGCCACCACTGTACCCGAGGAAAAAGTGTCCAAGGACCTATGGGCAATGTCCTGGAGATAGAAGGATGTGAAGGTCATTTGGCGAAGTCATGTACCAGCCTTCAGTATCCTATGAACCAACAAGTTCTTTTTGAAAGCAATGGAAAGGCCAAAGCCCCTAACATCATGGGCTCTTGCATGCACTGCATTGGCATCTGTATGCTTGTCTAATCACTTCACATAGCCAAAAGGAGATGGTGTTCTTGGACGCTTTTTTCTTGTTCTGGCCTGTGCTAACAGTCTTTAACACTCAGGTATGAGATGTTGAGTCCTTTTTAGATAGCTACACAATACCCTGACAAGACATAAAAGTAATTTGTCTGGGTTGTTAACAAAATCTCCAAGGAAGGGGATCGAGAATGACTCAAACCTGTCATCATAAACCAAGGGATTTTGAGTCTTAGCTATGAATTCTGGGACAAATTCGAAGGCTATGGACCCCCAACCCTTCGAGTGTTTAACATCAAAAGAGTCCATGAAGTTCACCTACTCTCTGATGAAGCCAGCGCCAGTAAGAAGACCGTTTTGAGGGTTAAATTTCTGTCTGATGAACCCTGTAAGGGTTCGTATGGAGCACAAGTGAGGCTGCTAGGTACCAGGGTCAAATCCCAAATAGGAAGCTTAAGATCTCTCGGGGAACAGGGCTGTTCAAAACTTTTGAGAAGCATAAAGATTTCCTATGAGGCGGAAAGGTCTACACCTTTCAAACGCATAACTAATCCTACAGCAGATCTACAGCCCTTGATGGCTGACACAGAGAGTAGCTTCTCCCTATGGAGGAATACAAGGAAGTCCACTACTTGCTGAATAGAAGTCCCGACTGGAGAAAAACCCTCCTGACGACACCAATCACTGTAGACGGCCCATTTTCCCTGGTACACAGCTGTAGATGATCTTCTGAGATAGCCAGATATCTCTGTTGCTGCTCTGTGAGAAAAGCCTTTTGCTCGCAAGAGATTCTGGATAGTCTCCAGCCATGAAGAGATAGGGACCCTACCAAATGGTGGCACCTCTTGATGTGCAGTTGGTAAAGAAGGTTGTGCCACGGGGAGCATCTCCCTTGGTTAGCAGAGCTAGAAGATTAGGGTACCACTCTGCATGTGGCCACAAGGGAGCCACTAGGGTCATCCTGAGGTTCTGAGAAGTCATTACTCTGTTGATTACTTGAAGGATCAGGCAAAAGGGGGGAAAGGCATAAACGTCCAGGTTGTCCCAAGGGTGTTACAGGGCATCTTCTACCACGGCCCAGGGATCTGGAACAACCGAACAAAATGCCTCTAGTTTCCTGTTGTATCTGGCTGCAAAGAGATCTACTATGGGCCTTCCCCACAATGGAATAGCCTTTCCTCTACTTCCAGATGAAGTGACCTCTGTTCCCAGCACTTGACCCTGATGACTCAGCTTGTCTCCACACTGTTTCTCTTGCCTGGAATGTATCTGGCTGAGAGATCCACTGAGTGAGTCAGCGCCCACTGGTGTAATTGTACTGTTAATTCATGAAGTTGACAGGAAACTAGGGCCCCCTATTTGTTGACATATGGCACCACCGTGGTATTGTCAGACATGAGGACCACGAGTGCCCTATTACCCTTTCCTGAAATTCCTGAAGGGCTAGGAAGGCTGCTTTTAGCTCCAGGATGTTGATGTGAGGCTGTTCGTCTTGGTGATCCCACACCCCTGAAGTCAAATCTTCCAAGTTTGCTCGCCAACCCTCATTCGTGGCATCTGGGAACATAAGAATCTCCAGAGGGGGAGAGTGAAGAGGCACTCCAATGGTCAGGTTCCTGCTGTCCAGCCACCATGCTAAGAGAGGAACCCAGAAGAAGGGAGACTCCCTTGAAGAGGACCAAAATCTCCATTGAAGGGATCGAAGGTGGAGACGTCCGTGAGGAACAAGCTTCTCCAAGGACAACACGTGACCTAGAATGGTCTGCCACTGACGTGCTGGCTGCTTTTGTCTGACGAGGAAGGACTGAACGACAGTCCTGAACTTGTCGATGCGCTGGTCTGATGGAAAGACCCTTGCCGCTGTTATCTCTACAGTTTATGCATGCCCAGGTAAACAATCCTTTGACTCGGCTAAGGCTGTGGCAAAACTGGAGTAGACAGTCCCTGTCTTGGATTAACTTTACCCGAGAACTTGCCAGGACCAGCCAGTCGTCGAAGTACTGTATCTCAGGATGCATGACCCATGAGAATGGGACGAGGCTGAAAGTTGGGAGAACACTCTTGTGAAAACCTGTGGAACAGTTGAAAGGCCGAAGCAAAGCACCTTGAATTGGTAAACTATCTCTCCCCGACTGAAGCAAAGAAACTTCTAGAAGATTGGTGGATTGGAATCTAGAAATATGCATCCCTCAGGTCTATCGTGAGCATGAAGTCATTCTTCCTGATGGCTGCTAGAACTGTGCAAGGAGTTTCCATCTTGAACCAAGTCTTTCTGATGAAAAGGTTGAGAGAAGATTTAGGTCTATCACTGGTCTCCGACCGCCTGATGCTTTCAGAACCAGAAAAACACGGTTGTAGAGCCTTGGGGATTGATCCTTCACAACCTCCACAGCTCCTTTTTCCATCATTTTCCTCACTTCCTCTTGGAGAGCTAGATACTTTAGCGAACCTTGAGTATACCTTCCTTGGCGAAGTGGACACTCAAGAGAGGGGAGGAGGAAACCCGAAGGGAAGTAGATATCCCACCCGTAGAACATCTACTACCCAGGTCTCCATTGCCCAGGTCTCCACTTCGTACTGCTGCAAAGTTGCCCAATGGTCTGCCAGGCACCACCCCACCAAAGGCAGTGAGTGGGGAGGGGTGCTCCCTCTACTGTCTTCCTCCTCTAGCCCTGCCTCTGCCTCCTCTCCCAGGTCTGGAAGAACGGGGCTGAAAGGACGCTGCTGAGAAGTTTTCTTAGTTGGAGAAGGAGAAGGTTTTTGAGGTCTTTTGAGCGAATTTTACACAGTCTGAGGTCTGGGCTTAACTACATTAGCACAAGAAGGACCGGACGATTTAGAGACAGCTTGGTGCAGAAGACGGTCATTGTTGTCTGCTCTCCGTCTGTCAACTGCCACGTCAACCTGGTCCTTGGGAAAGAGAAATCAGAAGACGGTCATTGTTGTCTGCTCTCCGTCTGTCAACTGCCACGTCAACCTGGTCCTTGGGAAAGAGAAATGAGGAGCTTAGAATATCTCCATCCATGCCAACAAATCTGGAGACCTTAGAGAGGGCAAAATCTCTCCTCTTCAGTAACCAACTGGCCCACATATTTGCTGTTAAGCAAGCCAAGTATGAAATAGTCTTGCTGCCAGACTACAACAGTCTAAGGAAGGTGGCACTCTCCTCAATGCCACCAACCAGGGAGGCAGAAGAGATCTTGCCCACTGTTGTCGACCACAGGTCAAGCCATGACACCACCTGAAATGCCATAGAGGTGGTTATCTCCATTGTAGCTGACTCTTGGCGTGTAAAGGAGGTGCCATCCACCTGAAATTGGTCTAATGATAGGCCTAGGCCTAATCAAACCAGGCCTGGATCCACTCGTCTTGCTTTACGCAGCCTTGGGGGCTACATAGAAATGTCTACGCTGTGGAAGTGGTGGAGGGGGCAACTTAAAAGACCTACTAGAATGAAGTGAATTGTCTCATCCAGAGGCAAGAGAATTCACCTGGTTGAAAACGTAGAGAGCATAATTACAGCATGGCAACCCCAAAGGTGCCTTTGTTTCTTTCCTGGGCCCAACCATGGTTTCTCAACCCGAAGAAAAATCTGAAGTGGTAGCCGCAGTCTCTTCACCCAAGTCATTGTACCCACGAATGAGTTTAATGACTTCTGAGTAGGCTGTCATAAAGTTAACCGATTGTCTGCATCTGAGAGAGGACCTTCTATCAGTCACGAGGTTCTCCAATCCATCCTGTCAGCCGAACTGGAGGCAACAAAACTATCCTTGTTAATTACTGGGGCATAAGCTCGCTCCGGGACTAAGACCTACTTGGGAGCATAAACTTCCGCAGAACGAGAAAGTGCCTTATCTTGATCACGATCCCGTCTGTGAGAATGGGAGCGCATACTATGATGAGGAGATGAAGGCTGTGGTTGGCTATGCAGCCATGCAGGGCTCCTGTTACGTGGAAAGTAGTCAAGGCTGTGTTAGCAAGAGCGTGGATTGTGGTCCCGTCTGTGAGAATGGGAGCATGTATATTACAATGAGGTGATGACGGCCATGAATAGCTGCTCAACCGTAAGTTTGGGGCACTTCTAGATGAAGCAGGAACAGGTTCAACATGGACGTGTCAAGAGAATGATGATTGGCTGCAGGAGAAGCAGAGAGTAAATCCAGAGAAGGCCTGTGAATCTTCTTGCGTGGTGATGCTATGAAGTCTTTCTTCTTCCAATGTCTGATGAGGATGGAATGAACAGACGACGAGGAAGAAGAGGAGGAAGAGGAAGACGAGGATGAAGAGGGAGATCAAAGATGTCTCTTCTTCGATTTCATCAACTTGGTCCGACCGTACTTCTTCAAAAGAGCACCTTCAACTCTATCCAACAGAGTTTGAACAAGAGAGTTGGATGCAGCAGACATAGAAGGCCCAGAAATGGAAGCCAATGGAAGTGACACTGCTGATGATGGGACGGTGTAAGACAAGGGAAGAGCAGCCGTGGAAATGCAGGAAGAAATCACAGAAACCGTAGCTTTGGAAACCATCATGGCAGTAGACACTGGGGTGTGGGAAGACAAGAAATGGGACAATAGGCCCACAAAGGAGGGTACCCCTGGAAGACCTAATGACGGCCAACACTCGGAAAGCTTCTGAAAAGACTGTACAAGGGGGAGCTGGATTCTCCCTTAAATGTATAAATATAACCAATCATTACTGTACATATTAGTACTGAATCCGACGAACAGGCTTCGATCCTGTAAGTTCCACCTCATGTAAGTAAGGTAAGATTCCTTAGTACGATGTTCGTATGTTACAGGATCATATGTTCGTATGTAACAGACAAGAGTTCCCATTGTCTCTTAGCCTGGATGTCTGGCTGTTGAGTAACCCTTCATTTAAGAGATCAGAGGCATACAACTCCTTCCTATGCTCTAACAATTGGCCAAGAAGTGAGCCCAAGTGAGCTGAACCACCAGTCGGTTCTAAAGCTTACTTTATCCTCCCACCAAAAGTAAGTCTCCTCTTATGTTAAAACCAAGGGTTTGTTCTGTATATAAACAAACATGACATTTTTATAATAAATTTTTATTATACTTACCAAGTAATTACATAGATATTAGTTTCAAACCAAGTAATTACATAGATATCAGTTTCAAACTATCCCAGCAGCTTAAATTCAGAATTTGCGCTAGCGCTTCAATTGTTTAGTGTAGGTGACCAGTACAGCCCACCAATGGGAATACTAGGAGAAACTTAGCAGACAACCTCATGGTGTTTGTGACCTTATGTCCATGCGACGGGAGGAGGGAGGGCTCCAATTTTGTAATCACTTGGTAAGTATATATAAAACTTTACTTTATTATAAAAATGTCACTTTTATATAAGTACAGTAATTTACCAAGTAATTACATAGCTGAATCCCACATTGACAGGAGGTGGGACACATGGACATATTCTACTCCAAAACATTAAGACATGTAATAAATTTGAAACAGGAAAGTTGCTAGCATTGAAGACAATGCTTGTCATTCCTGGTTAGCCAAAAGAGCTATTGCAGGAAAATACTGTCTCTAGTTGGTGCTCATCTTAACCTGTAGTGGCCTGGCGGTATAGCCGTGGAGTGCCTCTACTTAAGTGGGAGTTTTGCAGTGAAGGAGTGTTCTGATGGCTAACAAAGCATCAGTGGAGATTTTGCAGGGAAGGAGTTATCCAAAGGCTAGCAAAACTTCAAAAAGTGGTCCTGTCCTGGGCACAGTAACACAATAAAACAACCAGACAACACTGTCACCTACACTGAAATAAAAACCACAACCTATTCACTGAGAGTGGTGGGTGCCCACAGTACACTGTACCCTCCCAGCTCCTCCAAAATTGACACCTCACCAAGGTGGAGAGATAGGAGAAAATCCTATGCTTCCTTCCGCAATATTATGCCAGTCACTAATAATGATTGCAAGGTACTACAAAATATTAACATTGTTTTAACTTCATTAAAAGCTTGAGAAGTGAAGAACAATTACACATCCAGAAGGTCGACTGCAGAACAAAAGTAAGGGGCATCTTGTGCCTGAAAGCTCATGAGGTAGAAGCTGCTCTGACATCCTTAGCTTTCACTAAAACGTCAAAACGTTCTCCTGAATCTGAGAGTGGTCTCAGAAATATGGTCCATTAGGATGAAGGACAATGCGTTCTAAGATAGAGGGTGAAAAGAGTCCATGCCACAACACTATATATTATGGATGGCCCTCTGCTCTACTGATCCTGCTCTAATAATACCTGAAAACCCCAACTGGTTAGAGAGCTCTCTATTCTTCCACAGATCCACGGATGATAGGAGAGTTGGGGCCAGACAATCAGGAGCTGATTGCTCTGAGCTGGCACCAAGCCGTAGTTGGAGCCAGCCAAGCTGGCTGCCAGGTGAGCTAGACGCTCAGGAGCTGGTGGAGCACTCCTCGATGATTAGAGCAAGAGCTGGCACCAGGCTGTAGTTGGTGCCAGGCAAGCTGGAAGTCAGGCGAGGTAAGAGCTCGGGAGCTGGTGGGCGTTACTGAGTGCCAGGCTGTAATTGGCACCAAACAAGCTGGATGCTAGGTGAGCTAGTCGCTTGGGAGCTGGCAGGCACTCTTAGGTGCTTGGAGCACGAGCTGGTTCCAGGCTGTAGCTGGCACCAGGCGAGCTGGAAGACAGGCAAGGAAAGAGCTCGGGAGCTGGTGGACGCTCCTGGGTGCCTGGAGCCCTGTTCCCAGCTGTCAAGAACATCATCTCTTCCATAAGTTCTTACAGGGGAAAGAACAAGTCCAGGTCTTGGAAGGGTTCTTGTTCATGGCTAAACATCCAAGGGTAAACGAGCAACCCGTGTTACTGAGACCATAGCTTGATACTTCTTAACGATGGAATATGCGAGGTTTTAGATCTTCTCAGAAAAGAGGCAATCTGCACTTTGGGTCACAGATGTCTCAGAAGAAGAAATGAGGAGTCTGAGACACCATCTAAGGAAATCGTTCACAGTCTGACAAACAGGTCTAGAAGACTGACAACTGCATCTAGCTATAGCCTCTGTAGTATGTCTTGAAAAAGCCTTACGTTCTGACAAGCTTCTGAGCAGTGTGAAGTCCATCTGGGTAAGAGCGAGCCACCCAAGTAAGGTTGACTGAGAGATATGGATTGAGGAAGGAGTCTTGGAGAGTCCACCAACCACCGTGGCAGGTTCGGAAATCATTATTAGTCAGTTGAAAATAAGGTTTGACCCCCAAAAATTGCTACAAAAGGTTTCTCAATTGGTTATTGTAGAATCAGGTGAGCTTAATAACATATCAAAAGTCTGCCACAATCTGACCATGCAAAAGGTCTGATTTCCAAGAGGGTATATATAATAGGCCCTAAATCCTTAAAATGCCTGTTACTTTTCATTATTCAAACTAGATAAGTAATGCTGGTGCCTAACATTTATTTTGGGGATCTGGAAGACCAATCAGCATATCAGCATTACAGTATACTGAAGTGATTATATGCTCACAAAATCCAAGATGATGGACCAATATGGCTGCCATACAGTACTATGAAAATCTCCATTATTCATTCTTATTTATTTTTTACATTCTTATTGACTTTATACAAGTAAATTTAGTGTCTAAACATCTGTTTTGGTGATTTGAGAATCCAAAGAGCATATCTGAATTACAGTACTGTACTGTATACTGAAGTAGGTCTAATTACATATATATAAAATTTAATATGGAGGATCAATATGGCTACCAAACAAAAAATCATCATTATTAATTTCAATTCATATTACAGAAGTAAACTTGCTGTCTAAACCCATTGTGAGGGCGACAAATTGCACCTCTCCTTCCTTGTGTTTCTCCTTTCAAATGTACATTAATCACGTCATGTATTTTACCTGTCTTTATTTCAGATTCTTTATGTACCCCATCTTATGTATCATTGTACGGCCTTTCTGCCGATATGTATATCTACATTGGTGATTTGAGAATCCAAAGAGCATATCTGAATTACAGTACTGTACTGTATACTGAAGTAGGTCTAATTACATATATATAAAATTTAATATGGAGGATCAATATGGCTACCAAACAAAAATCATCATTATTAATTTCAATTCATATTACAGAAGTAAACTTGCTGTCTAAACCCATTGTGAGGGCGACAAATTGCACCTCTCCTTCCTTGTGTTTCTCCTTTCAGATGTACATTAATCACGTCATGTATTTTACCTGTCTTTATTTCAGATTCTTTATGTACCCCATCTTATGTATCATTGTACGGCCTTTCTGCCGATATGTATATCTACATTGGTGATTTGAGAATCCAAAGGGCATATCTGAATTACAGTACTGTACTGTATACTGAAGTAGGTCTAATTACATATATATAAAATTTAATATGGAGGATCAATATGGCTACCAAACAAAAAATCATCATTATTAATTTCAATTCATATTACAGAAGTAAACTTGCTGTCTAAACCCATTGTGAGGGCGACAAATTGCACCTCTCCTTCCTTGTGTTTCTCCTTTCAGATGTACATTAATCACGTCATGTATTTTACCTGTCTTTATTTCAGATTCTTTATGTACCCCATCTTATGTATCATTGTACGGCCTTTCTGCCGATATGTATATCTACATTGGTGATTTGAGAATCCAAAGAGCATATCTGAATTACAGTACTGTACTGTATACTGAAGTAGGTCTAATTACATATATATAAAATTTAATATGGAGGATCAATATGGCTACCAAACAAAAAATCATCATTATTAATTTCAATTCATATTACAGAAGTAAACTTGCTGTCTAAACCCATTGTGAGGGCGACAAATTGCACCTCTCCTTCCTTGTGTTTCTCCTTTCAGATGTACATTAATCACGTCATGTATTTTACCTGTCTTTATTTCAGATTCTTTATGTACCCCATCGTATGTATCATTGTACGGCCTTTCTGCCGATATGTATATCTACATTTTATATGCCATGTGACAAATGTACGTTTTTTCATGCTTGCCAGAAAACACAAATCTTGTATGGACGCAGCGGGGGGCCTTGGGTCGCCCACTACTTTTCTGTCCGCTTTTTGTCTTATAAACACCTGTCGAGAATAATAAAGAATCAGTCTCTGTTTTGACATTTCTCTTGAACCTCAGACCATGTTTTGGGGATATGGCAATCCAACTAGCCTGTCTGACTTACAGTAAACCGAAGTGATTATATATATGTAAATAAAAATCAATGATGGAGGACCAAAATAGCTGCTAAATTATGAAAATCTCCATTAATCATTTCAATTTACTTTACTCACATAAATTTGGTGTCTAAATTCCTTTTTGGGAATCTGGAAATCCAACCAACTTATCTAAATAACAGTACACTGAAGTGATTAGATCTTTCAACATCTAAGATGGGGGATTTTCATAATTTAGCAGCTAGTTTGGTCCTCCATCATTGATTTTGTATTTACATATATAATCACTTCAGTTTACTGTAAGTCATATAGGCTAACTGGATTGCCATATCCCCAAAACATGGGTTTAGACAGCAAGTTTACTTCTGTAATATGAGTTGAAATGAATAATGATTTTTTTTTTTAGTTTGGCAGCCATATTGGTCCTCCATCTTAGATTTAATAAATGTGTAATCATTGTAATATACTGTGATTTAAACAAATTTATTGGGTTCTTAGATTCCCAAAACAGGGGTCTGGACAGTAAATTTACCTGTGTCAAATGGGTTAAAATTACTAATTATTTTTTTTGTTTTTTGTTTGGCAGCCATATTGATCCTCCATATTAAATTCTGTATATAGCCTATATAATTAGAGCCACTTCAATATGCTGTAATTCAGATAAGCTCTTTGGATTCCCAAGTCACCAAAACAGGTGTTTAGACACTAAATTTACTGGTATAAAATAAATTAGAATGAATAATGGAGATTTTCATAGTATGGCAGCCGTATTGGTCTGCAATATTGGATTTTGTGAGTATATAATCACTTCAATATAATGCAGATATGCTGATTGGGATTCCAGATCCCAAAAATAAGGTGTTAGGCACCAGCATTACTTATCTAGTTTGAATAATGAAGAGTAACGGGCATTTTAAGGATTTAAGGGCTATTATAGACACCATCTTGGAAATCTGACCTTTAGCATGGTCAGATTGTGGTAGAGTTTTGATATGTTATTAAGCACACCTGATATACAATAAACAGTTGAGATACCTTTTGTAGCAATTTTTTAGGGGTAAGGTGCTTTTTTTTCATGAATGCGGCCAACTCTACATCATGGGTCAGAACGGGGCTATGAGGGTCATCGTAACGTGATGAGCCTGAAAATTGTTCAGCACTTCCTTGACTATGTTGAAGGGCGGAAAGACGTAGGGGTCCACAAGATGGACCGAACTTGAAGCATGGTATCTGCTGCCTATGCTAGAGGGACTGAGATTGGAGAGCATGAGAGGAAGACAAAGGTTCCTTAACCCTTTAACGCCGAAGCCCTATTTACAAAAACGTCTCCCGTATGCCGGCGGCGTTCGGTGAGTTAGCGCCGAAGCGGAAAAAAAGTTTTTTTCAAAAAATCACAGCACGCTTAGTTTTTAAGATTAAGAGTTCATTTTTGGCTCATTTTTTTTTTGTCATTGCCTGAAGTTTAGTATGCAACCATCAGAAATGAAAAAAATATCATATATAAATATTGGAATATATGACGGCGAAAAAAAACTCGTATATAATTGTATACAAATCGCGCTGTAAGCAAAACGGTTAAAGCTAATGAGTTAATTTCTTTTAGCTGTATTGTACACTAAATTGCGATGATTTTGGTATATAACAAATTTTAAAACGATCAAAGCAACACAGAGAAAATATTATCATAAAATGATGCATGAATTCGTAACGCGTGGTCGTAAAAAAATGTTTTTTTTCAAAAATTCACCATAAATCGAAATATTGTGCTAGAGACTTCCCATTTGTTGAAAAATGAAGCTAATTGATTGAATATTACTAGACTGAAAGTGTTTTAGCTTACAATTGCAGTTTTCGACCATTTCGGTCGAGTTAAAGTTGACCGAAAGTCGAATTTTTTCTATTTATCGTGATTTATATGGAAATATTTCAAAACCGATAAAAGCTAAAACCATGAGTTATTTTTTTTGTATTGTACATGAAATTGCGCACATTTTCATATATAAAACTTTATGTAAAGACTAATATAAAGTGGTGCAAATATTACAACAATGAGACGAAAGAATTTCTGAGATGTTCGGCCGAGTTACCGTGCAGACGTAAGGAAAATGTTTTTTTAAAAAATTCACCATAAATCGAAACATTGTGCTAGAGACTTCCAATTTATTGCAAAATGAAGTTAAACGATTGAATATTACTAGAATGTAAGAGTTTTAGCTTACAATTGCGTTTTTTGACCATTTCGGTCAAGTTAAAGTTGACCGAAGGTTGAAATTTTGGCAGTTATCGTGATTTATGTGAAAATATTTCAAAACTGATAAAAGCTACAACCATGAGCTATTTTCTGTTGTATTCTACATGAAATTGTGCACATTTTCATATATAAAAGTTTATGTAACGACTAATGTAAAACAATGCAAACATTACGACAACATGACGAAAGAATTTCTGAGATGTTCGGCCGAGTTACCGCGCGCAGATGTAAGGAAAACATTTTTTTTTCAGAAATTCACCATAAATCGAAATATTGTGCTAGAGACTTCCAGTTTGTTGCAAAATGAAGGTACATGATTGAATATTACTAGAATGTAAGATTTTTAGCTTATAATTGCGTTTTTTTACCATTTCGGTCGAGTTAAAGTTGACCAAAGCTTGAAATTTTGGCAGTTATCGTGATTTATATGAAAATATTTCAAAACTGATAAAAGCTACAACCATGAGTTATTTTCTGTTGTATTCTACATGAAATTGCGCACATTTCCATATATAAAACTTTATGTAACGGCTAATATAAAACAGTGCAAACATTACGACAACGTGACGAAAGAATTTCTGGCGCGGACATAAGGAAAAAGTTTTTTTTTCAGAAATTCACCATAAATCGAAATATTGTGCTAGAGACTTCCAATTGGTTGCAAAATGAAGGTAAATGATTGAATATTACTAGATCGTAAGAGTTTTAGCTTAAAATTAGGTTTTTTGACCATTTCGGTCGAGTCAAAGTTGACCGAAGGTTGAAATTTTGGCAGTTATCGTGATTTATATGAAAATATTTCCAAACTGATAAAAGCTACAACCATGGGTTGTATTTTGCTGTATTGTACATGAAATTGCACAGTTTTCATATATAAAACTTTATGTAACGGCTAATATAGAACAGTGCAAAAATTACGACAAAATGACGAAAGAATTTATGAAATTTTCGGCTGAGTTACCACCCGCGCGTAAGAAAAAAGTTTTTTTCAAAAATTCACCATAAATCGAAATATTGTGCTAGAGACTTCCAATTTGTTGCAAAATGAAGGTACATGATTGAATATTACTAGAATGTAAGAGTTTTAGCTTACAATTGCGTTTTTCGACCATTTCGGTCGAGTCAAAGTTGACCGAAGGTTGAAATTTTTTGTAGTTGACGTACGGTACGTCCACTCGGCACCCAACAGACAATTTTAGTCGACGTATGATACGTCCAATAGGCGTTTAAGGGTTAAGGTGGCAAACAGGTCCAAAGCCAGTCTGCCTCATGGAATCCACAGAACCCGACAGACCAGGGGATTCACGGTTGACTGAGGTAAGAACATGCTTCTGACGGCTCAGATCGTCCCCCAGAACTCTCACTGAAAAAATCGAGTGACTAGAAAACTCGATTAATTGTCCACAGTAAAAGTTCTCTTGCTGTTTGGTGGAGAGAGCATGAGCAAGAGAGCCTCCTTGCCATAAGGTTAGGACAGTGGTCTTGTCTAAATAAATTACCAAAGTCTACGAGTGAAAAAGGGTCTTGACGCACTGAAGCCCTAAGCGAATCGCTTCAGCTCTCTGACAAAGATGTGCAGACTCTGTTCTTCCAGGGACACAATCTGGATACCTCCCGGTTCCTTGTGCGGGCTCCCCAACCTAGATGAAGGCGCTGAGCAGAAGACTAAGTCTAGTCTCAGAGAAGGAACTTTCCTTCTGAAAGACTAAGTTCAGACAGCCACCACTGTATGTCCGACTTAGATCCAGGCTTATGGAAAAACATGGCAGTATAAGACTATTTCCCCATCCCAGTTGGTCTTGTGTTTAACACCTTCAAGCTTTCCTTCGAAGGGAAACAAGGATATCAGCTATCCTGGGATACATGGGCATATTCAGGAAACTGATGTTTATGGTCAGAAAATGAAGACAACTGTAAGAGTGAGGACTCGAGAGAAGACTTATACCATGGAGGCTGAAGCCTAGATCCCCGAACTGGAAAAATGGACAACTAGACTGTCTGGTTTGTCTCTGTCCTAAACTTCGTCCTCTAACCGAAGAGAAAGGGAGCTGTGGGCCATGCAGACTCGTAGTCAATTCTGCAGACTGCAAGCAATAGAGCGAACTTGCATATCATCATGCAGACTTGCAGACAACTGGTCGGACTAACTGCTGACCCCACTGATTATTGACAGCCGTGTGGACACGGGGACATCTGTGCAGGATCGACTCTTATTGGACTTACTTGAAAAATCCATAAGACACAAAAACCTGGTCACAGGATAATAGAGACGTGTCCAAAACCGGGTGTGATGAATTTTCCTGCAGCCCGAAGAAATACTGTAAACAGAAAAATAGTCCAAGAGTTGCAGCTAGGCTTTCAGCAGCGGGAGCTGCATCCCTGCCTAAATAGTGTGGTGACCTCTACTGCCAGTGATGTCAGGGTGGGAACTGCGCCAGGAGCTGGAAGTTGACTCCAGGCATTGAGAACAGGCGCCGCTAGAGAAGAGCTGGACAGTGAGGATCGGAGTGCTCTCTTCTTGACTGGGGACAAGTAAGGTCTTCCATGGAAGATGGACCGAAGAGAGACAGATAGAAACCACAATTAAAACTGCAGAAGGCTGCTGAGAGAAGGCTGAACTCTGTACTCTTGGCAGAAATGGAGAGCGGCAGTGTCTAAATTATCTTCATGATTTGTGAAGAACCAAAGAGCATTCACGATGTTTTACTGTCTGCCACTACAATCAGAACTGGATGAAAACTAAAGAAGAATTGCAAAACCCTTCTATGAAGTCTGTCTAACATGAAAACATCTTGGTGGACAAGAGTCCCCAGCAAACTCATCCACTAATGTTACGAGTAAGAAAGAAGGGGCTAGAAATTAGCGGACCATCTGAAAGTAGCTTGATTCTCTTACAGGTGGAAAAGCCAAAAAAATTCCGAGATTTGAGACTGACATCCAGAAAGTTGACTCTTGCGACAAAGACTGTATTGAGGAAGAGGAAATGAAGGCTGATTGTGACTGTGTAGTTCTCACAGAAGTAAAGGAGCACTAGGTTCTCTATCTGAGCCCTCAAAGAAAAGCGAAACTCTCTAAAAACATCTCAGTTGTCACTTGTCCACTGGACAGAACTAAGAGGAAAACCGAGGCAAGTTTCAGTGAACACTTGGAAGTCCTCTTTCTAACTACTTAGCCAGTGCTGTGTTGTGTCAACCAAGAAAAAGCCTTTACTAATCTTCACAAATCTACAAATAAGGTTGTCCCCTAATCCCATCAGAAACACTGCACAGGGGGAAAGACAAAAGACGCTTACTTACCTTGCTCCCTTTTCAATGAAAGTCAAACGCCTAAATCCCTGAGAGACTTCTTGAGGATGAGGAAAATGCCAGAGGTGGGAGCTTTCTTCAACAAGCTCATAAGTTTGGGACACAAAAGTCCCTGTCTGCAAAAGACAGGACTTTGAGACGTAATAGTTACTAAAAGGGAAGTAGTGTTGGCTTGCTTTGTAGCTTTTAGGTGAGGATGGGACAGACTGAAGAGAAAGACAAAATGTTTGTAAGCAGATTGTATAGTCTGATACTGAAGATGTGGCACCTGGTACCTGGACTGTGTCACCGGATGCCTGACAGCTGGCATCCAATGGACAGGTGGACACGTGGACACAGGTGGACGTGCAGACAGGTGGATGCTCGGATACTGGGTGCTCGGACACTGGGTGCTAAGAATCACTAGAAAAAAAGTCATCGGCACCTCTAGTCCACACTACTGGGTGCTCAGACGCTTCAGCAGCTGAAGCAAGCCTCTTTAGTGGCCGAGAATCACTAGAAAAAAGGCCATCGGCCCCTATAGGCCACACTACTGGGCACTCGGACACTTCAGCAGCTGAAACAAGCCTTTTCAGAGGCCAAGAATCACTAGAAAAAAAACCATCAGTGCCTCTAGTCCTCCGTACTGGGCACTCAAAGACACTTCAGCAGCTGAAACGAGCCTTCTCAGTGGCCGACAAACACTAGAAAAAACGCAATTGGCGCCTCTAGTCCGCACTGGAAAGCTTTGCTCATTTCTCTGAGGCGGCAACTGCCTGTGGCAAACCCACCAACCTCCCCTTGACTTTTGTGGTAATTATTGCATTTTGCAGCGACACTAGCTGTAACTGTTTCATGCTTGGTATCACTGTATGCGGTTAGTTACAGTCGCACCTCAGGCGAGTGTAGTTCCTCTGCAGTTCCTCTGTTGATATGTAAATTCACGTGTGTTTATTTTTGTGCTGTTATGTTTGTCATAAGTTGTTTATGCTATATGTGTATGACTAATTCAACGCTAGATATTTTGTCTGTTTATGCTATAGATCTGAGAGCCAGTATTTTTGTTGAATAAAGTTTAGAAGTTTTGCTACCAAGTGTTTCAGTCTTATAACAATTTATTCAACAAAAATACAAGTCATGGCTGTTGCTTAAGCCATGTCGACTGGACACAGATCCCAGCTCTCTCACTCTTGCCAAGGAGTGAAACACTGGCACCGAACCTTTCAAAACTTCAGAGGAGAGTGAGAGGGCCACTCAACAAGCTGAGGGCTCTGGCTAGTGAACTGTATCCCTGGGTGGGTACGAACTCATTGAAGACTGTGTATTTATGAAGGTGCCGTTGCAAAAACTGAGTGTGTTCGCTGATTGCGAACGAGATTTTTGCAAGGCATGTTTTGGCAACCGATCGACAGTCAGGTGTAATCCTTTGATGAATTTCTGATAGAGTTGGCATAAACTAAGCAATTGTAACTTTAAGGCAGTCACAGCTGAACAATACCGGGAGGAGATGGTACGTGATGCGTTTGTGCCGGTATTGCCTCAGGCATTTATTCGTCAGCGCTGCTGAAAAACAAGTCCTGGATCTGGAGGCGGGTACGAGCCAGGCCCGTCGTTGGATCTTGCCCAGCGTAATGCTGATTTCCACGCCTTTCTGCTCGTTCCTCATGCAGCTGCTTTAGTTCCAGGACAGCAAGTGACAGCCTTGTGATGACCAACAACTGCAGTCAATCTAAAGAAGAGGCGGAAAGATCACCTGGACTCGACTGTCGCTGTTGCACATCTGCCAAAGAAGAAATGCTATTTTGGTAATACATTCCACATTACAGGTAGGGTAGTTGTCCTGCACGTGCTGTTATGCGTAACAACTGTGGTAAGACAGGTCATTTTGCCAAAGTCTGTAGACTCACACAGACTTTGACAGCACTACGTTACACTGTATAATCCCCACTCTGCCTTACACTTCAAGGCCACTTTTCCAAAGAAACCTTTCACATGCGAGCTGCTGAGACATCACTGTCACCTTGGTCATTCACTGAAAGCATTAATTGACTTGCAGTTCGGATAGTTTCTTGCATATGAGAAAGTGGCACAGAAACTAAAGCTGACAGTAGTTCCTGCAACCAAGGAGATTTCAATGGCATCAGCATCTTTGAATACTAGCTCCCCTGGGTATGTTACGGTAGACTTGGGTCATGTCAATCAGAATTATCCATGTGTTCAGCTAGGGGTTTTAAAGGATTTATGTTGTGATGTGATCTTGGGTCATGATTTTCAAAAGCAGCACAAGAGTGTAACTTTTCAGTATGGGGGAAATAAACCAAGTTTAAGGGTAACTAGTAACTGTGCCTTGGCAACAGCTGATATTGAGGAGCCTTCACTGTTTCCGAACTTGCCCCAACAGTGTAAACCAATTGCAGTCAAATCCAGACGCTATAGTGAAGATGATCTGTTGTTTATAAGTGACCAGTTATCACGCTTGTCATCTGAAGGTATCATTGAACCAAGCATATCCCCATGGAGAGCACAGGTCGTAGTTGTAAAAGATCCACTTGACAGGCACAAAAAGAGACTTTGTATTGATTATTCTCAAACCATCAACCAGTACACAGAACTAGATGCATATCCCCTTCCAAGGATAGAGGACATGGTGCACAGTCTTGCAAAGTACAAGGTGTTTTCCACATTTGACTTGAAGAGTGCATACCACCAAATTAGCATTAAAGAGAGTGAGAGAAAGTACACTGCTTTTGAGGGTGCAGGGAAATTATATCAGTTTTGCAGAGTTCCATTTGGTGTCACTAATGGAGTAGCAGTATTTCAGAGAGCTATGGATAAGTTAGTTGAAGATGAGGGTCTTAAAGACACTTTCCCATATCTAGATAATATTACTGTAGCTGGATCAACTCAGGAGGAACATG
This sequence comes from Macrobrachium rosenbergii, assembly GCF_040412425.1. Lineage (NCBI taxonomy): Eukaryota > Metazoa > Arthropoda > Malacostraca > Decapoda > Palaemonidae > Macrobrachium > Macrobrachium rosenbergii. The sequence goes on along the minus strand of NC_089796.1, from coordinate 17,236,972 downwards.
ATAGCAATGTTAAGAAATTTTGGAGGTTATTCAGAAACGGAAGCTTACCCTCAATGAATCTAAATCAGTTATGTCTGTGCCTACAATCAATGTTCTGGCATTGTGTTGGTAATAATGTCATAAGGCCTGACCCTGACAGATTACGCCCCTTCCAGGAATTACCACTCTCACAACAGGGTCTTTGGTGTGAAGAGTTCATGGTTGCTTCTAAAGGTTATGCTAAATGGATTCCTGGCTTCTCCGATAAAAATCCAAACTCTTGATAAACACAAAAACTTTTTCCATTGGAGTGAATCAGCACTAGCTGCCTTAACACTCCTTGAAAAAGCAGCTTACGGGCGTTTTCTAAGGTCTGTGGATGAGAGCCTTCCTTTGTTGTGTGGAGTGTGATGTCTCAGAGACTGCCATCTCAGCATTGAACCAGGGTGGCAGGCCAGTAGCCTTCATGTCAAGAACGCTTCAGGGAAGTGAGTTGCATTATCCTGCTGTAGAAAAGGAGGCTACAGCTATTATTGAAGGGTTCGTTATGAGTCATTTTCAGTAGAAACTACATTTTACTTGATTACTGATCAGCTTCTGTGATGTCTATGTTAGATAACAGAAAAGAAACTCCAAGATAAAGAATAACAAGATACAAGAGTGGAGGCTTGAGCTGGCATCATTCAGTTATACGATACAATATCGTCCTGGAAACAGAATGTTGTGCCGGATACCTTGTCTCATGCATACTGCTGTTCTGTTTTCCCAATGTTGAAGCTATAGACATTCATGAGAATCTTTGTCAAATCTGGGGTAACCTATTTTGCATTTTTGTGTGATCTAAAAACTCCCTTCTCAACAGATGATGTGAAAAGGTGTGTGCTTCTTGTAAAAGTCTGTGCACAGTAAAAACCACGATTCCATCGTTCAGCACAAGGGGTCCTCATTAAAGCCACACACAGCCGATGGAACGCCTCAGTATTGATTTAAAGGACCTTTGCTCTTCCACCACAAAAAACAATAAGTACATACTTTACAGTTGTTGATGAATACTGCTCCTTTGCATTTCTTGTTCAAATATAAATTCAAAAACAGTAATCAAATGTCTTGAGTCTATCTTCAGTCTTTGTGGAATGCCAAGTTTCATCCATTCAGACAAGGTCTCTTCTTCATTTCAAGAACTGAAGATGTACCTTCAGAAGGGAGTTGCAATGGCAAAACAACACCTTATCACCCAATAGGTAAATGGCCAGTTGGAGAGTACAACGGAATTATTTGGAAGGCTGTTTGTTTAACACTTTGAATCTCATGGTTTAAGAACCAACACTGGAGATGGTGCTTCTGAGTGTTTTGCATTCAATAAGATCACTTTATGCACTGCAAACTAATGAGACTCACATGAGCGTTTTTCAGGTTCCAAACGATTTGCCTAGTTTTGAAATGGATTACCAACATGGCTTTTGACCTCTGGGCAAGTGTTATTATGGCAGCATGTTAGGTCTAGCAAACACGTAACCATTAACTGATCAGGTAGAACTTGGTTGATGTGAAACCCAATGCACGCAAGTGTCAAAATATCCAGACGGGCGTGAGTCAACTGTGTCTATCTGTGACTTAGCTCCAAGTCCTGAGAGTCCTGATCATGACGGTACACCCGGATGAGGCACCAGGAAATATAGAGACCTGGTTCACCCAAACGCAAGATGTACAGCCTCATACTAATCATGACCTCATTCATTCACCGAGCCCACTGAGTTAAGGAGGTCGATCATGGTCAAGGCCCCCCGGACGTTACGGATGGGACTAATCTGATGTTTTTGACATGGCATCCATTTTGTTAATGTTGAATTTTTCTAGGAGGAGAATGTGGTAATTATTGTACACTGGCTTACACTAGCGCAACTGTTTTCATGCTTGGTATCACTGCAGTACGTTAGTTACGTGCACCTCAGGCGAAGTGTAGTTCCCCTCTTGCAGTTCCCTCTTGCAGTTCCTCTGTTGATATGTAAATTTACGTGTGTTTATTTTTGTTCTGTTAAGTTTTGTCATGTTGTTTATGTTGTATGACTAACGCTAGATATTTTGTCTGTTTTATGTTATAGATCTGAGAGCCGGTATTTGTTGAATAAAGCTTGTAGTTTGCTACCAAGTGTTTCAGTCTTATAACAGACTTCCAGCATGCCTCCCCCAAGGTTTAGGGGAGTCTGACAAGGACCTTTGTCTAGGAGCATCAGTGGAACAAGAAGTCGCCTTCTCCACTGCACAACACTTCACTATTACAAGGTTAATATCTGCTGACCTTGACACAAGATTGGCAAAAGCGTGGGAAGGAAGCGAAAGAGCGAGGCGGGAAGGAAGCGAAAGAGCGAGGCGAGAAAGGAAGTGGATAAAAAATATAAGGGCTAGTAGAAGGGGAGAAAATCTGATTGCAGGGAGAACTGACGCCAGCTAGTAGCTTGAAAGCTAAGAGCTTGGTAGATAGTGAGCGCTACTGGGAGCTTGGAGCAGATTTTCAGCTGCCAAATCATCCTAAAAACCCCATCGCAACCAAAAATAAAGCACAATTTCTCTCCTTACTACATTCTGCCCTTACACTTTTCAGTTCTCTGCAAAGGAAAGTGTGATAAGATGTTTAATCAATTCCTATCAAACATTATCTAAGACTTATAGGTACGCATTCATTACTGAAAATATTGGTTTGGTAGCGAATGCAATGTTCACGTTTATTATGCTACTCGGTAAAGGAGAGTTAATCAAATGATTGTAAATTCACTACACCAGCAAAAATATGAACTTGAATCAAATCATAAAAGCAACTAAATGATAAAATACTGAACCTAAAACGCTATAAGTTTGAAGGCTAACAAAATCAGCAATAATAGTTCACTGAAACCTGGTTGTACAACCGAGAATAAAAAAAAAAACTGCTGCTAAGATCCAATGTTTACATCGAGACCGGCAGATACATAATGAGGATGCCTGCTAAGTCACTCCTAGTATTCCCGTTAGTGGGCGGTACTGGCCACCTACACTAAACAACTGAAGCGCTAGTGCGAATTTTGAATTTAAACTGCCGCGATGGTTTGGAACTAATAGCTATGTAATTACTTGGTAAATTACTTATATGAAAGACTTTTAAAACAACTTGTATTTTTCATAACTAACAAACCTGAGGTCTTAGCCACATGGTGGCCCACCTCAAACCACCCTCACAGTTGCCTGACTGGGAAGAAAACTGAAGCATCACAGCGTCCGTTGGGAGGGGACCAGGTTGAGCTCCATCCCGCCTCTTCCCCCCATTGGCTATTTCCACTGCCCCAAAACCTGTGCTGTGTAGCTCCAGCCTGCTTAGGTGCTTGAGAAAACCCCCTTACGTTAAGACCAAGGGTTTGTTCTGTAAAATACTGTATGTGAACAACGTCATTCTGAATCAATGCTACCTGCGTTCCCTTTCTCCTTGATCCTTTAGGCCTTCCCAATGATTAGTATCCTTCCACTTCCATATCTACCTCTTCTTTTGACAAATTACTGCTCTCTTCACTTGCCATCCCTTGCCTAAGCTATTTCACTCCATTTTTTGCCTTTACATGCTCCACCTCCCAGTTACCTCCTCATTTGTAATACAGTACTCGACAATCTTCCTAATGCATTTAGACCATGAACACCAACATTTTATAGTTCCAAATTTTCAGAATCTCATTTTCTTCTTAAACATGCCCAGGCCCTTTCTGAATTTACAAGCAACAAATTTTTGCCCTTTACAAAATGGAGTAATATTACTAGCCAACCAACAATCTTTTTCCATGTTATTCCTTACAAATTCAGTAAATCATCAAGGTAATTCAAATATTCTGCTTCCTGCAAGGTCTGTCTTTCCACAACAACAATCTATACCCTCTAACTCTTGACTACTAATTTTTCTGAAGCTTTTGAAGCCATTTTTAATAAACTCGATCACTACAATCCTGAGTATCTTCTGCTATATCTATTACACACCGTAAGTAGCACAAGTATTGTGTTCCTTCTTACACCTCACCTCCAGCATTCACACTACTCCTTTCAAGAACTGAACTTCCTCTGTTGATTTGTTTCCTTTTTTGTTGCCATAATTTTAGTTTTGTTTAACAACAATGTTCAGTCACGTTATATCCAATTTCATTCATACGAACTGAAACAATCTGAGTACTCCTTCCTTTGAGTCAGCTCTTTACACTAAGTCATTTCCATAAAGTAACTCTTAAGCTACTCCCTCTTCATTCCTTTATGGATGCAGCATTTTTATGATAAAATAACAAAGGACCTAATGCTAATCCTTTCTGGACATCACCTATCTTAAATCTTCCTGCTATACCTATGACTGACTTCACTCTAGATCTTGTATTATGACACACTATCATCATTGATCAGGAGTTTTCTGATCCTGATGATTTAAAAAAAAGTTGTAGTCTACAATTATTCCAGGGACAGAAATCTGAGTAGTCACCTTTCCTCAAGAAGGGCTCAGCATGAGACTGTGCATCCATAAACTACAATACTCAAGGAAGGAGTTCTAACACAATCTCAGCTAAATGCCTTTCTGGTTTTCAATGCAACAGAATCACACAGACCGTACAAACTGGGTGTATTGGCAGACATAAGATTAGAGTGAAGAAAAGGGGAGGATTAAAGTCAATGGAATTACAGTAAACCATGATAAACTACAGATCCAACATAATGCAAAAGAGAGAGAAGGCCGAGGTTATATATCTCACAAAGAACTGTACTTTTTCAAGTTAAAAAAAAAAATCAGGGCACTTTAGTGTTAAACTTTTCAAACTAAAATCAGGATATTAAAGTTCCCCTCAGTAGCAGTATAAATCTTTTCTTAAACTAAAGTAGTGGTACAATCATATCTGGCAGATTCAGAAAAAAATCCATAAATAGCATAGGAGAAGGCTAGTAATGACATTACTCCCATTGAACAATGAAATGTATGTACAGTACATAGATATGGATATACTACTGTATATCCATATCTATGTACACTCTACTCTTTATGGGTATTCAAACACACACATATCTACTGGTTGTATGTGCTTGAATACCTGAGGTTACCACCTCAACCAACATACGGTGCCACAAGCAATGGCTGTAGTGATCAAAGCAACTGACTCCACCTAAAATAAAGAAAAAAAAGGCTCATTTGTTGGATCCCTGGTAATGAGCACAAACACTGTACAATACTTGGCACTGTATAGGGATAACAGTAGTTGTGATACGATAAGTAAATTAAACTTTGGTCTATAAACCCAGGATGGGCTGAAATTTTTATTATTAGATCACAGGATGGGGGGGATCTAGATTATTAGCATTGCATAAACTGACCCATCACATTACCAACAAAATGTGAGGGGTCTCCATACCATGTATATTGTGGCAAGACCATGTATATTGTGGCAAGAGGTAAGTATTTAAAGAAAATAAAATGGAACTTGGTGACCATTTTAGAAAACTTAGCCATCTTAAATTTTGTAATTTACCTGCAGTGGCCCTGCGTCATTATCCAATACAGGAAATATTCATGAAATCACACACTGTATTCTAAACCAAGATAAGGGCAAAAATTTACTATTAAACATGTACAGATCTACTCTTTATAAAGGTAATCAACTGTTCGCTGGGTTAAGCCACATGCTGGAGGGAAGAGTCAAATGAAAACAAAATTTTCTTTTTTATTAGTATAAAAAGTACTGCAACATTAGTTTGCTGGTATAAAAAGTAGGCAGTCCCCGGTTTACGACGGTTCCGGCTTACGACGTTCCGAGGTTACGACGCTTTTCAAATATATTCATCAGAAATTATTCCCGACTTCACGCATGTTCTGGGGTTCTACCTGACGCCGTCGACGATCCGGCGGAAGAAATATGGCCCCAAACGGCAGAATAATCATACTTGAAGGTTTTTTTGATGTAAAACTCAATAAGCAATGCAGTTTACATCGTTTTCAATGCACCCAGAGCATTAAAGTAAGGTTTTCTTATGATTTTTGTGATTTTCGACGATTGTCTGACTTACACGATTTTCGGGTTCTGACAGCGCGCAAGAACGAACTCTATCGTAAACCTGGGACCGCTGTACTATAATTCCAGCTAATGAAGGCATATCTAGAAAATATATAATACCTAGAGCAAAAGAAAAATTTTATTTTTTACAAAACTTTTGTCTACAAAATACAAAATACAATCTAATCTTACATACAGAAGGAAAGTCCTCCAACATGTTAATTACACCATAATCAAATTCACACTCCACTGATTATTGTACTAATTAGAAAACTAATCAACTTTGGATATGTAAGAAGATCAGCTATAAAACAAAAAAATACACAAGTGCTAGACATACTCTAAAACCTGCAGTGCAGTTATAAATACTTTACTATAAACTACAGTAGTCTTATGGGCCTAGAGCCACATTACATTATTATGGCAATTTCCCAATACATACAACATATCACCTACAGTAGTACAGTACATTCACATTACAATGGATTAGATGCAAAGGTGAATATTTCCTGCATACCTTGATGCTCAGGTGACTTTCGTTGTTTGTCTTGATGCCAAAAGGAATTTTATATTGTATCTTGAAGCTCATACCTCTTACACTAGACCCAAAGTGTAAGAGGTGTATATTCAGACTGAAATTTACAAGAATGTGAATGTAATTTAAACAGGACTGTAAGATTAAAAAAAATGTATGAATATAAGCTAACAGTAACCACACAAGAAAGCATCAACATAAAAGCACATTTCTAGCATTTTCACAGACAGCTATGACACCTAAAATTTCAAATCATTAAGACAATATTACAAACTTCAAACAAATTTAGGCTGATAAAGAACATAAAAGTTAATGGGAGAGCCTCAATTTTTACTACTGTATTCTGCAGTTCAAAATACTGAAACAGCTAGAGGAGGCTCATTAAAAACACTGACCCTGACTAGGGATTAAACTGAGAAGAACTGTATTCTTTAGTTCAATCAGACAATGAATCACACGGTTTTAAATTTAAAGGTAGAACTGGAGCAAAAAAAAAATTATTGATTCACGTTTTTAAGTTTAAAGGTAAAATTGGAGCAAAAAAAAAGTTATATCAATAAAAAATACTAGAGTTGGGAGCAATACTGCTGTGACAAAAAAAGGGCAAGCAAAGAACCTTTAGCACAGTTCCAGGCAGTTCACAAGCTTGACGTTGAAAATGATTGTCACTGAGCAATTTACAACTCAAGAGAGGAAAGCTAGCCACTATGGCAACTGTTTAAACTAATTGATTGTAACATTCTAAAATACTGATTTATCTAGAAAAGTCCCCATGACATCGAACAAGACAAAACACCACAGGCATAAAAATCAATATACATTTTTTGGCATGGCGACACAAAGAACACAACGTTGAAACTGAATTTTTAAAAATTTGGCATAGTACTTCATATACAATTTTTATAACATGAACAAAAATCTTGTACAGTACTACTAGACATTAGCATGAGTTAAGTTTAATCAGCATTTTGTATCAATTTTAGGCAAAGTACTGCTCAATAGCCTAGCAACAACAATAATAATAATAATGATGAAAATCACAAAAATCACTTACCAAATTCTGCTGGTAAAGCTGTGTTTTGGTCATTTCAATATTGTACTTCAACGTCCATCCAATCCCATACTATCCGCTGTCTCACAATCATGTTGCTTACTCACGGTATTGGGCCGGAATGACATACTTAAGAAAGGTTTTTTTTCTTGTTTTGGTATCTTTTCTCTACAGTAATTCCATGGCTGTATCTCAAACTTGGCAAATATCATGAAGAACATCCAGCAAGCGAGGTATATCCCTCCAGTTATCCAAAAGACATACTGCCACTGTTCAAGACTCTGTTGGATGTATATAACAGTCATAAATGTGGATATAAATGGATATATTGCAGAAGAAAATCCGTTTACTGTGTCTAAACAATTAAGTCAAATTTCCTGTCTGTAAAAAGAAACATGCAAATGTACAAAAAAGTGAGGTCAAAAACTTTTTTGAAGTATTAATGAAAAGGAACGCTATAATGTATAAAACAGTAACCAATATACTTTTCTTTAAATTAAAAAATATATTCCCTCCTTCAATCAGGAAAGATGGTCTCCCTGAGGGAAACCTCACTTGTTGAAACAACAGAACACCAGGAATGCTAGACCATACTAGTTACTATATAACTGGATATTTTTCATGTCCATGTTTTGTTCTGCTGCAATTTGGCTGTAAGGTCCATCACGCACGCATTGCTGTTTCATTTTTAGACTTGTGAGCATTTTGATACCAGAGCCCACATTCAAGCACACTTCAGTATAACTGGGTGGGCTGTACAGTAGAAAAACAAGCACACTTCAGTATAATTGGGTGGGCTGTAGAAATACAAGTACACTTCAGTATAACTGGGTGGGCTGTAGAAATACAGAACAATATCGCATTTTTATTTTTGTCTATTTATTCATGTTCAGATAGGCTGACATTACTGTTTATTGTTTAATTTAGCTTCACAATGGACAGAGTTAAGAGGTAAAAATCCACAATTTACCAGATAGTTTTCTCATACTCTAATATTATGGCTACATTATATGAAAAAAATACATGACCAAAAATGCATATACCAGCAAAAATTAGCTTATTCATATAAGCCTCAAATGAACAAAAATCTCAAAGTTCAATGTAGACTATTTTCTTGCATTTTAGTAAGTATAGACTGCTCCATGAGCTTAATCCCATGTTGGCATCAGGTCAGCTTAATCTATGAAAGAATCTTGCATCATCACTTGGGAACAAATTCAAGCTGGAAAGATCAACACTGGAAGCCAGCATGTCTTTCAGCTTGTTTGATAAAATGATTAGGCTAAGACACATAATGCACCTGCAGCAGAAGAAATAAAAGGTGTATAAGCCAGTGCTACTGTATTAAGAAAAATATACATAAATACTTAAGATTTATTTTTTAAATACTTACCTCTCCATTATATAGACTTTACTTCTGCGTCAATGGTAGTTCAACAGATTGAAACAAAATATGATGTAGTTTGACAAATTGAAACAAAATAAGAGAACACTCGACTTTCTATGAATATCTATTTCTATCCATCTACTTTCCCATACCCCCAACAGGGGAACGATAGGTACAAACACCCATAGCAGGTCAGTCTACTTCTGTCCACTTTGAATGTGAGGAGGTAGGAAGGGCAACTGATAAAATGGAGAGGTAAGTATTTAGAACCTTACCATTACTGTATATAGCTGATTCATGCATTTAACATGGAGGTGGGCAGTGAAAATCAGCAGGCCCTTTAGAGGTTACTTAATACAATACTATACAAAATATGTACAAATAAGTGTTTTGTTACCTAGTGAAACCAATCCACCGGCGACATTGCCACCTTGAGAGGATTGTCCTTTTCAGTGCGAATCCCCATCCATAAGATACCCGAGGTCTCTTTGGAGGATGCCCCCTTCAGCAGAAGGGAGGGTAGGGTTACTGTGCCAAAACCCAGCAAAGCCAACACTGGAGATGCAACTAGTACCTACAGACATGAAGGTACACTTCCTATACTCAACTTCAAGTACCTCCAAGCTTTCCAACAAAACACAAATGGAGCTAAAAACTGCTGACCAAAAAGCTACCGATCGATTCAGGACATATCCCCTGTACAAAAGAAAAAGCTAAGGCTCTGCAAAAATCATACTGAACTTCAAAACCGGATTACAACGCCATTGGGCGGCCTCAATAACTTTCTCTACGGAAAAGTTTTCCAAAAATTCAAAGATGTAGCCACTGCTCGCATGTCATGTGGCTTTACCTTCAAGGTAGATAATACATCAGGATCCAAGTTTGCACGAGATTCCTTCACAAAGGAGCTAATGAAAAATGACTGCATTTTTACTCATTGGAAGGTCTGGCTTCCAGACACTACAAGAGAGATTCTTTACATTAGCGCTGATGTCTTTTGTGCGATTCAAAAAACCCTCAAAGCCCTCACAGGACACAAAAGGGAATCTATCTTATTGGGTACCAAAGATTCCAAACTAGGTAGGGACACTGTTCTAGGCAAAGCTTAGCCATAAAATCATTCTTCGCCCAAAACAAAGGCAGAAAGGAAAGAGCTGCCTTGTCCTTAGCAAAATCTACCTAAAAGACAATGCTTGTATTTCACTCACCCTCTTAGCTGTAGCCAAGGCCACCAAGAAGAGAGATTTCATTGAAAGTTCTTTCAATGAGGCCTGTTCCAAAGGTTCAAAAGGTGGTAACAAGAGTAATCTTAAAAATACATCTAGGTTCCAAGATAAAGAGGGCACCAGACACCTGGAAACCTCCCGCAGAAACCCTCTAATGACATCTATATCTTTGTACTAAGACAGATGCAGGTCTACATGTCTAAGAACAGAAGCCAACATGGCCCTATAGCCATTAATGGCTGCTACTGAGAACTTTTCTCATACCTGAGAAATAACAGAAACTTAATGATGTTGTTTATAGAGGTAAGGGTGCTGGAAAACCCCATACCTCGACACCAGGACCTATACACACACCACTGGTATGGGTAGATCTGTTTTGTGGAACCACTCCTGGCACTGATAACGAAATGGAATGGAATATGAAATTTAGGCCTGAAGCCATGCACTGGAATCTGAGGGATTATTCAGCGCTATATTGAATTTGGTTTGAGATCAATAAGTATGGCAATGAATGTGACATTTTTATAATAAAAGTTTTATATATACTTACCAAATAATTACAAAGCTATTAGTTTCTATTAACCAGCAACTAGAATTTTGAAATTCGCGGTAACGCTACTTTTGTTTTGGCTAGACGAGTGACCCTGCCCACTTTTAGGGTAAGAAAGAACCAGCTTAGCAAACGATCTCAACATGTTTATGCCTTTCCAACATGCGCAGGGGGAGGAGGGAGGCTTTGACTCGTAATTACTTGGGGAGTATATAAAACTTTATTTTATTATTTTATTTTATTATAGCGAATCCCACATTATAGGACGTGGGATACATGGATTATCTATCCTAATACATTACAATTAGTAATGTATAAGAAATAGAAGAATTGCTAGCATTAGTTAAAATGCTTGCTGGTTTTTACCTGTTGAGAGAGCTACTACAGGAAAGTACTGCCTCTGGATGACGCTCATCTCAATGCATAGTGGTGTGGCAGTGTAGCCAGGCAGGAGTCACCTGCTACATTAGCAGGATTCCTTTGTTGCAAAGGCATGTCTGGTTGCACACAAAGAATAAAATTGCCCCTGCCCTGGGCACAGTACCAAAAAGCAAACCAGAGAATAAAAAACACAATTGCCTATAGCCAAACGTTACAGCATACCATTACCCAACCATTTATGGATAAAAAAAAATGGTGAGCACTCCAAATACCAAGTACCACCAGGCTCCCCTACAACTTGACACCATGAATCAACGCGAAAAAAATAAGAAGGATGACGGAAGACTTCCTACACTCCTTCTCCCAACACCATACCAGCAATCGAGATAGGACCCAAGGTACTGCAATTTTCATGGACAGTTTCAATGTCACACAAATAATGTGCTGCAAACACCAATTTGCATTTTTGAAACATTGTTTAATAGAGGAAATAGACAAATTATGCCTAAGAGCCGGGGATGTGGCAACTGCCCTCACTTCATGCGCTTTAACTTTCACTATGGACACGTATCCCCTCGTCAATTTGCGAGTGCTTACTCCAGTTAGATCATGTCATGCAAAGGCATTTTTGAAGAGGAGAAGAGAAGGATCCTTTACTGAGCACCAAAGGTTGCTCGTGTTTGGATCTTTTTCTGTTCTCCAGTGTAGTATTTCAATGCCCACTGCCAGAGCAAAGGGTTCTCTCTAAATCCTCCAGACCTGGATATCTGTTAAACTTTTAATAATGAATAAGGCTGAGGATTGTAGAACTCATTCTTGTAAAGATCCTAAGGTAAAATGAGCAAGTTTCATTGCAGCAGGAGAGTCAATCTTTTATCAAAAGCTTGAAGCTCACTTACTCTCTTGCTTGAGGGTGCTAACGCTACTAGAGACTAAGTCTTCCTAGTAAGGTCCTTAAGAGATAGATTGCATAGGTTCAAATCATGGTTGCAACAGCCACTTCTGTACCATGTCTAAATTCCAGGCTACTAGCTTATCTTCTTTCTGTTTGGTCGTGTCAAACAACTTGAGATCAGAAAGATTCTTATTAGTGGAGAGAACTAAACCCCTATGCCTAAATACAGCGCTCAACAATGCTCTGAAGCCTTTAATGGTTGAGGTAGAAAGGCTCCAGGTAGCCTTCAAATATAATAGGAAATCACCTATTACTGCTACAGGTGTCTTAGAAGACGAGATGTTGTTTCTCCTGCACCAGTCACGGAAGACTGTCCACTTGGCTTGGTAAACTTTGCTCGAGGAATATTGTCTACAAAGAGTAATTGCGTCTGCAACTGCCTTTGAAAATCCTTTCACTCAAACCAATCTGTAGACAGTCTGAATGTAGTTAGAGCCAGGGTGGACAGTCCTTGATGCAACCTTCTAAAATGTGGCTGTCTGAGTAGACTGGGTTTTTGAGGCAATACCCTTGGAAAATCCATGAGAAGTTCCAGCAAGTCCGGGAACCATTCCCGGGCTTGCCAGAATGGGGCTACTAATGCCATCTTAGCATTCTGATGATTCTGGCCGGAACTTGTTTAATACTTCTCTCACCATCTTGAATGTGGGGGAAGGCATAAAGGTGCATGTTCAACCAATCTAAAAGCATCATGTCCGTCGCCCAAGCTTGGCCAACAATACAGGGGGAGAAATGGTTCTTTGGGGTCGCAAACAGATCTAGAACCAGCATTCCCCACAGTTTCCACAACTCTATGCAAACGAGAGGGTTGAGTGTCCACTCTGTGGGGAGAACTTGTTTTCGACGGCTGAGTTCGTCTGTTAATACGATGAATTTTCCCCTGAATAAATCTGGCAAGGATCTGGGTTTGATTCTGATCTGCCCAAATGAGTAGGGCTCTTGCTGCTTGGCAAAGGGAAAAAAAATTAGTCCCCCCTTGTTTTCTGATATAAGACAGAGCCATGGTGTTGTCTGAGTGGATGGACACTGTCTTCCCCGACACCTTCGCTGCAAACGCTTACAATCCCCAGTGAACTGCCGTCAATTCTTTCACATTGATGTGCCACTCCATCTGTTCCGAAGTCCACAGGCCTGAAGCTTCTGTGCCTCCCTGAAGGGCTTCCCCAACCTAGGTCTGATGCATCTGAATAAAACACTAGGTTGGGGTTCAGAGGGAGGAGCAACTTCCCTTGAGAGAGCTTGTTTCCTGAATTCCACCAAGCTAGATCCGCTTTTATTTCCCTCGTTATCAGGAAAACGAAAGAATCCAGGTGTGCCTTTGTTCCAGTTGATTTTCAGAAAAAACTAAGTTTCTCATGTGTAGCCTTCCTAGGGACACAAACTGCTCCATGGACGAGAAAGTCCCCAACAGGCTCATCCAGCTGTTTGCAGAACAGGACTGAAGGGCGAAATTTGCTTATCTTCTGAAGGCTCATCTTTTGGGGGGAGGGAAAAACCCAAAAACTCCAAGAGTTTATCCTCATCCCCAAATAAGCTATCTCCTGAGAAGGAGTCAGTTGAGAGTTGAGCTTTTGGGAAATTTATCAAGAGGCCCAAATCTTGGGCAAGAAAAAGGGTCTTGTGAAGGTCCTTTGCACATTTTTCCTTCGACTTGGAGTGAATGAGCCAATCGTCAAGATACAACGAAATGTTGACCCCCATCAGATGTAACCATTTCGCCAATGGGGCTAGAACACGCGTGAATATTGTGGGGTCGTCGACAGACCGAAGCAAAGGGCTCTGAACTGGTACACTTTGTGCTGGAACACAGACATTAAAAACTTCAAGTCCCCTGGGACGTGGAAGTAGGCGTCTTTCATGTCTATTGAGATCATCCAGTCTTCCCATACGAATGGATGCAAAGACGGACTGGGACGTCTCCATCTTGAATTTCGTTTTCTGCACGTACAAGTTCAAGGCACTTACATCCAGAACTGGCCTCCAGCTCCCCAAGGCTTTGGGGACTACAAACAGCAGAATTGTAGAAACCCGGAGAGGAGGTGTCCTCGACTAGTTCAACTGCTGCTTTTTTGAGGAGAGCTGTCACGTCTTGGGAGAGTGCTGAAAACTTCTCGAAGTTTGACAAGTAGGTCGTCAATAACACAGGCTTGTTGTTTAAGGGAGGTTTCTCCAGAAATGAGATTGAATAGCCTTCTCTTAGAACTTGAACAATCCAACTCTCCACTCATCTTGCTTCCCAATGCTCCCAAAAGTGGAAGACTCTTGCCCACACAGGTATGCGGAGGACTAGATCCTCACTTACCTGTGGGTGGTTTGTTGGAGGACTTCTTGATTGCTCCGAGGGTGACACAGGCATTTCCATGAGGTCTGGGGAAGCCTCTTTGTCTGCCTCTACCCTGCAGGACCTCCTCGCTGATTGTGCGAGGAGGTCCTGCGTAGACTACTTCTGCAGATCCGAAGCAATCTGCAGCACAGTCGCTTGAGGAAAAAGCCGCTTCTTATCAAGAGGAAGGAGTAACTCCCTGGTGTAGGAACACCAAAGCTCCCTTTTCTTCAGGATTCCCACCGCAAATAGCAAAGAAAATTCAAACAAGCCGTCTCTAATACCCTTATCTAGGAAAGAGATGACTACCAAAAAATCCGAAGAAAAGTCTTCCAGGATATGAGGGCAATCCTTCAATTTACGAGCATGAGCTCCTACTACCCCGTCAAGAAAGCTAAGAACTTCCAAGACTTTGAATAAGTGCTTGATAAGGTGCTCCAATTCTGAGGACAAGAACAAAATCTTGGCTGAATTGAACGGCAACCGTCTGGAGGAGTCAATTAACCCGGAGAAGTCTCCCTGGGAGGAGGCAGATGCTCCCATGGATGGAGCCTCTCCGGTCGCACACGATAGGTATCTTCTCTGCAACAATCTAGACGGAGGACAACTAAAAGAGGCTATTCCCTGCTCCCTCTTGCTCGAAGGACAGTTTTCCACCTCACAGAGAGCTTTCATAGCTGAAGAGGACAGCACCATTTTAGGAAGTCTTGAGGAAGTCGTCTGATTATCCATCAGGTACACTGAAGCCAGAAAAGCCGGAGCTGTAGGAGAGAATTAGTCTGGGAAAGTCACCAGCAGAAATCTAAGTAATGAGGCATATGCCGAAGGAGGGGTAACAGGGTCCACTTCTTCCTCCTCCTCCGAAGAAATTGGCAACAGATCCACAATAGGCTGGGGAGCCGAAGGGGCTTTCTGAATTAAACCCAGGATATTATCCAATTTACGCTGGATCAACTGAACAGAAGGATCTAAAACAGAGGGAATCTGTTGTGCTGCAGAAGACAAAGGTAGAGACGTAACTGGGAGTGAGACTGCAATTGCTGGAGCAGGAGAAGGTAGAACAGAAGTAGACACAGGCACTGCCGAGGAAAAGGACGAAATCAAGCGCTCAGAAGCGGAATTAGACTTGGGCGCCAACAAAGCATCTTGCTGCAAGAGGGGAAGGGGTGCCAATGGGTGCTCGGGAGCCGACAGGCGCTCGGGAGTCAATGAGTGCTCGGGAGCTGACAGGCGCATGTGTGCCAGCGGCTGCTCCGAAGCCAAAGTGTGCTCAGCTAAGAGGCGCTCAGGAGACGATGGTTGCACAAAAGATGAAGGGTGCTCGGAGAGAGCCACACCAGGAGGAGGACCACGTTCAACTGGAGAAGGAAGAAGTTCTGGCGCCATTGGGTGCATTGGCACCAAAGTCAACTTCTCTGCCAGCGAAGATTCAGGTAAAGCAGATTGTACAGGCACTACAAGAGGAGGAGTTGGGCGTATGGGCGTTGGAGAGCGTTCCGACATCACTATCTGTCTAGGCAAGTCCTCTGAAGCAAAAGATGGGCACTTTGAAGAAGACAAAGTTCTTGATGCAGAAGAGCCGCTCGGCTGGCAGCTGCAGAAGGCTGAACTTGTCCCACTAACTCTGGATGATCCTAGGAGAAACGTTCCGGACTGTCCCAGAAACTACAGGAAGGAAGGTGTTCCGGAGAAGTTTCTTTAACCTTCTCAATAGGAACTGCAGTAGGTTGAGAAGCACCTGGGGCACGCCTCTTCAAGGGACTAGATTCTCGTACTGCAGCCTTTACTGCAATACCTAACACTCTGAGAGCCCAAATCAGACATGTCAACAAGTCGAGTCAAAGAAAATCTAAATAATCGTCAAAATTGGTAATACCGATCTACAGTGAAAACCTGACACTATCTAATTATGCCAAAAAGACTACCCTACAGCAAATAATTCACCAATGATTCCAAGATCAAAAGAGAAAAAATTAAAAAAACCGCTGCTACCAATCACTGTAACTACAGCCATCAGCCGCAGAAACATATTGAGATCATTTGCTGTTGGTTCCTCTCTTACCCCGAAAGTGGGCGGGGTCACTTGCCTAGCCAAAACAAAAGTAGCGCTACTGAAAATTTCAAAATTCTAGCTGCCAGTTAATATTAATGTAGTTACTGTACTTGGTAAGTAGCTTATATAAAATTATAAATTAAATACCCCGTAAATAAAATTTTAAATTATATTAAAACTATGGTAACAACTGATATTTGGCAAAAACATATTCCCATAAAAAATTATTACAGTACTTTGCATTTGGCATATGCATTTAACCTTTACAGTGTAAAATAAGTAAAAATTAAAAATATACATAAACATGCTTATACAGTCTTCTTCTTCTTTCTTTAACGTGGTTTTTTCCCATTTTTTGTATGGGGGTGTTAATGATGCCTTCTTTTGAAGGACTTTTGATTTGGCTGGAGTGCAGACCGTAGTCTCGATCGCCGCCCCTGCCTGACATCGCTAGACCCCGGTAGCGATAAAAATACATGTATCATACCACCAACGCCCTTTCTTCCCAGCAGCGGTAGTTGTTGCGCTGGTAGGGCGAGTTCGGACGGTGAGATGTTTGTTATGTTTTAGAAGGTGTTGTAGTGGCTTTGTTTGTGAGTGTATTTAGTCTGTAACACCCATTTGCTTTTTAAGCAAACCTATCCGTTGATTACATATATAATCCCGGGATGTCTACACGGATAGCAAAGTGTCCGCCTCTCTGATCAGTCGGCTGCGGATTTGAACCCGCGCCACAGACCTCTATGAAGTCCGAAGCTGCTGCTGTAACCGACTGAGCCATCAAGGCTCTAAAACATGCTTATACAGTAAACCCACGTATTTGCATTCTCACGATTCGTGGACTCACATACTCATGGATTTCTCTGTGGAACATATCTACCCATTATTCGCAGAAAATTCGCCCATTCGCGGTATTTTTCACTAAGAAATATTCACTAATTACTGTATTTTCATATTTTCATGACTCAATGCACTTTTTGTGATAAAACTATTAAAATACTCAGGTATAAGCACTTTTAGAGGGTTTTTCTTGTATTTAAACTATCAAAATAGGCAGTTCTAAGTGTTTTTAGAGGGGTTTTAAGTATTCGCAGGGGGTGCGGTACGCAACCCCCGTGAATACTGTATACGCAACTGCAAAAGTGCATACAGTACTACACTTGGCAATGTACCAAGAGGTCAATATTAAATTTCATTATAGAGGTTAATGTCTTTAAGAAATGCAACAATGTTATTAATAATTACATCAGGAACAAGCAGTTCTGCTACATCCCTGCCCATTAACCCATGTCTTTGCTGTGCTACAGCATACCTAAGGCAATGTAATAACTTGTGTTCCACAGTATGAGAAAGTCACACTGCATACAGACTAGTGCAGTTCCCCCCTCTAAAAGGTATTTGTGGGTTAACTGAGTATGTATGGCCAATTCTCAGACAACATAATATAATTTCTACCCTACGGTTTTGTTAGAATCCAGATGGTAAATGTTCAATACTTTGTCTGATCTTCCTGTACTTTTTACTGTTGGCCAGAAGGGAAGAAGACCAACGAGCTTGCCATTTATTTCTGATATATGAGCAAATAGTCCATTTCCTGTCGGTAGCGGGAATATGGTGGAATAGAATGTCATCTTTAGTAATGACATTTCTTGCTTCATGATCAGCAAGTTCGTTACCTACAATGCCTACATGGGCAGGGACCAAGCATTTGAATTTGGAAGCAAGCCTATACAACCGTTCTTGAATATTCTGAATAACTGAATGCTTAGGGTTATACTGCTTAATGGCCATGAGTGCACTATAGGAATTTGAGTACAGGCAGTCCTCGGTTATCGGCGGGAGTTCCGTTCTGGGGGGTGTGATGATAACCGAAAATCGGCGATTTCCGGCGCTTTTTCTGTGATTTTCGGGCTTAACAGCGCTGAAGAGTGCCGATTTTCAGTTATCAGCGCCTCTGTTAGGTATGTATTGGCGCCAATACCCAATTATCGGCTCCGATAAGCGGAAATCAGCGATTTTTGTCACTAGACAAGCCCCATAAAACCGGATCGTCATTAACTGAGCCCGCCGTTAACCGGGGACTGCCTGTGCTGTATTGCGTATAGTGAAAGTATTACCCTGTAGAGTAGAAACAATGTCGTGAGATTTGGCTAATGCAGTTAATTCAGCTGTAAAAATACAGGCATTATTAGATTCTCTGCCCACATATAAGCTATTACCATGAACAATAGCAGAGCCAACGCCACTTGATGTCTTTGATCCATCAGTGAACAGTTTAACAGAACCTGAACGTATTTGGTCATGATCCAGAAAATGAGCCTTCACTTCCTGGCTATTAACTGATTTTTTAACAGCAGCTTTTTTACAGACAGATGGTTCTGGGGTCAACCACGGAGGAAACTTAGGGTAATGTATTGCCTAAAATTTGTAGTTTTTAATAGACACATTGTCAACTGCAGCATTAATTCTTACAAGAAAAGGCTTGGATACTTTAGTATTTGCAAACTGATGTGGGTTGTTTTGGTTAAGAATGGATGCTGCAGGGTTTCTAGGGGCTACCTACCAATTTGACTATACCACAGTCCTGTGCTCTTCTCAACGTGTAAATCAAGAGGGAGCTCTTCAGCCTCAGTTTATAAGCTTTCAACTGGTGATGTCTTAGGACTTAGATGCACCATAGCATATTCTTAGACCACCATGATGAGATACATCCAACTCCTTAAGTTTGCTTACATTTGCTGAAGAGTAGACTTGGCAACCATATTCAAGCTTAGATTTACATAATGAGTCACATAACATAAAAGTGACCTCTTATCAGCAACCCAGTTAAGACCTGAGACTACTTTTAAAATATTAAGGGATTTCTTTACCTTAATTTCCACGGAGTCAACATGACTAGCCCATGTTAGCTTCTTATCAAAAATCATCCTCAAAAACTTCATCTCCTCCTCATGGTGTCTTTCACCTTACTATCTGGAATAGTTTCCTTTCGAGTACTTCTAGTAAAACAAGCAAAGGCGGAAAAGTCGAATTCAAAGCACACTCTCTAACAAAGAAGTCCTCGCCTCCTTACTAACTCCTCTAGAGGAGAGGCAAGGATTGTGCTTTCAAGGGTTAGATACTCTGCATTCTGTACCTCACGATGCATAATGCTGACACCAGAGACATGGAGTTAGAAGCAACAAAGTTCATCATACTGGCTATATCACCTGAACCCTGAACAGCCACACGAATCAAAGCCAGCTGTGCCGCTACTGCTGACGTCGACGACACGACATTGACCATGGAGGAGACATCCTCCTCTCTAAAAAGACTGTTGCAGAGCGCAAAAGGCGCCCTCAACAGAACCCTCTTAAGTATGTCCGGATAGTGAGGTAGAAAATGATTTACAAAGCAGTCCCTCCTTCTCTTGCCAAAGAACGTTGTACAGCTAGCCGAAATGTTAGCCTGATATGCCAACCCCATCGAAACTGAAGTGATGAGGATGTCAAACAGAACAAGATCGGAGGGAGTATATCCATCTTGTTTGAGAAAACCCCATCAACCCAGACAACAAGGCTTCAGACTGGCTGCGAAAAGTGTCCTCCAAAATACAAACCTCACAAGATGTAACTTTTCTAAAATGATTAAACCAAGGAACCCAAGAGAGAGAAGAGCCGCATGGATTTGTTGGAGAGAACTCTGACCCTGCAGAAGAGTTACCCGCTACCCTACAGAACCCCTTCCGGTTACGGCGTTAGTTGAATCCTGTCTACTCGACCCGATAAGAGAAGCTTAACCTAGAGTCCGCCTCTCCCTCAAAGCCTGCTCAATCTTGGCCAAACCAGACCAGTTACTTGATGTTTGGGAGACTACTGGTTTAGTTGCATACAATGATCAATAATTGCTTGGTTTGGTTGTGTAGGTTCCTCAGGAGCCTGGACTGCAGATAGAGAGAATGGATAAAGCCCACCATCCGCTTATACTCATTTTCATTCGCTGGAGAAAAACCTATATCTGGTACCAGCTCCTCTTCGCACCCGATAACCCAGAACTCGCTACATCTGGATGTGCGAGACCAACACCTGACATACCTGACCCCATCATACCTGAGCCAACCGTAACACGGTTGTGCAAACCCTGTGCCAACTAAAGCCAAGGACAAAATTCTTAAGTCGGTCGCACTTGACTGCACAAACCCAGCACCACCCAGCAACGATGACGTAACACCTGGGCCAAACACACCTGGGCAACAAACACCCACCCCTGCCAGCGGAGAGACCGCAACACCTGATCCACCCAAACACCAGATGAACCAACGCCGCACCAGGACAGGTATCCAGAGCTGAAGTTGCACTGATTAAGGAAGAGGGATGAAGAACTCCCTGATGACCTGAAACCAAAGCCGAACCCACCTTGAACACCTTAGAAGGAAGAACAGAAATAGCCACAGGAAAAGTTGAGAAAGAAGCAGAAGAAAGAGAGAAAAAGAAAGAAGCCACACTCGGAGTAACCATCAGAGCACCTACTGCCGATGTTGGACAGGTGGAGAACACACTAACTGGTCTGGTACTCAAAGGTGTTTCTCAGGACAAGCTACGAGCTGCGGAACCAATGGGGACCGAAGAAGGAAAATTACCGCTACTCTAGTGAAAGGAGAGGCTGAGGACAATCGGTACTGATACACTCAACGATGGCGCAGACAAAACGCCAACCGCAGTGGACAAATAACATTTTAAACCCAGTAAAGGATGAAAATACAGAGTTGTGGAAGACTCCGTAACTGCCTGTGAAGTATCTAGATCAGAAGCCTGAAAAAACTACAGGACCCGGGTAAGGTGCTAAAGAAGACAGCCCCACCAAAGGTGCACCTTACCTCAACCCCGAAGAGAGGGAGAGGGAGACGCCGAAACTCCAACATTACAGGATTGAACCAATGAAAAATTCTTTGCTTTGCTGAGTTAACGGCAAAGAAAAACAGGATGAGTGAGAGAAGACTCGAAGAGCCTCAAGAGTGACCCGATAAAGAAGATTGTGTAAAGACATTGAAAATTACATGTCTTTTAGTTTAACTCAGACCACTGAGCTGATTAACAGCTCTCCCCTGGGGCTGGCCCAAAGGATTAGATTTATTTTACATGGCTAAGAACCAATTGGTTATCTAGCAACGGGACCTACAGTTTATTGTGAATCGAACCACATCATAGCGAAAATGAATTTCTATCACCAGAAATAAATTTCTCTTATTCTTCACTGGTCGGTCGGAGATTCGAACTCGTGGCCAGCAGAGTGCTAGTTGAGAACGGAGCCCGCTCTCCCAACGAGGAACATAAAGACATTGGAAGGAGGCATAGAAGAAATCGGGGAAATAGGAAAACTCAGAAGAAGCAGAAGAGGCCATAGTTTTCAGCAACAGAAACTAGCCCAACTCTGTTCCCCCTTGATAATCTTGACAGACATCATTAGCAAACTGAGGAAAATTCTTCAAGACGTGATTGTGAATATTGGAAAACCCAAAACTGAAAAACTGCCTAACTAGTAATTTATAACCCTGTGACAAACCCCACAATTTTGCATTATATTGAGCCAAACTGAAAACCTGATCAACATAATTACCACCACCGAAAGACGAACCAAACTCATCCACTGAAGGAAAAGGAACCTTCGAAGAAGAAGGAGCATTCTTCAACACTTCAGAACCCGACAAACCCGAAACCACATCCGAACGACCAACCACAGACTTAGAAACCATCTGTTGTAAAGAACTCAAAGCAGGAAATAAAACCGAAGATGGGTCCAAAGATGAAGTCGTCACACTAGAAACCCCAATCGAACCCAAACCAGAAGAAGACTGCACCTTCCACTTCTCTTCCTGAACACTTCCTAACCTATTTTCCCTACTCGTCTGTGCCTTACCTAACTCTACATCAAACTCAGAACTTACGCCTTGAGTGGGAAGTGGGGAATCTGCTGCCAACACTGCCTGCTCCAAGGCAGGGGGGGGGGAGAACCTACCTTCGAGGCTTGGGTTCTCCATGACCCCCGCCACCCGTTAGGGCAGAGGGGCTGAAAAAGAATGATTAGAATCAACTATGCTATTATTATTACTATCTCTATTCTCTGTTAACTTACTCATCAGGCTAGAAATAGGCTAGACATACTGGATGACAACCTGTCCTCTAACTTCTTGAATAACTCTGAATCTAACGCTTCCTTAACTACTAATTGAAACCCTACAGCTGGTCCTGAACTGCGCTTACTCTTCGAGGCAAGGATTTTCTGTTTCATATAATCCTCCATTTGATCTACTGACCAAGACCTATGCTCGTCACATCTCTGACTGATACTATACTGAACCTTCCTACATAAAATACAAACAGAAAGTCGGTTGTGTTTGAGGGTACTCATTATATACTTGCAGGACGTACAGGACCAATGAGTGGCAGCATCTCCAGCAGTAGAAGGCTCAGTCGTCGAAGCTGTAGACGAAGTGGAAGCAGCGGCGCTAGCAGACGTCACCGTCTGCTTGTCTGACTTATCCATATCGAGGCCAAAGTACCGATCCAAAGTCAAAACCGGGAGAGAAGTTCCAAATCCAGTCAATAAAGCATAAACCCAGGAGAAAGGGCGTTGAAAAAGTTCAAAGTCGTAATCTGATATCCAAATTCTTTACATGGGGGTTGGGCTAAATGACCAAAAGTTCGCCGGATGTGGGACACCTCCACACAGCACGGCGAACAAATAACAATTGAGGATGTCGGCCTCTGTCGGCCAGTATTTGCAGCAGCGTTGTCAACGGTACCTCGGGTAACTCATTTGACAAGATTTTGCATGTAGCGTTGGTAACGCTAACAGTTAATTACCCATTTTTTGGGTAAAATTATGAGGATATAGTTCGGGCTGGTCAGTGACCAGGGCTAATTCAGGTGTTCAGGGAGTGTACTGCAATACATACAAGTACACAAATAAAATAATCACAAAAGTATCACAACTGACATTAAATAACTAGAAACATAAATCAGTTCACAACAAAATATCTGACCAACAGATAAAAAATTACAATTAAACTATCAGACTACTAAGGCAAACAAATCTTATAACCTATATGTAATGGAGCTAATGAACCAATTAAGTTTCTTCAAAAACTAGCAAGTGAAGCTGTCTCTACAGTTTATGCCATTATTTTGTTAAAATTTGTAAACCTGTTTATTACAAAATCATGCAAGAATATTGTTGTGAATATGGCTAATCTGACATTATTTCGGTAAATACAACAGACTTGATCTAATAACCATTACTGTATTACCAAGTAAACATGGCGTTAATGTGGATGGTTGCTAGGATAATCCAGTTCAATTCATTAAGGACAGTAGCATGGTAGGTGGCTTTACATCTGCTTGTTTTTCTCACTAACAAAATTAACTAGGATTGGGTGAAAAAATTACACTATTACATAAAAAAAAGCACTGGTTTGCATGTAGGAGATTTATTTATGTGGTCAGTCACTGGGAGTTAGAAGTTGAATAGCACTCTTGCACCATGATTTGAATTGTTTGGGATTTGTATTCCAACTTGTGTCTGACACTGAGACAATAAATACACTTGGAGAAATCTTTGCCAGGTAGAGCACCAATGAAACAGGCAAGAATACTCACGGAAAGAGTTGCTGTAAACTGCCACTATACCAGGTAACAAGAAAATCTGTGTACCAGTGAACTATTCAGAGAATGGTCCAAAGCTTATACCACAGTAGACTAAGAAGCAGCAACAACTGTAAGAGAATTGGGGAATAATATCTTCTGGTAAGCTCATCAAGCTACAATGACCAGGGAAGGAACTTTGAACTGGCATTATTTAAGGAATGCTGTGAGCTGCTTGGCAGAAAGAAGACAAGAACACCACTAAGACTTGAGTCTGATGGCAAAGTTGAAAAATTCAACTAGACATTAGGCCAAGAACTTGCAAAGTTTTGCTGAGGGACAGTCAAACTGAATGGGACTGGAAAATACCATGCTTTTTGATGGCAAAACAGGTCAGCTGAGCAAGTTTCCACTGGATACAGTAATCCCCTGCAAAGATGAAGATCAGTCCTGAGCTGAGACTATCAGTACACCTACTCACAGGGAGACCACCAAGTGTGTTCCACAGCAATCTCACAAGTTGTACAGGAACTGAAGGACAGACAAGTCTATCCATGAAAGCCCACTATGATACTAAAAGCAAGCACCAAGGAGTTCAAAGTTTATTTCAAAGTTTAGCTGTATAACTATCAGATGATGACAAGACTATCTCCTAAACTGATGAGTGACTAGCAAAGAGTGCATACAAAGACTAAGGTGCTGTCTGTTGTGATACTGAAGATCCCAGGTGACTCCAGACCCAGGCCTTGAGTTACCCGTGCTAACAGGTCGTGGCACTACCGTGTCATGGAAAATAAACTTAGACAAACAAGGAAAGCCTGAATGTTGCGTGTAGAGAGCCTAATTCTGCTGGTGCTGTCTAGTGGTAACAAAGGGACTGCACCAGTGGATAACAACAGTGAACCCACTGTTGGACCTACCACAGAGAATGAGGAAACAACAGTATTGCAGGGAGAGTTCTGAACCAGCTGGTATAAATGCAGAGAGGGTCCTAGCAAGAGAAAGATGCTCAATCAGGAAACAAGGCCTGCAAAATTCACAGACTGTGATGAATTGAATTTACTGTTTGATAACAGATGCTCTGGCATTTGCACATAATTGTTTTACAGCGCTTATTAAACAAGTTTTCTTATTATTATTTCTACATACAGCACTTGTTTAGTAGTATTGTACTGTATTACTGTACTTGATTGTAATGTATTTGTCAGGACAACAAATAACATCAGGAGAGGGTCAAGTTGTGAATATGGCTAGCCTACATTCTGATATCCTTAAGTGCAACAGACTTAATCTAATTACCATCATTAGTAAGTAAACATTGATTTTACTGTGAATGGTTGTTAGGACAATCAAGCTGCAACCACTAAGCACAAGAGCATTATAGGTAGCCTTACATCTGCTTGTTTTTCTCAAAAACACAAAGTTAACTAGGATTTCTTGCCTTAACTGGTAAATATTCTATGGGTAAAAGTAGAATATTCCAAAAGAATTGCACTGGTACAGTATGTATTGTAAGGGATTTGTGTGTGATCAGTCAACCAAGAATTGAAAGCTAAAAACTGTAATGCTCTTACATTGTTTGACTTCTTTGTCTCTTATATTCCAACCTTTGTCGGACAAATGCAATCAAGCCACTAAGAGGAATCTGCTCTACTGAGCTGAACTTCTAGATTTGTCACATTACAGACAGACTGCATTTGCAACAACATAACTGGAAATGATATTTTCATAATAAAATAAATTTTTTGGAAACATACTTACCTTGGTAGTTATATATATAGCTCAAGTCCCGACATCACGGCAGAATTTCAAAACTCGCGGCAATGCACGATCGGGTAGTCAGGTGAACCACCTGTGCGCCTCTACCCAGGTACCTGGAACCATTCCAACTATTCCTCAGATCTTCATCCCCCTAGTCTCTAGAGGAGGAGGGTGGGAATTTAATTTATATACTAATCACTAGGTAAGTATGTTCAAAAATTTATTTTATTATGAAAATATCATTTTTAAACATCTGACTTACCTGGTAGTTATATATATAGCTGATTGACACCTTTTGGTGGAGGGTCAGAGACAGCCAACATCGTTGGAATTTGCTTAAGGGTTAATTAACCAGCTTAGGTCCTTACCTGGATTAAAAAGAGCTGACTTCCAATGAACTCCCCCTTATATGTCTGCTTTCCTTAAGAGGTCCAGCGTCCACCCAGGGGCTGAAGACCTCTAGAGCTGCCAACCCGTGTACCAACCTCTATGACAGACAACCTATAATACCCTTGTTCCACTACCAAGAACAAAATGACCACTGACTAAAATCAATGATTGTGGAAGACTACATCCAATCTTCAAACAACCATAAAATTTCCAACCATTCCAAGGCAAAAAAAAGGGTATTGTTTTTTTATGGGATTGCAAGGGTAGTCCAGCTCCCACTACTGGAGTTAGCTGTTATAAATGGTCCCAGCGATAGCAGTCGTCATAAACGTCTGTACTTGCTTCAAGTGAGTGTGAGGCAAACACTGACTCTGTTTCTCCAGAAGGTAGAGTCCATGATACCTTTGTAGGGACCTATTCTGTCTAAAGGCTACAGAGGTTGCAACTGCCCTGGGACCTCATGGGTTTTTAACCTTTTTAGAAGCTTGAGGTCCACCTCACTACATTCTGAATGAGCTTCACTTATCAACTGTCTTATGAAAAAGGATAACATTTTTTTACATTGGCAGAGAGGGCTTCTAACTGAACACCAAAAAGCGCCTCTGACTTGCCTCAGAATCTGTCCTTTGCAGGTAAGATCTCAGAGCTCTTACCGACACAGGACTCTTCTCTTAATCCCTCACCCAAGTATATCTGCCAGATTCGTAATCTCTCTAACGCCTGGGCCAGGCTTGTGAAGGACGTTCATTCTTAGCCAAACCCCAGTTGTAGAGAGCAGATAGCTTTGCCGTTCTAAAACCGACAGTTTTATTGAAGGCATGTACTTCACTGACTCTTTCGCTGTTGCTAACCAACAAAACAGAGTCTTCATGGTGAGATCTTTTAAACGAAATCTCTGCAAAGGTTCGAACCTATCAGACATGAGAAACTTTAGAACAAATAGGTTCCACATGGTGAGTTCTGCCCCTTTTTCTCCTCTTAGTGGTCTCGAATGATCTGAGATCTTGGAGATCTTTATTGGCAGACAAATCAAGTTCCTGTGTCTGGAAGACAGCTGCCAACATGCTCCTGTATCCACTTAATGGTCGAGGCTGAAAAGTTACGTCTCCTCTAAGATAAAGAAGAAAATCCATATCTGGCCACAGAGGTACTGGAAGAGTGGAAACGGAGGTTGTCCTTACACCATCTCAAATATCCCACTTGGATTGGTACACCTGATGGTAGATGACCTCCTTGCTCTTGCGATCGCTCCTGGCTGCCTCCCTTCGAAAACCTCTAGCTCTTGAGTTTTCTCGATAGTCTGAAGGCAGTTAGCTGTGACCTCGAGTTTTGGTGAACCTTTCCAAGTGGGAGGTTGTTTTGAGCAGATCTGGTCTTAGAGGTAGACTTCTCGGTGTGTCCACCATCATTCCTGCCTCCGTGAACCATTCCCTTGTCGGCCAAAAAGGGACCACTAGGGAAGTCATCCTGGTGCTCTCGTGGGACACGAACTTGAATAACTTTGTTTATAATCTTGAACAGGAAAAGCGAACATCTAAGACTGACCAGTCCAAGAGGAACGATCTATATGGCTGCCTCGATCTGGCCTTAGCGAGAACAGTCGTCTCCATCGCTTTTCGCTTGTGCTGTGGCAGAAAGAGGTCTATGCATGGACGTCCCCAAATCCGCCACAAATCTTTAGACGTCTTGATGAAGAGTCCATTCTGTTGCCAGGACTTTAATCTTTCCTGCTCGGACTGTCTGCTCTCACATCTTTCCCTTGAATGAATCGTGTCAATAAAATCACATTCTTTCTCTTTCGCCCAGAGAAGGAGCTTCCTGGCGTCTCGTGACAATGACCTGGAGTGGGTTCTGTCGTGTTGTCGGAGTTGCCCTCTGGTCCAGGATCCCGATACCTCCATCTTTCCCAGTGTTGCTCCCCACCCCGAGTCCCACGCGTCCGGAGAACAACACTAGGTCTGGGTTCCTCTGTTTTAATGAAAGGCCTTCCTGAAGCTTGACGGGAATGTTCCACCACTGAAGGCAATGTTTCATCACGTCTCTGAAATGGGGATACACTCTGGTCTCTAACCGTCTTCTCTGTTCCAATAATCACGATTGAGGTGGAATTGAAATGGCGAGGTTTAGTCTTCTAAAAACAAACTGCTCTAGCGAGTGAAAGGGTCCCCAGCAGACTCATCCATTCCCTCGAGCACGCCTGTTTCCCAGAAAGTCTGGTTTACAAGGCCTGTTCCATCCTTTGATGGTGACGAAAAGCCTGAAAATCCCGACACTGAATCATCCCAGGTACAGGATCTCTTGGGATGGGTTAGTTGGTGACTTCTGTCTGTTTACCAGAAGCTAGTTCCTCTGATAAACAGATTGTCAAGTTGAAGATCCTCCAGACAACGATTGAAGGAAGGAGCTCTGAAGAGCCAGTCGTCCAGATACAGAGAGCTGATGCCTCCTCGAAAGTGCAGCATCTTCACCACATTTGACATCAGTCTCGTGAATATTTGGGGCGCAGTGCTTAGGGTCAAGCTCAGAGCCCGAAACTGGAACACCTTTCCTTGGAGCCCGGGTGGATAGGGGATGGGAAGTATGCATCCCGAAGATCCAAGGAGACCATCCAGTCATGTTGTCTGACTGCTGCCACACTGATTTCGTTGACTCCATGGTGAATTTCATCTTTTGGCCACAAAGACGTTGAGGCACCTCACGTCCAGTACTGGTCTCACCCCCCTGAGCTCTTGGGAACCAGGAAAAGTCTGTTGTAAAACCCTGGGAATCCAGATTTCAGACTTTCTCTCTATTATGTTCTTCTGCAATAACATAGATACTGCTGTTGAATCGCCTGGTGCCTTGTATTCATCTCTGTATCTGGGTGACAGATCTATCGGTTTGTCTCTGCTAAGGGGGCTTTCTTAGAAAAGGATTTTGTACCCTCCTGAGCAGTTAGATGGACCAAAGGTCCACTCCTCTTTCCCACACCTGCCAGAGGTTGGACAGCCTGGCACCTACCGCTGCCTGGGAGGAGAAGATCGTCAGGTCCTGCTTCTTCCTGTCTAGCGCCTCTTCTCGTTGTCAGTTCTTACCACCCTAGAGGCAACTCTGCACTGGAGGGCTGACCACGAAGGGCTGGAGACACCTGAGACACAGGAGCCTCAGCCTTACTCTTTTTTAGATGAAAGTCGTTGGTAGGACTTTTTTGCTGTCTTAGATATCAAATCTTGATGACTTTTTCTGAGCCAAGGATGAAGAGACCTCTTTTACTAAATCTTGAGGAAGACGCGTGGAGAAAAAGGGCGTATAAATCAGTTCTGATTTTGACTGGACATGACCCCATTAGCCAGGAAAGAACAAATATGGGCCCTTTTCTTCAGATTCCCGCTTGAGAAAGCACAACTAATTCGTTGGCACCATCTCTGGAGCCCTTTATCCATACACGACATCAGATATACGGTTCTTTTCCAGTGTCAGTCGTTGAATAATTCCATCTTTCCTAAAGCTCCCAGGGTCCAGTCCAGAAAATTAAATACCTCAAAGGCCCTAAAAATTCCTTTGAGGAGGTGGTCCAACTCTGATGTTGACCAACAAAACTTCGTTTTCCCATGGCCACTCGACGAGAAGAGTCAAGATTAGAAGTCTCCCTGGGAAGAGTGGCAGGTACAGAAGGCGAATTCTCCAGTTTCTTACCAAACGCTAGACCTTGAAGCTAGTTTGGCTGGAGGAAAAGCAAAGGCTGTGCTCCTTGTTCCTTCTTCAAAGCATCCACTCATTCATAATTTTCAGCCGCCCCTTGGGCGAGCGGGACAAAACCATCTTGTAATGCTGCCCTCTTAGACGCCTTTCCCAAGAGTAAATTCTGAAGCGGAACGAGCAGCCGATAAAAATTCTCTGGAAAACTTCCGAAAATAACTCATAAGTCTTTTCAGGTCCGATGAAAAAGGTGATGGTGGTCTTTAAGATTGTCTATTCAAATCTCTTCAATCAGATCCACAGGAGACTGGGGATATCATCTTCTCTTCTTCGATTGTCCAAAGACCCGAAGTAGCGGCGTCTTTCAAAGTAATCATCCTGATGCTCGGCGCGTCCTGGCGTTCAATCTCTGACGCCTGGCGTCTTATGTCCATCTCCGAAGCTGAACGCCTTGGCGCCCAACCTCATGACGCGCCTGACGCCCTGACGCCCAACTTCTTTGGACGCTCATGGCGTCTTGGCGCCCAAAGTCTTGATGAATCGCCCTGGCGTCCAGCACTCCCAGCGCCCTGGCGTCCAGACTTCTGACGTTATTGTCCCGGCCAAACCTGAGGTCGCGAGAACTAACCGCCTGTGCGACATCGGTCAAAAGCTTCCTCAGGCTGATGTACAACCATCGTGAACCTCTGAGCTGGACAAACATTCTTCCCTACGTTAAGCTGTCCCAACAACCCTGAAGTCGCTTTTGAGAACTGGCGCCTGCGCGACGCCGGTCAAAGCTTCCTCAGGGTGATGTCATGATCGGTGGACGAAAAATCTGTATCTGTCTTTTCTGCAGGCTGCAAAGACTTGTATCAGGAAGAGAAAGCTGTTACGATCTCTTGGAATTAAACTGATTGCGGAGCTTCCTGCTGTGCGTCCTGGCGTCCTTGTGATGTTGGAAATGACGTTCGGGGACGCTTGATCTCATTTCCGTTTTTCAGCCCGAAGCAGACGTCTGACGCCGTGCGACAACATCGTCTGCTTTTCACGGAGAGCTATGCGTCAGAGCTAAGAGGGGAACGCCTGGACTGCTCAATGGCTACATCCTGGAGTAGGCGTCACTTCCTGACGCTCCCACAGAAGAAAGTTTCCTGAGGGTCTGACTTGGATGACACCCAGCCCGTCTGGGAACTGGCGCCTCGACGAGGACGAAAACACCCCAACTCGCCTTTCCTATGGCGAGGACGAAAGGCCCTGGGAAGCATCAACAGGTACGCTCAAGGGGACGACTGCTCATAGCTAAAGCCTCTGCCTCCCTTTCCTGTCGGCATTGTTTCTCACAGGGAGTTTGAGCTTGAAGAGGTCTCGGGACTAGGAGCACGACAGAGACAGTAATCGCACCCTTCCATAACACTTGCACTTTATTTTTCTCACTAACACTTGAGTTTTAAGATCTCTCACATTGACCATAAATCCTCTCTGTCTCTTTATGAGGATTCTACCCTTTAATCCAAGGGCTTGAATGGCCAAATCATCATATCCTTCATAGTTGGCTCATTATCCCAGTATCAGTGGGATCTGGAACTACCACTACTGAGGAAGGAATAATAGGATTATTACCAAGAGGAGAATTGTAATTCCCTGACTATCTCTCAAGAGCCGACCTACTACTCCAGGCTCTTCTGATCCTATCCCTTTCAAGTTTAGAAACATAGCGATAGTAATCCATCCACTCTTTCTCTGATAAACCCAAACATTCATCACATCTGTCCTTCACCTCCTCAACTCTTACCTCTGCAATTCACACAAATTGAGTGGGATCTAACGCGACTTTATGGCGGGTTTATCCCCCTCAAACACATTCTCTCACACTCGAAGCAGAGTCAGACATCTTGGAAAGGAAAATCATGAGAGATCAAAACAAACACAAACCAACAATATCTAAAAGAGTCAAGAAAAACAAAGCAAATCAAAACAAGCGGCAAAGAAGCCAAAGTGTACTTCAAAAAACACTGCGAAAACACAGGCCAAACGAGCGAAATTCCTAACGATGCAACAGTGCGGCGGCGAGGAAGATCTGAGGAATAGTTGGGATGGTTCCAGGTACCTGGGTATAGGGCACAGGTGGTTCACCTGACTACCGATCGCAATTGCCGCTGAGTTTTGAATACCTCTGCCGTGGCGTCAGGGACTTAAGCTATATATGTTTAAAAATTAATAAGTACTGTACAACCAGCTATTGGCTAACTGACACCCAAACCACATCAAGAGAAACTTGCCAATCTCACTTATTTGGAATACCTTCCAAAAATGCTTATAATCATAAGCAACCTAATTCATCTTGAGAAGATTTAGCTAATTTTAATGTTTGCCTAAGTATCAACATGTTAACTTGACCTACAAGCAACATAAGACTAACTAGAATTAAAGTTACAACGGCAAATGTGCATGGTATACATATGGCGAATAACAATGCCAAATATGAATGGCAACCTTACTATGGGTTTGGATATTTTTAAGTATGATACAAGTACAACACAAGGCAACATTCATTTTGCTTGTCAGTCTAGCTCCAGTCAGTAATAATCTTGTGTTCCAAAGAGATTTGAAACTATCAAATTGTTTGGTGTGGTCATGTGCTTGGATGGCTTGTCTCTCTTATAGACTGGCTGGATAACTCAAATTATGCACTGATACATTACACCTCAATGTCTGCTCAAGTTCATAGCAAACAAAGTCATGAAGTTGGTACTGTATTGCAGTGTCTGCTTCCCGATTCAAAACTAGTCCTTAAGAGGCAGCCATCTAATTTTTTTTTTCTCTGGAACAAGTGTCACTGTGAGAAGGAAAAGGTATTGCCCCATACTAATTTCGGATATATACCTAGGAAAGTAGGATATCTTCAATAAACATAATTTAAAAAATTAAAGGCAAGCTCACATAAGACTTTACAGAATTCTGGGTTACCTCTCTAACCACAAAACTATGAGAAGGCCAACAGAATATTCAAAGAGAGGAATTATGCTAACTGACAACTGGACTGCATTATTATTATTTCACCATATCAAACATTAAAGTAACTGCTACCAAGATTTGTTATGGAATAACAGAAGTATCTAGTTCAATACATGTCAACAGGACTCCACTCCCATCCTAGAGGCCAGTTAAGTCAAGTTGGTCAGAATATTGTTTTAAGCTGTACAAAGCTTCCATGTGTTACTAAACTAACTAGCTAAAATATCATTAAGATAATCCTCAACTTATTAATCTAAAATACCATTAAGATAATCCTCAAATTATTAATATGTTAAAAGAGTAACATACAAAAACATTGGGCTTTTATCTTTCATACCACAGCAAATTATGACACTCGGGTTCTAGCCTACCTTAACACAAGCTATCACACTTTGTCATGGTAAAAGCCTAAAATTTAAATCTAACTTAACACAAAGGTATAGGCCTGACCTGTCATTTTTCAATTTACCATGTACTGTATAGTAAAGGAGTGCTCGCTATGCATAACATTTGCTAATCCAACCTTTGAACATGTGTCTGTAACCTACTGTTAAGCCAATGTAACCTATAAACAGGTATCGCAATGAGATGGTCATTGCTAACCAACAAAGAAATAAAGATGTGTCACTGGTTGTATAATGATGAACATGGTATATTTTCCTAATGGATAGATAGAGCAAAGTTATTGGTAAGTAAAATATTTACTAGTTAATGTACTAAGGCTTTGTGAATTTCAAAGTCCCATTAGGCTATCTTCTTGACAACACTTCTGCAAGGGGTTCCTAACTTCTTGATAAGTCTGTCAAGACTCCTTGGTAAAACAAATCTTATTCATCAAAAAATTGTTCTTGTACAATTATTATTTTTATTTCTGACATCTAGGGTAAATTTTTGGACAATATAAACTTCTTTAGGTTCTCAGGGTGAAGTTTCCATATATTTTAAGGCTTGGCCCAGTTTTCAATCCATGCCAGCCTTCAGTAGAAAGTACAAACACATACAGTATAATAACACAAATATGACATTTTTATGATAAAATAGTTTTGTATAGACTTACCAAGCAATTACATAGCTACTAGCTTTCCACTTGGCAGTCTTAAGAATTCAAACTTTCGCAGTGGCACTACCATGCTAGTGTAGGTGACAGGGTCCCGGCCACTTTCAGGACTGATAGGTACAACTCAGCAAAGAGCTTCACTTCGTTTGGTGCCAAAATGTCCATTGCGGGGAGGAGGGTGGGCTCCGATTATGTAATTGCTTGGCAAGTATATATAAAACTTTATTTTATCAAAAAGTGTCATTTTTATAAAAGTGACTTACCAAGATGATTCCACATTGAGAGGAGGTGGGAATCATGGACATGTTCTAATCCAAAACAACAATAAAGATAATGACTTTGAATTAGAGAGGTTGCTAGCACTGGGTCAATGCTTGCTGTACCTTAACTGGGAAGAGAGCTGCTTTAGGTGGGTACCGCCTCTGGTCGGCGCTCATCTAAACCTGTAGAAGACGTGGCAGTATTGGCCAAGAGTTGCCTCTATTTAAGTAGGTACTTTGCAGCCATGGAAGTTCACTGATGGTTAACAAAGACAAAAAAATAGTGCCCTTGCCCTGGGCATAGACCAGAATAAACACAACTCTGTCACCTACACCTAAATTAAAGAACCACTAACCCAACCACTAAAACTGGTGGGTACTACAGGTACACTGTACCTCCAGGCTTCCCTTAACTCAACGACCTTACAACAAGGGGAAGGGACAGAAGAGGGATAAAGAGCCCTCTGTGTTTCCTTTCTCAACTATGCCAGCCAAGGATCTCGGAATTTGGTGCCGAGCACCTGAAATTTGGCGCTGAGAGCCCCACTGTTGAGGCCTAGCACCCAAGTACTGGCTCTGAACTCTCCACAGTTGATGCCATGCACCTAGGAGTTGGCGCCAAATGGTCGAGTGCGGAAGAATGACGAGGTGGGTGCCAAGTGATTTGAAAAAGAGGGAACCTCCTGGCTGAGAGCAACAGCTCAAACCTCATGAGTTTTGACTGTAAGGGAAGATAAAACATCTTCCTGGACTTGAGAATGCACTTCTGTTATCGAACTTCTAAGGAAGAAAGAAGGCACATTCTTTGACAGAGAGCGTGAAGGATTCACCGCGCACCGAAGTTTGTCGGAGGGTCCTCTGATCTTTCTGTCTCAGAAGATAGAAATCTGGCGTTCTACAGGACAAGAAGCTTTTTCTCTCTGGCCCGAGTATAGTCCGTTTAAGCTCCTAATAACGAACGAGCAGGGCCAAGACTTGGAAACTTTCTCACTTGCAAGGAAAAACAAAAGAGAGAGAGAGAGAGAGAGAGAGAGAGAGAGAGAGAGCATTTCCACCTGCGAAGCCTACTCTCATGTTGAAGACTTACCGTTTGCTAACAAGTTTGCGATCGCTAATGCCATGGTAAAGAGTGTCTACCCAGTGAGATTCTTAAAAGAGGTTGATCTGGGATGTTCAAAATGAGCTCATAACCCACAACAGAACAATGTCCAAATTCTAGGAGAGAAAATCCAGGCTTTCTTAGGTCTTAGAACAGTGACCTATACCCCTTTAAGGTAGAGGGAGACAACTTCCTATTGGTCCACAGGAAAGGCAAAAAGCCAGCTAACTGGCTTATAGAGATTTCAGAGACTAGATGTTATTTGTCGATACCATCCTCTGAAAACCGACCACTTGGATTGGTAGAGCCTGCTAGCAGAAGATCTTTTGCAACTAACAAAAGCCTCTGTACTTTGCTTCAAAAAGTCTTTACACTCTGACAATGTTCCAGACAGTTTGAAGCTTGTCAGGGCCTGAGCGGATAATCCTTGGTGGGACCTGAGGAAGTGTGGTTGTTTGAGCAGCAACTGTCTTTGTGGCAGAAGTCTTGGGAAGTCCACTGACAGAAACAGCAGATCCAGAAACCATTCTTTCCTGGGACAGAATGGATCACTGATCAATTCAGAAGGTGGGAAGGCGTGGACATCCAGGGCCGTCCAATCCAACAGCACGGCATCCGTCACCCAAGCAATGTGGTCTGGGACTGGGGAGCCACAGAGAGGCATACAATAATTTCTCGATGCTGCGAAGAGGCCCACAGCTGGTTTGCCAAATAGTTTTCAGAAATCGTTGCATACGAGGGAGTCCCAAGTCCACTCCACTGGAAAAACCTAATTGCAGCGATAGAATTCGTCTGCAAGGACATTCATTTTTCCCTGCATGAAGCAAGTAATAATCTTCACCTGGTACTGATTTGCCCAGAGGAGGAGGTCTTTCGCTGTCTCACAGAGAGAGGAGGAGTGGGTGGTCCCTTGTTTGCAGACATAAGACAAGGCTGTGGCGCTGTCTGCATACACTGCTACAATCTTCCCTGCTACCAGAGGAGTGAAAGACTGAAGGCTCAGGTGAATGGCCTTTAGCTCTTTGAAGTTAAATAGTAAGGACCTCTGAATCGAAGTCCATGTTCCCGAGACCCTTTGGTTCCCTAAAAGGGTTCCCCAACCCAGATCGGAGGCATCAGAATAAAACTCTAGGCTGGGGTACAGCAGTAGAAGAGATATTCCTACTTGAAGCTTTTCTTCTGACAAACACCATTGAAGATCCTCCTTGATCTCTGACGAGTTGAGGAAGACAAAGGAGTCTGGCTGGGTCTTTCTGCACCAGCTTACTTTCAAGTAAAATGGTAGGGGCCTTATGCAAAGCCTGTCCAACTTCAGAAATTGTTCTACTGAGGCCAACGTGCCTGGGAAACTCAACCACTGGACTGCTGAGCATACCAAGAGAGAGAGAGAGGAACTCCCGAACAGTCTGTAGGCAAGACTCGATCTTTTGGGGGATCGAAAAAACATGAAAAGCTTGAGAGTCCAAAATCATCCCTAAATAGGGAATCTTTGGTGTCAGAGTAAACTGTGACTTCTGAGGGTTTAACAAAATGCCTAACTCCTGCGTTAGGCGAAGTCTTAAAATTCTCTGCACAATGCGCTTCTGATATGGAGTGGAGAAGCCAACTGTCAAAGTAGAGGGATACATTGATCCCGAGAGGATGAAGCCATTCTCAAGAGGGGCGAGGGTCCTGATGAAAACTTGAGGGGCCATGGACAGACCGAAGCAAAGGGCCTGAAATTGGAAGACTTTGCTTCTAAACATGGATCTCAGAAATTTGCTGGAGGCCAGATAGATGGGAACATGGAAGTAGGCATCCTTCATGTCCAGGGAGACCATCCAGTCGCCCTGATGGAGAGAAGACATGGCAGAACGGAGAATCTCCATGCAAAATTTTGTCTTTAGTACAAATAAGTTCAGGGAGTTGACGTCCAGGATGGGCCTCCAGCCCCCTAACAATTTGGGGACTATGAAGAGTCGGTTGTAAAACCTCTCCGACGAACAATCCAGTACCTCCTCTATTGCCCCTTTGTGAATCAGGGACTCTACCTCTTGAGCAAGAGCCAAAAACTTCTTGGACCCTACCGAGTAGGTCACCAAGATGATCGGTGACCTGGACAAGGGAGACCTATCTCTGGCAGGAATGGAATAGCCACTTCTCAGTACTTGGACCACCCAGGGGTCCGCTCCTGTGCACCCCCATTCCTCCCAAAAGAGACAAAACTCGCCTCCAATGGTTGCATGAAGGACAAAAGCTTCATTTCTTAGCAGCAGGCTTGAAAGTAAACTTCTTGATGGACCTCGAGGGAGGATGCAGGTCAGCTCAAGGTCTAGGTTGAGGTCTTGATCTTGTTCCACAAAAGGGTCAGGTTGTAAGGCAAGAAATACTTGAACAGAGGAAGGTGCTCTTCAGACGCCAAGGTGGTCTGAGCTAAAGATCCATTGTGGATTTCTTCTGCAGGGATGATAACACTTCCTTAACTGTCTCCAAAAGGATGGAATGGATCTTGCCTAAGGGAGAAAACGAGAGCACCGATTTCTACATAGTAGTTACTCCCTTTGTGGCAAATGAACCCCACAATTTTCGTTTCTTGAGGATGCCCATTGAGAAAAGAGAAGCAAGTTCAGCAGAACCATCCCTGACGGCTTTGTCAGTGCATGAAAAAACACCCAGCCAGTCAGGAGCGAAATCTTCGGCAAGGTCCAGATAGTCTTCAATTTTTTTTTTTTTTTCTCTCGCCAAAGCTCCCACAGTCCAGTCCACAAAACTGAAGATCTCCAGAACTTTAAAAAAGTTCTTGACAAGATGGACAAAATCGAGAGAGGAAAACATAATCTTGCCCGAGGTGAAAGCAGCTCAGTGCGTAGCATCAGAGAAGGCCCCTTGGGAGAAGGCAAAGACTCCCAATGAAGGCACCTCTCCGAGGGGAGGGAAGGCAAAGGTAGCTCTACTTGCTTCCTCTTTGTAGGTCAATCCACTCATCCACCTCTGAAGGAATTTCTTCAAGAGGAGAAAGAAACTGAACTTGGGGAGACAACAGCTTCTGAAGGGCGTTTCACTGAGGAAGGTAGACGCAGGCAAAGCAGAAGAAGCAGGCTCCGAAAGTCAGGAAAGTTTGCCAGGAAGAACTTCAGCAAACTGGAGTAAGCTGATGAAGGGGTGGAACCGTGCTCTGCTTCCTCCTCATCCGACAAAATAGGAGACAAAGATGGATCCTTGCTCTTTGAAGACAAAGATCTCTTCTTCAAAAAACCCATAATATCCTCCAGCTGACAACGAAGTGGGGCCAAGGAAGAATCCTCCGGCGAAGACGGGTGCGGAAGTGGTGAGGTTGGTATCGAGTGCTCAGCAGCTGGTGCTGAGCGGACTGAAGTTGACGCCGTGCGGGTTGAAGAAGCCAAGTGTGGCACTGAAGGGCAACATCGACTGAAAGGACGGCGCTTTCCAGAAGCGCGACCAAGAGAAGAGGGTGATGACGTTTATGCTGAAGATCAGAGTATTCCCTAGTACGCTGCTGGTCACTCAAAACCCTTTGGCTGATTTCTGGCTGCCCGAAGGTTGAACAGTGAAACTGCATGAAGGTTGTGGACTGGCACTTGTCTCCTTATAACTCTTAACAGGAGGAGGAGAACTGTCCGCAACAGCGGAATGCCTCTTCAAAGGCCTAGAAGTGACAATAAGAGCCAGTGGCGGGTCCTGTCGGGCGACAAGTCACCTGAGTCCGATGGCAGATGATCAGCACTAACAGAGATGCCTTTCCAGTGGCACTCGATGACAGATGATCAGCACTAACCGAGACGCTTTTCCAGTGGCACTCAACCGCAGCCTGGGAACGGACAACAGGCTCAGCAGAGGGGGTAACTACCCATGGGCAAACCCCACTAGCCTCCCTTGGACCTCGGGTATGTCTTCTCCCCGGTGCGGGGGAGCAGGACAGGGACCTTCATCTAGGAGCACTGATGGGACGGGTAGCCACCTCCTCATTATGCACAACACTGTCACTCTGCACTGCACTACTGACACTGGGGATACTGAATTCTGTAACTATGCTGGCTAAAAATTCAAATTTCTTATCGAACTAGATTCGACTGGCAATGGTGTCAGATTTTGAAGCACGGAACCTGGTAAAGGGTATAAGGTAACATAGTAGATACTGAAGGATTGGAGACAAGCATGGATTTGAGGAAAAGAATAGAGCTGTCTCTACACAGGAGGAGATGGAACAGAGCCACACTAGCCTTATGTTCTCGGCTCTGGGCCGCACTTCCTATTTTCTATTCCCTATCCAAACTCGCTAAATGCTATATCAAAGTCACTTTGCTCGGTCTCTGACACTCTGAACAAGTAAGATATATACATTATTGTCTTGATTCTCACATTTCACACATTTTGTATGAAACAGAACTTAAAATCTTGTTCTACAGCACATCCTGGCTAATTTGAATAAAGTTAACCATAAGCATAACAAATTGCAAATAGTTAAGAAAATATTGAGCACAACTAAAAACAAGGAAAACATGAATACTTCACCAAAGAACTGGACAAATATATCCAAAAAATGATGATGAGACTGCACAAAACCACCAATGTTGGTCAGGAACTGCCAAAAGATGAATTGAAGCTCTTTGCTGAGTTGTACCTATCAGTCCCGAAAGTGGGCGGGACCCTGTCACCTACACTAATGATGGTAGCGCCACTGTGAAAATTTGAATTCTCAAGACTGCCGTGTGGAAAGCTAGTAGCTATGTAAATTGCTTGGTAAGTCACTCATATAAAACAAAGTTTTAAGCAGATAAAAAAGATGTAAAATATCATACTCAAGTCTCAATTGGATATGAGAAAATGGTAAACAATGCTAATGGAAATTTTACTTACAACAAGGCAATTTTCAATTCTGAGGACAGTTTTATCTGGTTACTTCACTGACAAATACAATCACAATAAACCTGACACACAATATATCGCTTTCACTGGATTTTGAAAACCTCAGCCCTGTGTCCCATAAGCACTAACAAATCCTTCGGTCAATTCATAAACAGCAATGACCAACAAATCCTGGAGAGACTTGTAAAAACTGGAATTAGCTTGATTGTAACAAATCAGTCTCTTTATCCATATGCTAGTAGCAACCACATAAAACCGACATAGGAAAGCAAACATTTAAGGTAAGCTATGGGGAAGTCTTGGAAAGGAAGCAGAGCCCCCTAGCCAGGTAAGACTAAGCACCTTAAATCAAAGTGAGAGTCTGATTAGGATTTTGATTATTATCAAAGTTTGGTTTGATGACCTGGCATTATTGCTGTTTGGTTATTCAGTATGTTTCATTAGGATGAACCTCTTTATTTCACTCTATATTGCACAGGACTCTTGATCAGACTAGGTTAGGAAGTTTTGGGGTCTGGCAACTCCCACATCCTTGTTAGGTTAGGTTGGCATGTATTCGTGTATTTTACCAAACCCTAATTTACAGTGCTCTGGCTTATATAATATTGGGCCGGGAATGCCCACGTAGAGACAGAAGTCCCCTCCATAACCTTAATTAGATTAGGTTAAGACTGGCTGTGTAAAGCTGCGTTCCTGTATTTCAATGGCTTACCATTTCCCGAAACAAAAACCCATCTGCCCACTGCGGTCCCCCTTATTGTTAAACTTAACCCGAGCACGTAATGGATTGGCCAGCAATGGATTCCGTCTGTCAAAATCAAAATGCATAGAAAAACATTTCACATCCGTACTTGATTGCATGACCTAAAAATAACCCTTAATGCTGGCTCCAAGATGAGCCCCTAACCTTCGAATAGCCTAGTTTAGACCAAAGCTTATAAACTCTGAAGCAAGGAATTGCCCAAATCGAGCATATTTATTAAAGAGAACATAAAAAACATCGTTATACATGTTAGAGAATAGAAACTGGCCTTTAATTACCTTTAGGAATGAGAAGGTTCTCGTTTTTAATGTATCGTTTCCACAGCAATTGTTTATCCAGCTAAGTTACTCAAACTAAGACCGCATGCCTCATGGCATGGTTTTTCTGACAACCAAGGATCCTCAGTCGGAACTCCGAATCTGAGTTTTCGGGGGCAGGGCTCTCACTTTTGCCAAGTGAGCTTACCTTGAAACCGCCCGAAATTTCCGGAAATTACCTTAAATCCATATCGACTACTTTAAATCAACAAAATCCTATTAAAACACAGTACAGTAGCCTACATATATTATGCATGTATGTGTAAATGTGTATGTGTATGGTATTGATTTTAAATTAATAAAAGACGTACTGTAATAGATATACTTCATTCCCGAATTGCGAAACTTATACCAAATGTACAGCAGAACAACAGTATTTTGGATATTCTTTGACATAAACAACAAAAAAATTTGAAAAATTCTTGGGCATCAAAACAAATCTTGCTACTATAATAAAATATAACACCAACAAAACAATTATTTGCATATACTCTTAAAATCAACAGTGGAAGTACCTTAACATATCATTGGAAGAAAATACACTAAAATATGATTTTTTAAGGAACAAAGGCAGAAGGACCTTTTGGAAATCAAGTTGCCTGGTAATAATAATAAAAGATATTACTGAATTTTTCACACACACAATTTGCTTGTACTCCTCCTCCTAAGCAGCGCGAGATATTTTTTCCGTATCGTTTTCCACCACCTCATCCATTTCTAGTTTAGCGCTACATATTCCCATTCTTTTTAAAACCATAATTTGTGTTCAAAGACCAACTTGACTCTCCCGTTTCAACGAATTTCTAAGTTAATTTTAATTCGCCTTAATTACTGAAAATCCACTGTTGTATTTGACGGTGGCAAAGATAGGGGGACAACCTAGGTTTTTCAGAGTTTGGTATGCCTTCTCTTCATTTATGTTTATCTGCTGGAAAGTTTTTTGTCACAAGAACTATAATACTGATTCAGTATTACCAACTGGCATTTTACCCCAGCCTTTAAAATGCAGAATCAGTATTATCAACTGCCATTGCTTCC
Source organism: Macrobrachium rosenbergii (assembly GCF_040412425.1). NCBI lineage: Eukaryota > Metazoa > Arthropoda > Malacostraca > Decapoda > Palaemonidae > Macrobrachium > Macrobrachium rosenbergii. The sequence goes on along the minus strand of NC_089796.1, from coordinate 17,194,646 downwards.
CCGCCTTTAAAATTTATGCATCAAACTCGGAGAAACCCCAATTTCAGGAAAATGGGCTGGCTTACATTCGTACCTTGAATGTACAAGGATTACTCTGCACTTTCCTTCATGTTACCTTAAAAATTATCGTACCGTATAAATTACATCAAAAGGGCCTCAATTACCCGATTTACGGCAATTACCTTAAAAGTGAGAGAACTGTTTAAGGGGTGTGGTTCAGATATATCATTGTTTTCTAAAATGAGAACCATTTTTCTGTCTACATGTAGTCATTATTTATAGTTCTCGAGCATAACCTGAATTATTTTAATATCAATAAACACTATCACTGAATCAAAGCTTCGTGGCATCCAGAATACTTCAAATATTGCCAGAAAAGAATGAACACAATAAACTGTTTAAAAATTGAAAAAAAGACTACAATTGGCCTATCACCAAAGAGCATCATGAAAATAGCGATAACATTTTCATTTTGTCTGATGTTAAAAGATAGTAGCCTATAGATAAGTAGCCTTTTCAAAATATGAGAGAGAGAGAGAGAGAGAGAGAGAGAGAGAGAGAGAGAGAGAGAGAGAGAGAGAGAGAGAGAGAGAGAGAGAGAGACAACGTCACTGAAGTAGGGGGATACTCATTTGAGAATTACCTTCCTAGAAAACATGGACTGCAGTTTGAAGAGGTAACAAGGGCAGTTAAATCAAGGAAATGTCAATGAATGGCCTTAAGTGCCAAATAAAAATTAATTCGAGGTTTGTGAAAGAATTTCAGCTTTATATGATAAATGAAGAAGTGGGTATTTCAGTTAGACAGGAATAACTGGAGAAATGGAATTAAGTCTAAAAATAGGTAGACTCAGAGTGGAAACACTACAAAGGAATTCATTTACTAAACAAAGCCTCAAAGAAATAAGGTTCTAGATGGGAGGATATGGCTCAAATTCCAAGTCATTACCATGCTAGGCTGCAAGGGTTCAAGCGAAAGAGCAACAAACTTTGGTGACGGCTAACAAACATTCGCAGAGGAAATGAAAGCTCACCCTGTAATAGAAGCAAACCTCCTCTTCTAATATTAGAATCCTTTGTAGTCGTGGAAGTACAAGAAAGGTGAAAATACAAGAAATTCCTCACGGACTTGCTGTACAGTGAAGGCCAACATATATAACTTATTTCCGTCGAGTGATACACGGAGGCCTATTACCTACTGTAGAGCTGAAAGAGAGCAAAAATTCATTAACCTCATTCACGCTGTTGGGGTCTCGGGGCTACTGAGAGCCATTGCTGAAAGCATCCGTTTCTGCAGGTTTCACGTAAGTTCATATGCAGGGGCTTTAACTTACCTCCGTTACTGGCGCTAGTATGAAAATTAACAAGCTACTGTCCTCAATAAAAAAAAACATTAAACAAATTTGTCCCTACCTGGTCAGGTGTTAATGCTCCTACGATGATCGGCGCCAACATACTAATACTGAAGGCGATGGTATTAGACAAACCAAACACGGTACCTATCAAAAGAAATTGTAAATGTAAACGGTTTAAGAAAATAAATAATCACGATAATAAAGTGCAAAGGAAAAATATTAGACTGTAATTTTTCAATTTATAATGATGTATATCCTAATATTCTTCAGATGATGAACCCCATTCGTGTGGAACAAGCCCACAGGGGCCACTGACTTGAAATAACATTTAAAAGGGCCCCATCAAACAGTTTAGGTAGAGTTCGTCATTAATACTCTGTCTATCAGACTGTTCACAGTCTGTAGTTTTCTCTACATCTTACTCAGCAGGTTTAAATTACACCAGGCGTGTACGTTTCTTGAGATATTGGTGAGTGGTCAACTGGCTTATTCAAGCTTGGAAGACTAAAATGTATCTGATGAGACTACCACATTTTATACATTTGCTTACCCTATTTGTCCTCACACAGGAGCCTGTACGTATATTACCATAGACAATAAAAAATATACCTGATAACCTTGTTTAACATTTTCTTACATTATTTACCGTTGCGCTACACTGTCTTTGTAATATTAAGCTATTTTTGTACTGCACAAATCATTAATTTGGTTTAAGTGCACCATTCATTCAAATCCATTCGAAGCCAAGAACTCACCAGCGAAATTCGGAGTCAGGTCCAAATGGTTGGCCAAGTGACCCGCTCCAATAGCGCCCAGGCACGCCGCGCTGACGGGGAACAAAATGACAGCCAAAATGGCATTGCATCCCACGTAGCCGACAGCAACGAGCGTGATTGCAGGGCAAATCAGTGCTGCGTTTGGAACAAGGAAAACGATTCATCAGCAATTGAAGACTTAATTCGTCTTTTCTCTTGGTTATATCTATATCATTGAGGACAATATGTCTTAAGCTTCATAACACAACAGTAGACTGAACAAGCTTTGCAACTTACAGACTGTGGCAAAAATTTTTCGTGAGGTCGCGGCTGTGATGTAGTTGCGAGTGCGGAGGTAGTCCCCGATGCAGCCACAGGCTGCACTACCCAGGAATTGGGCCAAAAATGGCAGAGAAGATAGTAATCCATTCTGAAATAGTCAATGTCAATACCATGTGAACATCAATCAGAGTGGCCGAGTTATATTTGTAGAACGCTGAGAACAGAGTTTGTGTGTATAATTGAAACTTTGATATCATCATCAAATTTTGGCAGAGTTTTACCTGTAAATCAATAAAACAGTTCTACAGACATTATAATGTATCCGCCTATTATCTAAATCTATGCTAACCTCAACTTAATTTATGGAACCTCTAATTAACTAGAACACTTCCATATGTTAAATATAGTTAGTGATATCCAATAACTTCTAACCTGCAAAACACTCCCAAGATCACTGCTTCCTACGAGATTTTAACTATATATCAATATGCTGCTTATTACTAAACATGTCACTTAAAACTAATAACATGTGACTCGCTACTATGCACGTGTTACTAGTTGCCATCCAAATAATAATTTTCAAGTGTTTGAAGTATAAAGTATCAACTTACGTTCTTGATTGAGAATCCAAGGACGCTGTCCATATACGTCGGCAGCTGTGTGATGAGCAACGTGAAACCGAACATGGCACCCACGTGGGCCATGTTGATAGCCCACAGAGGCAGACTGGTCATAAATGCACACCAGGGGATCTGGTTAGGCTGCGAGAAAAGAGGAATGAGATGTAATTTGTGAAATAATGGTGTTATTTTGCATACTTTCACAGCTCCAGGAGGCTGATCAACAGTTTTATTTTATATTTACAGAGAGAGAGAGAGAGAGCAATGAGTGTTACCTTCTGCCGAGTGGTTTCAGCTGATATAGCGTCCAGGATAAACTCTCTCTCCTTTTCCGATATCCTTGGGTGGTTGAGCGGCGAATCGAACATAAGGAGAGACCAAAATGCAACCCAGACGATGGCAACGGCCCCGCAGACATAGAACACCGTCTCCCACCCTAAGGAGTCGATGATCAAGCCACACACCGGCAGGGTCATTATGGTGCCCAGACAGTTCGCTGTTGAAGAAACACACAAAACGCCTCAGTAGAGAAAGATGGGAAATGTGGTACATGAGAAGAGCAAAAAAAAAAAAAAAAAAAAAAAAATTGGTACCCCCACGTGCTGTGTTTGGGCCTTTGTTTTGCAGCAGCAGTTACATTGAGTACGAATTTTAAAAAGTCTGGAAGAAAAATGGCACATGAAGAAACAAGTTAGAGATAATAAAACTTCAGTTTGCTTCAAATATTACTCCCCAGAAATTTAAAATTAACCATAATAATAAAGATATATATGACGTTCAAAGGATCAAATAAAAATCACCAAATTATTTACTTTTTCTTTTGTAAAGACCCATGTAGACAGGCAGTCAGCGTTAGCAGCTATTGACTTTTAAATAACGTGAAGCTTTTTTCGTTCTATTTCACTAACCATAGTTTACGGAAAATTTTCAGGCTCCTCGATCAAGCCTTTGTTCCTCTTGTTTTTCGCTTTCCTTTTACCCTTTGGGCCTTTCTTTGTCTCTCTCTTGTTTTTCGTTTTCCTTTTACCCTTTGGGCCTTTCTTTGTCTCCCTCTTGTTTTTCGTTTTCCTTTTACCCTTTGGGCATTTCTTTGTCTCTCTTGTTTTTCGTTTTCCTTTTACCCTTTGGGCTTTTCTTTATCTCTCTCTTGCTTTTCGTTTTCCTTTTACTCTTTGGGCCTTTCTTTGTCTCTCTTGTTTTTCGTTTTCCTTTTCACTCTTTGGGCCTTTCTTTGTCTCTCTTGTTTTTCGTTTTCCTTTTTACCCTTTGGGCCTTTCTCTGCCACTCTTGTTTTCGTTTTCGTTTTACCTTTTCGGCTGTTCTGTCCCTCTTGTGTTTCGTTTTCCTTTTACCCTTTGGGCCTTTCTCTGTCTCTATTGATTTTCAGTTTCCTTTTACCATTTTGGCCTTTATTTGTCTCTCTTGTTTTTCGTTTTCCTTTTACCCTTTGGGCCTTTCTTTATCTCTCTCTTGTTTTTCGTTTTCCTTTTAGCCTTTGGGCCTTTCTCTGTCTCTCTTGTTTTTCGTTTTCCTTTTACCCTTTGGGCCTTTCTTTATCTCTCTCTTGTTTTTCGTTTTCCTTTTACCCTTTGGGCCTTCCTCTGTCTCTCTTGTTTTTCGTTTTACTTTTACCCTTTGGGCCTTTCTTTATCTATCTCCTCTTGTTTTTCGTTTTCCTTTTAGCCTTTGGGCCTTTCTTTGTCTCTCTTGTTTTTCGTTTTCCTTTTAGCCTTTGGGCCTTTCTTTATCTCTCTCTTGTTTTTCGTTTTCCTTTTACCATTTTAGCCTTTCTCTTTCTCTCGTGTTTTTCGTTTTCCTTTTACCCTTTAGGCCTTTCTCTGTCTCTCTTGTTTTTAGTTTTCCTTTGACCCTTTGAGCATTAATCTGTATCTCTCTCTTGTTTTTCGTTTTCCTTTTACCCTTTGGGCCTTCCTCTGTCTCTCTTGTTTTTCGTTTTACTTTTACCCTTTGGGCCTTTCTTTATCTATCTCCTCTTGTTTTTCGTTTTCCTTTTAGCGCTTTGGAAGCCTTTCTTTGTCTCTCTTGTTTTTCGTTTCCTTTTAACCTTTGGGCCTTTCTTTATCTCTCTCTTGTTTTTCGTTTTCCTTTTACCATTTTAGCCTTTCTCTATCTCTCGTGTTTTTCGTTTTCCTTTTACCCTTTGGGACTTTCTCTGTCCCTCTTGTTTTTAGTTTTCCTTTTACCATTTGGGCCTTTCTCTGTCCCTCTTGTTTTTCGTTTTCCTTTTACCCTTTGGGCCTTTCTCTGTCTCTTGTTTTTCGTTTTCCTTTAACCCTTTGGGCCTTTCTCTGTCTCTCTTGTTTTTCGTTTTCCTTTAACCCTTTGGGCCTTTCTCTGTCTCTCTTGTTTTTTGTTTTCCTTTTACCCCTTCAGCCATCCCAGCCCGAGAAGAACCCTAAAAGAGTTCAGAGGTCTGGTTAAACAAATCATTTATAACTAACTAACCCCTTCAGCCTTTCTCTGTCTCTCTTGTTTTTCGTTTTCCATTTACCATTTGGGCCTTTCTCTGTCCCGCTTGTTTTTCGTTTTCCTTTTACCCTTTGGGACTTTCTCTGTCCTGCTTGTTTTTTGTTTTCCTTTTACCCTTTGGGACTTTCTCAGTCCCCCTTGTTTTTTGTTTTCCTTTTACCCTTTGGGACTTTCTCTGTCCCGCTTGTTTTTCGTTTTCCATTTACCATTTGGGCCTTTCTCTGTCCCGTTTGTTTTTTGTTTTCCTTTTACCCTTTGGGACTTTCTCTGTCCCTCTTGTTTTTCGTTTTCCTTTTAGCCTTTGGGCCTTTCTTTGTCCCTCTTGATTTTGGTTTTCCTTTTACCCTTTGGGCCTTTCTCTGTCTCTCTTGTTTTTCGTTTTTCTTTTACCCTTTGGGCCTTTCTCTTTCACTCTTGTTTTTCGTTTTCCTTTTCCCATTTGGGCCTTTCTCTGTCCATCTTGTTTTTTTGTTTTCCTTTTACCATTTAGGCCTTTCTCTCTCTCTCTTGTTTTTCGTTTTCCTTTTACCCTTTGGGACTTTCTCTGTCCCTCTTGTTTTTCGTTTCCCTTTTAGCCTTTGGGCCTTTCTCTGTCTCTCTTGTTTTTCGTTTTCCTTTTAGCCTTGGAGCCTTTCTCTGTCCCTCTTGTTTTTTGTTTTCCTTTTACCCTTTGGGCATTTTCTCTGTCCCTCTTGTTTTTCGTTTTCCTTTTACCATTTTGGCCTTTCTCTGTCTCTTTTGTTTTTCGTTTTCCTTTTACCATTTGGGCCTTCCTTTGTCTCTCTCGTTTTTCGTTTTCCTTTCAGCCTTTGGGACTTTCTCTGTCTCTCTTGTTTTTCGTTTTCCTTTTAGCCTTTAGGTCTTTCTCTGTCTCTCTTGTTTTTCGGTTTCCTTTTAGCCTTTAGGCCTTTCTCTGTCCTTCTTGTTTTTCATTTTCCTTTTACCGTTTGGGACTTTCTCTGTCTCTCTTGTTTTTCGTTTTCCTTTTACCCTTTAGGCCTTTCTCTGTCTCTCTTGTTTTTCATTTTCCTTTTAGTCTTTGGGCCTTTCTCTGTCTCTCTTGTTTTTCGTTTTCCTTTTGGCCTTTGGGACTTTCTCTGTCTCTCTTGTTTTTCGTTTTCCTTTTAGCCTTTAGGCCTTTCTCTGTCTCTCTTGTTTTTCGTTTTCCTTTTAGCCTTTGGGACTTTCTCTGTCTCTCTTGTTTTTCGTTTTCCTTTTGGCCTTTGGGACTTTCTCTGTCTCTCTTGTTTTTTGTTTTCCTTTTAGCCTTTAGGCCTTTCTCTGTCTCTCTTGTTTTTTTATTTTCCTTTTAGTCTTTGGGCCTTTCTCTGTCTCTCTTGTTTTTCGTTTTTCCTTTTTTGCCTTTGGGACTTTCTCTGTCTCTCTTGTTTTTCGTTTTCCTTTTAGCCTTTAGGCCTTTCTCTGTCTCTCTTGTTTTTCGTTTTCCTTTTAGCCTTTGGGCCTTTCTCTGTCTCTCTTGTTTTTCGTTTTCCTTTTAGCCTTTGGGCCTTTCTCTCTCTCTTTTTTTTCGTTTTCCTTTTACCATTTGGGCTTTTCTCTGTCTCTGTTGTTTTTTGTTTTCCTTTTAGCCTTTAGACCTTTCTCTGTCTCTCTTGTTTTTCGTTTTCCTTTTAGCCTTTGGGCCTTTCTCTGTCTCTCTTGTTTTTCGTTTTCCTTTTACCCTTTGGGACTTTCTCTGTCTCTCTTGTTTTTCGTTTTCCTTTTACCCTTTGGGCCTTTCTCTGTCTCTATTGTTTTTTGTTTTCCTTTTAGCCTTTGGGCCTTTCTCTGTCTCTCTTGTTTTTCGTTTTCCTTTTAGCCTTTAGGCCCTTCTCTGTCTCTCTTGTTTTTCGTTTTCCTTTTAGCCTTTGGGCCTTTCTCTGTCTCTCTTGTTTTCGTTTTCCTTTTACCCTTTGGGACTTTCTCTGTCTCTCTTGTTTTTCGTTTTCCTTTTAGCCTTTAGGCCTTTCTCTGTCTCTCTTGTTTTTCGTTTTCCTTTTAGCCTTTGGGCCTTTCTCTGTCTCTCTTGTTTTTCGTTTTCCTTTTTGCCTTTGGGCCTTTCTCTATCTCTCTTGTTTTTCGTTTTCCTTTTAGCCTTTGGGCCTTTCTCTGCCTCTCTTGTTTTTCGTTTTCCTTTTACCATTTGGGCCTTTCTCTCCCCCTCTTGTTTTCCTTTTACCCTTTAGGCCTTTCTCTGTCTCTCTCGTTTATCGTTTTCCTTTTAGCCTTTAGGCCTTTCTCTGTCTCTCTTGTTTTTCGTTTTCCTTTTAGCCTTTGGGCCTTTCTATGTCCCTCTTGTTTTTCGTTTTCCTTTTATCCTTTCGGCCTTTCTCTGTCCCTCTTGTCTGCGTTTTCCTTTTACACTTTGGGCCTTTCTCTGTCCGTCTTCTTTTTCATTTTCCTTTTACCATTTGGGACTTTCATCCTTTCTACAGCCAAGCTTTGGAATTCTCTTCCTGCTTCTGCTTTCCCAAACTCCCATAACGTTTCTTTAAGAAGGCTGAAAGTCGATCACTTCCTTGGTGGTTAAGTCTCACCCTTCCTTCTTCTTTTTCTTCCTCTTTTGAGGTCGCTGTAGCTTTTGCAGCTAGAATAAGGTGGCCTTGTGCCAGGAAGAGCCTTTGCTCCTTTAAATACGTTAATTAAGCCGTAAAATCGTTCTTTTGAGCGCCGATATTAAAGACGGCGGTTCCTGGATTTCAAACGTTTGTCAATAATAGCTTCAGAGACCTCTGATCGCTGTTTCATTATCACTGACTAGATGAGAAACACGTCATTTTTTATTAATCTATTACACTGAATTGAATTGAATATAGAATTTAGACCAAAGGCCAAGCACTGGAATCTATGAGGTCATTAAGCGCTGAAACGGAAACTGACAGTAAAAGGTTTGAAGGGTGTAACAGGAGGAAAACCTCGTAGTTGCACTATGAATCAATTGTTAGGAGAGGGTTGAGGAAAGTCAGATGGAAGAAAGAGAATATGAAAGGAGGTACAGTAAAATGAACGAAAAGGTTGCAACTAGGGGCCGAAGGCACTTTAAGAACCAAGTAATGCCTGCAGTGCCGCATGAGGTGCACTGACGATGAAACTACTAACCCCCCCTACCGGATATCTACTAATCAAAATAATGAATAAAATATCGTCAGGCTTCCGAGAAAGAGGACTATTGCAGTCATGAAGTCTTTATGAAGAGATATGATAATATGGTTAGAGAGAGAGAGAGAGAGAAAGGAAGGAGAGAGAGAGAAGAGAGGTATATTTTTTTTTTTATAATGCTTGAAAAGCCAATGGCAAAATGAAACATTACAACTGACTCATGCAGTGTTGGGTGGCATCGTCTCTTAATACTAGAGAGAGAGAGAGAGAGAGAGAGAGAGAGAGAGAGAGAGAGAGAGAGAGAGAGAGAGAATTTTCGCATAATATCTGTATGCTAATCTCATTTCCAGAGCCATGAAATCTAGAGAAAACGGAAAATTACGAAAGTTACTAGACCCTGAAATGTAACTCACCCATGTAGGTAATGGAGATGAATCTCGGTCTTTCTAAAGGCGGTATCCATCTAGCAACCAGAACATGCAATGACGGGTAGACAACGCCCTGTTAAAACGTAGAAACAAGTTAGTTTGATATACTTTACGTCCATACACCAATCTCTTGAAAAAAAATTATTAATTCTTGCTACTGACTACACTTCCATTCACACACAAATCCTTTGCATCTTCAGTATCTTTGCTGTGACTCACCCATTCTCAGATGGTTATTCTTGAACTGGCTCGGCCTTGAGTTTTATTCAATTTTTATTCGTAATTAACATTAAATGAAGAAACGCCATCAACGAAAGAATTTCAATAATTTTCATTACTGCAGAAAAATCCCGAGCTGGCTAAAGGTGCGTTGTTAATGCAGCGGCTGAAGCGTCTGTAGCTGCGAGGCTGTAGCCTTGCGGCTCCAAATTTGCTCTCATTTCCATTACGTCAAATGAGAAGGTTTTCAACGACACGTCCACGGCTTTGACAACGCACTTTTACGCATACGGACTTCCAGACGACACACAACCATTATCCGTGACAAACCAGTTAAAGTTTGGTTATTCTTGCTAAGAGCAGTATCAGACATGTAGACTATTATTACTATTATTCAAAATGTGCAAGCAATCATAAGTAAATAATCTACCAATCATAAGTAAATAATCTACAAGGTCAAAAACGTGAAGAAAGCATCATACACGAATAAAGTTTACATTGCATAGTACTCCTTCGTATACATTTTTACATGCAAAAACTGTCACGTCCACATCCTTACCTGCACAATACCAATCAGTATTCTGATGACGATGAGAGCGATGTAATTAAACCTAGCAGCTAAGGGAGTGAAGAGTGTCAGAATACCGCCTAAAAGTATGGATCCTCCGAATACGATCTTCGTTCCGTACAGCTCGGCTAAGCGTCCGCCTGGGATCTACAGTAAATGGAGAATTATTCATTGAATAGCTTATATACACAGGCACTGGAACAGCTACGATCATCAATGCTGCAGAAAACATAATGTTGGAAATTTCAATATGAAATGCCTGCAAAATAAGCCTATTATGACACAACACTGTCACAAATCGCAATTGCATATGAAAGGTCATCGTTGATATGTCGATTTAACCTGTCGTTACTTTCATCAAGAAGGAAAGGACGAGAACACAAAACCATAATAGAATGCAAGACTTTAAAAAGAGAGGATCAATATTAAAGTATCTGTAAGAAGAATGTGTTTTTACCTGGAGGTTAATAAAAGAGGGATAATGAAAATATACTGACGTAACTTGTACAAGACAAAGACATTCTTCTAAAATTAAGAACGAAATAGTGTCAGCATAAATTAATTATATAAAAAATCATCTAAATAATATAAACCGTAAAATGGAGAAAGAATGATGGCAAATTTCATACTGATCGTGGATATGATTAAGGGCAGAGAGAAACTGATCCCATTTTATCTTGAAATGCCAAACACATTTCTGGAAATCTATTCCAACTTGGAAAAGTGTGATATGTCTTTGTGGTATACATGATTGTTATGTCAAAGGTTTCTTTAAACCTAAGTTTTTCTTCTCTTAAGAAAGCAACTTGAAATGGAAGAAATGGGTTAAAATTTCGAGTTTAAAACATACACACATAGTAAACATTAGAACATCATTTTAGGTGGTCTGCAGTACTGTAGTAAACATTATCCAGTCTAGGTAACTTAAAGCTATTATTATTATTGAATTCGTGCGATGATTTATCAGCATGAAAAGGTTCCTACAGTTCTGAAAAGCTGCTCTTTTTCTGCCAGCTAATCATATTAACTAGCCCGCATATCCTCAATCTTACAAAGCATCGTCAATAGTAAATTTTCCTTAAACTGGCTAGAATATTCACGAGTCTCTTTATTCGCCAGCTTATAAATCTGTGAGAGAGAAAGATTTTAAATTAAATCCTTTCGTCTATGAACGAACCATCGTTTGATAAACTACATTTTCACTTGTTCCATAAGTTATTTTCACTTACACTTGTTGCTTATCAGTCGATTTCCATTTTGCACTATATGTATAAAAAACATATTCCCAAGTATAATTCCTCCTTTCTCTATAGAATAAAAATATAATAAAGAGTAAAAGTGAAGGATACTAATCACACCAAACCTAGAGTAAAGAAGCTGGATTGTGGCCTAAATTCAACCAGCTTCAAGGGTCACTGAAACTGGTAGTACTCTGTCGGTCTGAAAAGCAAAAAAGTTCCCGATGGGGCGTCTCGTCTTACTACTCAACGATACCAAACGGAACTCTCTCTTTACTGTACTTTCAAGACATTCGATTATATGAAGCTGGGTCAATGACCCAAACGAAATATACAGCGTAATGTTATACATAATCATGTAAACAATCCATGTATGTAACTAACCACTGCATAGGGAATTATCTAACTATCTCTCTCTCTCTCTCTCACGTACACTCTACCACTCAGACGCATGCGCTCACTCATTCACTCTCTTACTCACACACACACACACAATAAAAATCATAATCAGTAGAGGAAGAAAGGAAATTCAGGTTTTCATTTCATGGAGAACGAAACTGTGGGGACATATTGAGACATAAATATCCTGTTTTTCTTCATTTTCCCTTTCGTTTCATGGAGACACATACACACACACACACACACACACACACACACATATATATATATATATATATATATATATATATATATATATATATATATATATATATATATATATATATATATATATATATATATATGTGTGTGTGTGTGTAATTATATATATATAATATATATATATATATATATATATATATATATATATATATATATATATATATATATATGTACGTATGTATATACGGATGGATGGATGGATGTACTCTCCATCACGGGAAGGGAGAAAAACCGGAGAAAGATAGAAAATTCACCTTTAATTTGTCCCCACAGTTTCGTTCGCCATCAGATTAAAACCTGAATTTGCTCTCTTCCTCTACTGATTATGATCTGTATCGTTTTTTTATTACATATCAGTCTCTGCCTCATTAAACATGTCTCAAACTCTCTCAAATTACAGCCTGCGTTTACAAGAGGTTGCAAAACAAAACAGCTTTATAATTGTGATTTTTGAAAAGTAAACATTAATATACCTCAAAAGATTTCAGGTGAAAGGGTGAAAATAATAACTTCTTTGAAGTTTCTTCTATTTAAATTACAAATCAAATATAGTTTCCTTTAATTTGCATTTGTTAAATCATATTATTTTCCAAAAAAGCAGGGGATAACTGCCATTTGCGAGCGAGGGTTAAGACCTGTATCTGTTCACACAAAATATTTAATTAACGCTTGACCCGATTTGGGTCATTTGTGGGTTCAATCTACTCAGGAAAACGTCGGACATGCTTAAAACGAAAATCGTGGGAAACGTTTAACACAGAGTATATTCCCTTAAGCTACAAAGGAGCTCCTCTTAATATGTGTGATTATGTTTACGTTAATTATAACAGGCGAACCGGGGCGGCGGATGCTCGGTATAGCACGACATGTTGGACTAGTCGGTACCGTTCTCGGCTAGCACTCTGCTGGGCCCGCGTTCGAATCTCCGGCCGGGCAATGAAGAATTAGAGGAGTTTATTTCTGGTTATAGAAATTCACTTCTCGGTTTAATGTGGTTCGGATTCCACAATAAGCTGTAGGTCCCGTTGCTAGGTAACCAACTGGTTCTTAGCCACGTAAAATAAGTCTAATCCTTCGGGCCAGCCCTCTCTAGGAGAGCTGTTAATCAGCTCAGTGGTCTGGTTAAACTAAGGTATACTTTTACGCCTTGCACACCCGTCTACTCTCTCTGGGCGCCGGGAAACAACTGAAACACCTTTGGGGCGTCATCTTACGTGCCCTCCTGACATGGCATCGGCTATGCCCGATGGTGATTGGTTGCTCTAGCCCTATAAGACCTACCAGGGCCAATGAGGCAAGAGTCTAAGAGACGCTTCTCTGGCACTCCAAGCCACGCTAACATGTAACGATCTTTTCCTTACAGCGGCATCACCAGCAAATGAACACACTGTTGGCTAACTCGCTAAGAATTACACTATTTGGGGGACGGGGTGGTCATAAACGATAGCGATCGGCTCGCGCTTTCTCATTCCTGTATTTCTAATGACTGCCGTCAGTGCAACTCTAGTTTACAATTCCAAACCTTTCCATCAATCGATTCCAATGTGTTTGGTTTGGTGGTAATCACAAATCTGCATCGTGAATTAACTGAGCCCTAATTTCCATAACCTCTGTAGTTGTCGACTTATAGTACTTTAATGCTTTTCACTGTATCGCCTAATAAAGTTTCCGAAAATGACTATAAGGAATTAAAACCAGACCATTGGCCCATCTCATATTCTCTAATTTTCTAGTTCTAAGTTACAGATTTACAGCTAACATATATTTCCCGTTTTTCTACGATTAAAACGTAACCTACGGATCGTAGTGTATTTGGGAGGAATTTCCAACATTTATGATGTTGACGGGGTTCTTAACGTCGCCTTTTGATGACGGGATTGGTAAGGGTAAAAAAAAAGCATCCGGTTTAGGGGGGTAGGGAATTATTATTATTATTATTAATTAGTGTAACAAGACCACTGAGTCAAACTGTTAGGTTTAAACATGGCTCGTTTCGTTCGAAGGATTTGCTCTTGAAATACTAATGTCGGTGTTTGACCCAAAAAACTCAATAGACCGCCACCGTTTATCGCTATAACATCACAATTCTCTGCTTCCATTCACCATTGAACAGCAAATGAATATTTGCGTTCAGGTATAAAGGACCTTAAATTAAGACCATCGACCTCTTGATTCTCCCATCGATCCTTTGGAGGTCACTGATGTAAACTGTATCCCGCGCTGAGGGGACGGAACTAGAGAGAAAGGGTAGGACTTAGGCTCAGCTAAGTCTTTTGGGGAAAGACCCTCAACAAAATATGTAATGGGCATGAGTTAGTAGTGAGAGTAGTCAGCTACCTGAAATTTACTAGTCACACTGAACAGATCTATGGACGTAAAGCCACCATGCATTGAAATCTTAGCTTCACTACTAGCTGCTCCAAGAGCAGGAGCACGCGCTGACAAAAGGCCACTTGATATACAAGAACAAACTCATACAGCATTCATGATATTTTATGAGATTTTCAAAATCCTCTGAACATCAGAATAAAAATAGAAATACAGTAATTCATTTCATTTTTTATTAAGACTGTCAAAGGACTTCAACGGAATTTGTATTAAAATACTAGGGAAGCGAGGTATCGGGTTGCGTTCGTTTGGGAGAGGTACGAATAAGCATAGAGAGAGGAAGAATCAAATGAATTAGATGCTGTAAAGGAAACATATAGAGGCAGAGAGAGATGGTATAGTGAGTTTAGAGGAGAGGGATGCTGGGGAATACTACGAGGAGGGGTCAACAGGGAAAAATGTAGGACTGGAGGAGAAGGGTCATTTTAAGTTAAGGAAAGGTTAACAGCAAGGCACTTCAGGTTCACTAAACACCTATTACTAGCATCCCGTATACCTGTCCTTGTAGTCCCAAAGATGTATTCTTTAGTCCGAAAGGTGGTTGTGGGCAGTGGGGGAGGGGCGAGGCTGCTAGGAGTCAGGTGATGGGAAATGAGCAGAATTGGGTCCGTCAACAACAACATAATTAGTTTTCTAAGAACATTTAAATGCTTTTACAGTGAAGTTCCCTTCTTTTGATACGCATCAACAGACACTACTCACAGTAATATTAATAATAATACTAATAAAAATGACAAAAAAAACAGATTTAGTAAGGAAAAATTAACAGTTCTCTCCCCATTTATTAATACTGATAACCCCTTTTACGATCAATTTTAATGAAAAAATCATCAGGCAAAGACACCTCGTACGTGACTTCTCGGACGGCAAAAGGGCGTGGGATGCAGTCAAGGAGTTCTCAGAGAAATCTTTAAAACAGCATTCGTTATTCGCAGAGAGAGAGAGAGAGAGAGAGAGAGAGAGAGAGAGAGAGAGAGAGAGAGAGAGAGAGAGCCTTTGAACACTAAGTAGCCATGAGAAATAAAAAGAGATAAGAAACTGATCAAAGACAACATTGCAACGTTGAATGCATATGAATAATCAGATATAATTAATCCTATGAACTCAATGTTTCAATGTTGCCTTTCATCAAGTTCTTATCTATC
The DNA here is from genome assembly GCF_040412425.1 of Macrobrachium rosenbergii. Taxonomy (NCBI): domain Eukaryota; kingdom Metazoa; phylum Arthropoda; class Malacostraca; order Decapoda; family Palaemonidae; genus Macrobrachium; species Macrobrachium rosenbergii. The sequence goes on along the minus strand of NC_089796.1, from coordinate 17,179,400 downwards.
TAACAATCTATCTGTTAGTCAATGCGCATATATATATATTAGAGAGGAGAGCTTTCTCGCTTTTTACCGATGAATAAGTGCGTTAACAAAGAAGGGGAGTCTTTTTGAAAGTGTACATCAAAGAGGCGGATTGAAATGAGCAGCCCTGTCCCCTCCTCTCGTGACATGAGAACATAATTGCAGATAAGGAAGATTAACTCCCACACACTCTGTTGGCCTCTCGGGTCTCGTTGTCACTCACTGCCACTCGCACCAGGCTCTCAGAGTTTGTTTCAAGCTTCGAAGCATTAGGTTAAATATTTGGCTGCACAATTTCAGCCATCTTCTTACAGAGGTTCAGCGAGACTTTCATTTGCCATTCATTAGTGGTAACCCATCCAAGGACTAACCAGATATAATGTACCCCAATTTATTGATCGAGATACCATCAGCACAGGAACTATTAACTTTACCTAGCATTCTATATATATATATATATATATATATATATATATATATATATATATATATATATATATATATATATGTATGTATATGTATATATATACATACATACATACACACACACACACATATACGTATATATATTAATATATATAGTTATATACAGTATATAGATATATAAACTTTCATTTTAACACGTTAAGTATATACGTAAATATACACGTAATGGAAGCTAAATCTAATGAGATTTGGCTGACGCATACGGGGAAATAAAATTGAGAGTACAGAAAAAGAGACGGTCAGTCGCTGAAGACTTACACTGGTGATGATGTACCCGTAATAAAATGCTCCGAGGACCATCCCTTTCTGAGGCCCTGTCAACAGTAGTTGGTGTGTCACGGCACCCTGAAGACGGAATGACACAATAATAAGCACAATTTCAAGATATATCTTAATATATATAAATGGCAGTATTTATGGGCTTGCAAAACTCCTTCAATTGCGACTGAATACACAAAATACAGATGTAGACTAATTGTAATGAAATTTTGTATCCCCATAACTTATTACTGTATGCTGTACCATGGAACAAGATGTAGAAAAGATAACTTGAATAGTCTTTAACTGTATAATTAAGGGAGAATGCTTAACCATTTAATGAATGCTGCTTATTCTAAAGGCTTTTGGAATTCAACTGAAATTTAGCTTGTATTCAAATAGATTATTACTACACGTTAAATACACAGCAGTAATAACAATGAACTATAAAGATGTCAAGGAGATAGTTGACGTAAAATTTAACCATGAGCTGAACTATTCCAGTTACTGTTTCATAAACAAAAGATATTACAGATCTCGTATTGTGTTACATTACAGCCATACACAGGTGGTAACCAGGCTGCGTACATGTCTACCATACTGGAGATGCATGCTTAAAGACTGCATTCTTAACCCTGCATAAAAACATATATATTTTTCAAACGATATCCAATACGTATGAAGTCCGATTATGTTTTTTATATCATCCAAACAGCGATGAAAGTTCTAGCAACACCGAACACTTAAAATTTTGTTAAAACTGAGGACATAACTAAAAATAACTAAGAAAACTGAAATGTAACTAATTTGTTTCTGCAATCTTTGAATTAAGGTTCAGAGAATTTACCGTTTTTTTTTTTTTTATTTTATAAAGCCGGTCTTATGGCGGAACGGGTACTTGCACAAAGGCGGCCCTTAAGTGTATTAAGGTATTGAAGGAATTAAGAGGCCTGGTGTTGACCTATGACCGGGACAAACAAACTGCGAAGAATTGTCTAAGCTTTTCCTTTAACCCTCTGAGCTTAAAAATCATGTTTTCAAACTTCATATAAAACAACAACAACAACAGCAACAATAATAATAATAATAATAATAATAATAATAATAATAATAATAATAATAATAATAATAATAATAATAATAATAATAATTCCTAAACAAGTTCATTAATTAAGCGAATGTAAGTTACATCACAACTCAATCAGGCCTATTCCATTACATCTCGTTATAACTTCATGTTTCTATAAACTCAGTATCTGCTATTAATTACCTTCCAAGAATAACATCGTATATCAGATTGAAAGAAACCTTAAAATGTCGATAAGGATAATATTTCAATTAATAAAAGTTTGAAAGTGGTATGTTGCCTACATTATAATCATGAACATTCTGAGTACGAAGACTCAACTAATATATTATGGACATTGCGCTAAGGATGATATACTTTTACTCTTCTTTTATAGTTTTTGATTTAGGAAATATTCGTTACCTGAATATACTACTATGGATATCATACTATTACTTGGCATTTAAAATCTTCAACAAAAAATTTACGTACAACAGATAATTTATATATGTAAAAGGAATTTTAAAATTTTCAGATCGGGGCTGAATGAGTCTGATACCTTACCTCCTCGTCAATCGGATCATCAACTTCTGTTATGTTGTTTTCTAATAATTCATAACCATCGAAAGAACTGTTTACGAAAGAGGATTCTACCACGTCAAGCTGAAATAAAAATTAAGAAGAAATCTGTAAGTTAAGCATCTTGTTTGGCATATAACAAAACTGAGATTGGCCGTCTGATTTTGTGTATAACTCTTGAATTTTCAGCTTCTGAAACAAGTCAAAGGTGTGTAATTATTTAGAAGATTGTCAAGAGAAGGGTTTGGATAGAAATCCTATAGACAGAAAGAGGGAGACTTAGTAGCATTTGTGCTCGAGGAATCTGATTCTCGACTAATCTGATTCAAGTCTCAAGAAAAAAAAAAAGCAACAAGAATAAGTGAAAATTACGAATGCATAAGAAAAACAAAATCAACTAACAGATAACCCAAGAAAAGCATAAACCAACATATAAAGAGATAAAATAATTATCGCCAGAATTTTCTCATGAATAGACATTCAGATTAAAAATAAGAAAGCGGAGAAGTTCATCGCAAATTTCCAGCCTCATCAAAGACCTGGGAAACTTCACCCCGTCAATGACCCGCTGCCGCGCATCCTGCTAAGGTCTGTTGCAAGCTTCCGATCAATGATCAATGCTGCTTAAGTTTATCAACAGAGAGGCCAGAGATGAGGCTAAGAATAAGTCTCAAGTTGCAACTTATACCAGAGACATGACCTTTCACGAAATGTCACATATTTGAGTCTGGGCAGTTTAAGGGCTGGCTATGCGTTTGGATTATTTTATTTTTATATGCCATTTCCAAAATGTGAAAATGAACACTTGGGAGAACCTCCGTCGTTCCATGTAAGTTGCTAATATAATTCCACTACTAAAGACAACCTAAGGAACTTTGCTCAGCTGAGAATCTATTTTGCTAGAGAGATGACAAAATTTTGCACATGACGAAACAAAACACAACATAAAAACAGATAAAAAACATATCAAGATGAATATTAACAATTTTACAGGACACAAAAAATAAAACACATGAACGTACACAAAGATAAAAAAAAATAATATCGTCTCTAAAACACACACACACACTTATATAGTATATATATATATATATATATATATATATATATATATATATATATATATATGTGTGTGTGTGTGTGTGTAATGTAATGTGTAATATTATTATTATATATATATATATATATATATATATATATATATATATATATATATATATATATATATATATATATATATATATATATATATATATATATATATTATATACAATGTGTATATATATAAACGTGCACAGCATTCCAAAATCTCACCTTTTGACAAAAGGACCGTTTAATTTCTGGAGAACCGTTAAGCGTTGAAGTTGTAGGGGTCCGGACCATGGCCACAATGGCTACAGAGAGGTTCACCCGCAGCGTATACAGAACCATAACACCTGTAGCTACCAACACCCCAACTGACACCCTCGCTGGCACTGTAGTGTTTTGGAGGAAGAAAAATAAACAATTATGAACATTTGTTGCGGACTGAAGTTTTATCTATGTTTACAACAAAAAAAAATTCAACTCTTAGCCTTCGTGTTCAAATTCATGCTCATGTTCAAATCACAGGTTCTTTGTGTGTAAATTGCATAAATTCTCTCTCTCTCTCTCTCTCTCTCTCATAGCTCAAGCCAACTTATCTATCTTGTATAAAAGCAAATTCTAAAGTTTACTTTAATAACTTATGTTTCGTTCTGGAGAAATAATCTCCCTCTCTCTCTCTCTCTCAGCTCAAACCCACGTATCTATCCTGTATAAAGCAAAATATAAAGTTTACTTCTATACTTTTATCTTCTTCGTTCTGGAGAAATAATCTCTCTCTCTCTCTCTCTCTCTCTCTCTCTCTCTCTCTCTCTCTCTCTCTCTCTCTCTCAGCTTAAGCCCACTTATCTGTCTTGTATAAAGTAAAACCTAAAGTTTACTTTTATACTTTATATTTTTCGTTCTGGAGAATTAATCTCTCTCTCTCTCTCTCTCTCTCTCTCTCTCTCTCTCTCTCAGCTCAAACCCACTTATCTATCTTGTGTAAAGCAAAATCTAAAGCTTACTTTTTATACTTTATCTTGTTCGTTCTGGAGAAATAATCCCCCCCTCTCTCTCTCTCTCTCTCTCTCTCTCTCTCTCTCTCTCTCTCTCTCTCTCTCTCTCTCTCTCTCTCTAAGCCCACTTATCTATCTTGTATAAGGTAAAATCTAAAGTTTACTTTTAAACTTTATCTTTTTCGTTCTGGAGAATTAATCTCTCTCTCTCTCTCTCTCTCTCTCTCTCTCTCTCTCTCTCTCTCTCTCTCAGCTTAAGCCCACTTATCTATCTTGTGTAAGCAAAATCCAAAGCTTACTTTTATACTCTATCTTCTTTGTTCTGGAAAAATAATCGCTTCCCCCCTCTCTCTCTCACTCTCTCTCTGTCTCTCTCTCAGCTTAAGCCCACATATCCATCTTGTATAACGCATAATCTAAAGTTTACTTTAATACTTTATCTTTTTCGTTCTGGAGAAATCTCTCTCTCTCTCTCTCTCTCTCTCTCTCTCTCTCTCTCTCTCTCTCTCTCTCTCTCTCTCTCTCAGCTCAAGCCCACTTATCTATCTTGTGTAAAGCAAAATCTAAAGCTTACTTTAATACTTTATCTTGTTTGCTCTGAAGAAATAATCTCTCTCTCTCTCTCTCTCTCTCTCTCTCTCTCTCTCTCTCTCTCAGCTTAAGCCCACTTATCTATCTTGTATAACGCATAATCTAAAGTTCACTTTAATACTTTATCTTTTTCGTTCTGGAGAAATCTCTCTCTCTCTCTCTCTCTCTCTCTCTCTCTCTCTCTCTCTCTCTCTCTCTCTCTCTCTCTCTCTCAGCTCAAGCCAACTTGTCTATCTTGTGTAAAGCAAAATCTAAAGCTTACTTTTATACTTTATCTTTTTTGTTCTGGAGAAATAATCTCTCTCTCTCTCTCTCAGCTTAAGCCCACTTATGTATCTTGCATAAAGCAAAATCTAAAGTTTACTTTAATACTTTATCTTTTTCGCTCTGGAGAAATAATCTCTCTCTCTCTCTCTCTCTCTCTCTCTCTCTCTCTCTCTCTCTCTCTCTCTCTCTCTCTCTCATGTATCTTGTCTAAAGCAAAATCTAAAGTTTGCTGTCATGAAATAATCTTGTCTAAAGCAAAATCTAAAGTTTATTTTAAAAATTATCTTTTTAATCTTTTCTGCTCTGGAGAAATAATCTCTCTCTCTCTCTCTCTCTCTCTCTCTCTCTCTCTCTCTCTCTCTCTCTCTCTCTCTCTCTCTCTCAGCTTAAGCCCACTTATCTATCTTGTATAAATCAAAATCTAAAGTTTACTTTAATACTTTATCTTTTTCGCTCTGGAGAAATAATCTCTCTCTCTCTCTCTCTCTCTCTCTCTCTCTCTCTCTCTCTCTCTCTCTCTCTTAGCTTAAGCCCACTATGTATTTGTATAAATCAAAATCTAAAGTTTACTTTAATACTTTATCTTTTTCGCTCTGGAGAAATAGTCTCTCTCTCTCTCTCTCTCTCTCTCTCTCTCTCTCTCTCTCTCTCTCTCTCTCTCTCTCTCTCTCTTAGCTTAAGCCCACTTATGTATCTTGTATAAAGCAAAATCTAAAGTTTACTTTAATACTTTATCTTTTTCGCTCTGGAGAAATAATCTCTCTCTCTCTCTCTCTCTCTCTCTCTCTCTCTCTCTCTCTCTCTCTCTCTCTCTCTTAGCTTAAGCCCCATATCTATCTTGTATAAATCAAAATCTAAAGTTTACTTTAATATTTTATCTTTTTCGCTCTGGAGAAATAATCTCTCTCTCTCTCTCTCTCTCTCTCTCTCTCTCTCTCTCTCTCTCTCTCTCTCTTAGCTTAAGCCCACTTATGTATCTTGTATAAAGCAAAATCTAAAGTTTACTTTAATACTTTATCTTTTCGCTCTGGAGAAATAATCTCTCTCTCTCTCTCTCTCTCTCTCTCTCTCTCTCTCTCTCTCTCTTAGCTTAAGCCCACTTATGTATCTTGTCTAAAGCAAAATCTAAAGTTTATTTTAATACTTTATCTTTTTCGCTCTGGAGAAATAATCTCTCTCTCTCTCTCTCTCTCTCTCTCTCTCTCTCTCTCTCTCTCTCTCTCTCTCTCTTAGCTTAAGCCCACTTATCTATCTTGTCAAAGCAAAATCTAAAGTTTATTTTAATACTTTATCTTTTTCGCTCTGGAGAAATAATCTCTCTCTCTCTCTCTCTCTCTCTCTCTCTCTCTCTCTCTCTCTCTCTCAGCTTAAGCCCACTTATCTATCTTGTATAAATCAAAATCTAAAGTTTACTTTAATACTTTATCTTTTTCGCCTGAGAAATAATCTCTCTCTCTCTCTCTCTCTCTCTCTCTCTCTCTCTCAGCTTAAGCCCACTTATCTATCTTGTATAAATCAAAATCTAAAGTTTACTTTAATACTTTATCTTTTTCGCTCTGGAGAAATAGTCTCTCTCTCTCTCTCTCTCTCTCTCTCTCTCTCTCTTAGCTTAAGCCCCTTATGTATCTTGTATAAAGCAAAATCTAAAGTTTCTTTAATACTTTATCTTTTCGCTCTGGAGAAACAATCTCTCTCTCTCTCTCTCTCTCTCTCTCTCTCTCCTAGCTTAAGCCCACTATCTAGTATAAAAGCAAAATCTAAAGTTTACTGTACTTTATCTTTTACGTTCCAGCTTCCAGGAGTCATCATTTTTAAGAGTCGTTATTCCCTGAAGTTATTTTTAATTAGTTACGCTGAATGTTATTAAGAATGAAGTACAAGAGACGGGTTGTTTTTCATGAATATAATTTCTTGAGTCTTTGGCACAGCAGTCTTTTATCGATTATTTTTATAAACATTTAATTTAATCAATTAAGGGACTTTTTCCTATGAATTAATTGAATATTTCATCTCCGATCAATTATTCTCAATTAATTACTCCCGACGGGTAATTGCTTATATTTTAAGTGTAATAATTTTGTTAAGTTCATCTTATTTAATTATTTCTACTTGAGATTTTCTGCGACCAATTTACAACAAAGACAGTTTCCAATCATATTTATATGCGATATTCGAAGATGACAAACACTCAGTATAATATTCTTCAAAAGATATTCCATAATTGTTTTTAGATCACTTGAAAGAATCCCAGGAAAAGCATTTGCATCACCTGATAAGTTGCACATGGAAGATAAATTCGAGTGCTTTTCAGGTAACATAGGGAAAAGGGGATAAAAGGAATGAATTAACTGACATAAGAAAAAATCAGTCTGGAAAGTATACTTGTAATGAAAAAAAACGAACAATAAAAAAATTAAACAAACAAATATACAAATAAATATATAAAATGCTAAAACGACTCTTCCGCTCTATCGGTTTTAATAATAATAAACAATTTGAGAAAAATCTTTAACGATTCTTCCGTTCTATCATCTTTAATAATAATACACAATTTGAGAAAAATCTTTAACAATACAATACAAAAACTGAGAGGAAAATGGTTCATATATTAACGGATAACCTAATACACTGAAATACACTGAAAATTCACTGAAAACAAAAGGAGGGGGAGATAAGTTAGCCTAACAGATAAGTTAACAGAAATATGAAAATAAAAAAATTTCCATAGAGACATAAAAGACAAGAAATCCCTTTCTAAGTCACTGGAATTAGAATTACAATTCCAACCTTGACGAAAAATATCCTCAGGCTAGTAGAGGATACCAAGCAGTGTCGGTAAAACATTCCTCAAAGTAAAGAATATGTTTTGCGAAGTGACACCTAAATTGGATTTTAAAATAATGAATTTTCTTGCTTTACTTTTTCACAGTCAGCTGACACAGTTTCCTGGATATTGAAAAGTTCTGTATCATAGCTTGGCTCTTAAAAAAAAATAACAACACTTACAAGAGGTATTTACAAGAAATTTTATCTAAACAAAACCGTGGATGAAATCAAGGAAATTCCATGCAAGTGGACAGGATTTATCACTGTGTCAGGATTTATCAACAAGACTAAAACAACATCGGTATAATGTTAGAACGGGTAATATGAGCAATACTATGCTTGTAAATACAAAAAAGTATAATCAATGAACAGAAAAGACAAGCGCACATCAAACTGTACGTTGTAAGAACTGGTGAGCCGTAACATAATAAAATGGTATACATAGAGATATTTTAATATTTTGTTGAACACCCGTCGAGGCCTATACAAATTTTACGAACACTTTGTATACTAAATTTGCAACAGTTTAAGTTTTAAATAGTTTGGTTATTTTCCCTGTTATGTTTTGCTGTCAAGGGTGTGACGCCAACAAAGTGACTTCTTTGTGTCACTTATTCGTGAAGAGACGTAACTAACTACACGAAAGCTTTGGTACTTCATTTATACATATACAGTATATATATATATATATATATATATATATATATATATATATATATATATATATATATATATGTGTGTGTGTGTAAAAGTTTGTATTTGTATGTATAACACATATATATAATTTTACATATATGTGTGTATATATATATATATATATATATATATATATATATATATATATATATATATATATATATATATATATATAAATATAACAATAATACACATATAAATATAAATATATATATATATATATATATATATATAGTATATATATATATATATATATATACATACATGTACACAATTTCGAGAGGCATGCTGGAGTTTACTTTTATATATATATATATATATATATATATATATATATATATATATATATATATATATATATATATATATATATATATACCTGCTATATACATGTTTTTAATTTCGAGAGCGCTGAGTTTGCTTTCCATACTCAATAGGCCCTTGCAATAAAACTCGAAATTCGTAATAATGGTGACCCAGCCAAGACCTCTTCGAGTTAATTAGTAATTAGTACTCTTTGCTAGCTAGACTCGCAAGAATTTATCGAATCTGTATTAATTTTATTTCAAACTCGTGAACAGGAAAGTGTAAATCAGTGAGTAATGCACGCCAAACTCGTAAATTTCGTTCAGAAATAATTCTAATGGGTATCTCAGAGTAAAAAAATAATTCGAGGGCGCTGCAAGTGTAGGAGCGAATGGTCAGTTTGGTTCGTCTCCCAGTAACTTGGTAGATTTGCGAGTTAGTTATTTTGGAGTCAGGGTTTTGCATTGCATGTTAGCAATCTTCTCTCTGCGTGAAATTGTAAAATTCACATTGTTAGAAATACCCTGAATGGGAACTGCTGACCTGTCTGCCAGCTACCATACTGTATCATCCCATCAGAGAAGGTCATGTATTTCCCCTGGATCTAGTAAATTAGCGAAAACGAGTGTTTGTGTGCTTTCAACCCGCTCGTTCAACAGCACTGTTTGTCCTGCCCCTTCGCACGTGACTCGTATCCGTCAAAACAACAGACGGCCATCTTGTATCTGCATTGTTTACAAACAACTCACACGCGTGGCCTTCAGCTGTCAATAGCACATCAGCCATCTTCAAATTAATGTCACATGCCGACGCGTTGACGAGTTTTCATTTCATTCATAACACGCACTGTGTATTATTTGCATAAGTTTGATATCACTGTTAGGGAACTTTTTATAACTCTTACAATTTAGTGACAAGTGCACACTTTTATTATTGGTATTATTTTTTGCTTTTAAGAGAGCAAGCATTCTGCTTTTGAGATAAACGCAAACGATGTACCTCCTCCTTTAAAGGCAATTAATCACTACCATATCGTTCATTGCAACGTTCATATCGTTCATTGTACCGTTCATACTGTTCGTTGTAATGCAAGACGGAAAGTTTAGCATTTTATTAGCTCTGCTATTATCTTTTACTACGCATTCTTAAGATACATTTTGTTTATTTCATTCGAGAGAGTTTTTTTCCTTAGGTAATCGAGTCATTCGAATTTACAAACCTTGAACATACGCGTCAGATATTAATATCCGGAATCACTTCTTTTTATATAAAAAGAAGTCACTGGCCTTGCGAGTGTTGAGTTCTTGCTATGCCTTTTAGACAAGCAAATGTAATTATTTTAATGTATTAAGCAGTATTGTACTGGGGAGCCGGACAGAATCCCGGATGCCACAATCCCGGCAGCCACAAACCGGACAGCCAGAATCCCGACAGGTCAATACACCGATGAGCTCAGAATCCCGACAGCCAAAATCCCGACATAAAACACATTTTGTTTTCTTAAATTATTTTGTTGGGTAAGCAAAATAATGATGGTATTAAATATATAATCAAAATATAGGTTTACACTTAAATGAAGGATTAGATATAAATATATAATTAAAAGAGTTTAAGAGTTTATTGTAACAATTGTTAAAAGAATAACAAAATTTATTAAAGCGATAAATTGAGCTATTCCACGAAGATAATCTAAAACATCTTGATGTTCACGTTCACTCATCACCTTGGTGATCCGTTCTTCACAAATCATTTTTTTTTCTTTCTCTTTTTGCTTAGGAGATTGTTCACCGCGAAGTATACATTGAAATTGGTCGTTGGCTAGATGCTCCTCCTTTCGTAACTCTTCAGTTATGCTATCAAGCCCAATATGAGCTCCCCCAGTGACGTTTTCCCATCCCCTGTGCCATGCTGCTACTGCATTTCGCATGCGTGGAAATCCTAACTGCATGGAGCCGTGTACTGACCATATACATAATAGGAGGAAATAATGGTGTGGCACGGACGACGGCGCCATTACGCAAATGCCTTCTCATTCGTCCAAGTACGGTTCTTCGTTGGACGAGTCGGTAGAGTTCTCGGCTAGCACTCTGCTGGGCCAGCGTTCGATTCTCCGACCGGCCAATGGAGAATTAGAGGAATTTATTTCGGTGATAGAAATTAATTTCTCGCTCTAATGTGGTTCGGATTCCACAATAAGTTGTAGGTCTGCCATAGGTAACCACCTGGTTCTTAGCCACGTAAAATAAGTCTAATCTTCGGGCCAGCCTCTATGAAGAGCTTCGTTAATCAGCTTCTCAATGGACTGGTTAAACCAAAGGTATACCTAACTTTCGTCCAAGTACGTAGTTATGTTTAAACCATATGACAACATCGTCCGCTTCTTCTCGCAAATAAGGTTTTAAAACTTCGAAAGCTTCCGGAATCTCATTCGATGGAAGAAATGCCAAGGCCAATGAATATCGCATCAATAAACTAAAGTTTTCATCATTGCTGTAGCGAACTGATAATCCAGTTGACTGACTCTTCGGCATAAGCACTGTCCTAAATGGAAACAACAAAGTTTGCTGTTGGCAACATGAAATTCGCTTTTAGAAGCTTGAATTGCAGCCAGTTCCAAATCTGATATTATAGACTGCGGATTTAGACCAATTTCATTTTCATCAGCGATGTCAGTCACATCTGGAAACAAGCGTATGTTTATACATGACTTCACTCTTCCCAGTCATTAAAGCGTAAACAAGTGGAAAGACCCTATACGATTTCCATATCCCACAGGTGCATGAATTGTGTACAGCTGGTAAAATAATGTAGGAACTGTCTTAAAAGTACCACCCATGATCCAATATTGAGCTTCTGACAATCTCTTCAAATTTGCGGCTGTAGTGAACCTCTTGCCAAAAATAAATCACCATTTAATGTACTGTAAGCTTCAGTTCCGGCGGAATGTTGATTTCTTCTAATGACCGTTCTGATGGACGCTCACACTGCCTAATCAGCTTTATAGTCTTTCTTAGCGCATTTTTGGAAGGTAGACATGGTACAATATTTTGAGGAGCAGAGACGGTATTTGACTGAATAATTTGACACGGTCGATCTCTTGTTGATTTTGCTTGTATTTTCACCTCGTCTATGATATCTGCAACACTAGCAGCACTTGCACAAGGAGAGTGATTGCGTTCAACAAATTTTGTTAGTGGATGCTTTCCATTTACAAGTTTAGTAACTGATTTGCCTTTACAGTCATCAGATTTGCGAAATTCACAGCTCCAGTAATAAGAGTCGTTTCTGTTTTTATCAAATATCCACGTACGTTGATTTTAACTTTTCCTTTTTGTGAAAAAATCGTTTCACAAGCTTCTGCCATTTCTAGAGGACAAGCATCTGTCATTTCTAGAGGAGTTTTATATACATAAAATAAATTTCAAAATTATAGGCGAAGTTTAGACTTTTCTCAAAAGCAAACTAAAGAAAAAGTACACAGACAGGACTATATAAATATACAGTGTATGAAGAGGGAGGAGTTAAGAATTACAACGCTAAGCTACACGAAGAAAATCAGTGATTAGCATTAAATACATAATTATGGTTAAAGGGAGGTTAAATAAAAGTAAGGGTGGGCTTACAGAGGCGATTGGTCTTTTACTTTTCGAACACAAACGCGTTGTTAACACACCGTTAATTCATACGGGTTGTCTTTTATATATATATATATATATATATATATATATATATATATATATATATATATATATATATATATATATATAATAATATATATATATATATATATATGTGTGTGTGTGTGTGTGTGTGTGTGTGTGTGTGTGTGTGTGTGTCGGGAATTTGGGCTTATCGGTATCTTGGACTGTCGGGATTCTGGCTGTCGGGCTTGTGTCTGTCGGGATTATGGCAGTCGGGATTGTGACCCAGACCCATTGTACTGGGATTTCTAGTCTTATAAATGCGATTATTGTGCTAATTTGATATCTTTTGTGTGTTCCATCTTTGCTCCACGTGTTACCATTGTGTCCGTGGGCAGGTTACGCACTCCATATTTCGAACCCATAAGTGCGGTGTTATCTGCTGCCCCATAACCAGACACCAATGGAAACTTATAGGGTATCTTTGTAGCCATATTAGATTTACACAAACGTGTTATTCTTCAACCGAAACTAGCCAATAGGTGGGAATTATTTTCAGTTTCTAGGATATGTAGTGGTGAATGTCAGATTTTCACATACGTACCACTTTATTTTGGGTAAAATAATAACACCTTTGCATTTATAGGCTTTGACCCATGCATTGTGTTAAAATAATCATATCTTTGCATCCGAAGGCTTTGACCCATGCATTTTAAAATAATAATACCTTTGCATTCGCAGGCTTTAACCCATGTATTGTGTTAGAATAATCATATCTTTGCATTTGCAGGCTCTGATCAATGCACTCTGTTAATTACACCTTTAAATTTGTAGGTTTCAACCCGTGCATTGTGTTCCAGAAACTCACACTTCTGCATTGTAGGCTATGACCCGTGCATTGTGTTAATTTTATTAGTGTCTTTCTTACTATAGGGGCACAATAAAGGAGCCTTATACTACCGGCCCACTTTATTAATTTTTGGCATTATACTCTGCCTAGTTCAGAGTGCCATTTCCATCCTACATAATGGTTGTGTGGTCATCCTAAGATTTTAGCATTTCTGGGGGAAGATCAGGCCTGCTCTAAGCATCAGCCATGTCTGCCACTGAGGAAATCCAGGCCTTTACGGAGGTAGGGAAACTTCTGGGACTGAGAGCAACAGATCTGACAAACTGGGTTCAAATCCAGATCGATGCTGCTAGACATGAAAAGGAGCAGGAGCACAAGTGAATGACCTGGGCCCCACCCCAGATCCTCTACCGGATTCCCTAGGCATAGACAACCTGTTCAACATACCCGAGACTGAGATAGGGCCAGAGCCGGAACAACCAGATTTCAGCTGGATCAGTACGCTTCGTCCAAACGAAGTGCCAATACCAAGACCTTAGTCTGCTGCAGTCAGAGCCTGAACCCTCTTCCACTGCACTGTGTTAAGTTAATTATACCTTTGCATTTGTAGATTTCAACCCGTGCATTGTGTTCCAAATACTCACACTTCTGCATTGTAGGCTATGACCCATGCATTGTGTGTTAATTCTATTAGTGACTTCCATACTATAGGGGCACGCTTATTGTAGGTGGAACCTTATACTGGCCCACTTTATTATTTTTTTTTGGCATTGTACTCTTGTCTAGCTCAGAGTGCCATTCCCATCCCACATAATGGTTGTGTGGCCATCCTAAGATTTTAGCATTTCTTGGGAAGATCGGGCCTGCTCTAAGCATCACCCATGTCTGCCACTGAGGAAATCCAGGCCTTCTGCAGAGCCAGAGCCTGAACCCTCTCCCAACCTCCCTTCAGGAGATCCAATTCCCTCTCAGTCTCCGTCAGGAGCGGATGATTTTTCCAACCCTGCCGTTAAGATATTGCCAGTGCCAATTGAATCCACTGATCAGGGCAGTACTCCATCCGTCACGGACGCTGAGCCATTCCCAAATTCAACTCTGGTGCCTGAGCCTGCCTTTGGCGCCAGTGCCAGAGCACACCCTCGATCTCCCCTCAGGAGACAAGACTCTGGTGGATGGTTCCTTAAGAGCCAAGTCGATTTCCTAAATCTAGGAACTGTAATGACAGTTGGCAGAGATAGATGACACTGCCCTAACTCTGGTTGGCACAGCAGCCAAAGTGGATGGCACTACTTCAGACCCTATCGTTGGCAATACTGCTGTTGAGGTTGTCGCAGCAGCCAAGCCAGTGTCTCGCATAGTGCCTGCTCTGTCTGGTAGCGTAGCCTACAGTGCCAGTCCCTGCTTAGGTCCTGAAGGCAATCTTGAGCCTTCCCAGGAATCGATCCCACCGGTTCCCTCTGAGGTATCCCAGCCTAATGGCGAATTAGAAGATTCAGAGCCATTAATAAAGCAATTACTCATTTCCACAGTTGATCCTGAAGAAAAATTAATGGAGACGAAGCATGCCGCTCCCTTGAGGAAATGTAGTCGGCTCCAACCATGACTACCATTCCAGTGCTTACCACGAGAAGTAACTGGAAGGCTACCCGCATCAAGAGGCTAAGCCTCCAGAGTTACAGCTGCAAGGTAAAGCACCTAAAACTCGAATAATGACAAAGCATTGGTGCTCTCCCGGCCCTGGTGCCTTGGCACAGTGCCATGTTTATATTACATATAGTCTTAGGATCCTAATTCTTGTATTGATTAGAGCCACTGAGCTCTCATAGCACTCCTATTATGTGTCTGTAACAGTGCCTCATTTTCACATAGAGCAATCATATCCCTGATCTAGAAAGAATGTCTAGGGTTGTCTCCTACTTTTAATTAGTATTGTTTTATTGAAAGAATTTATTCTGTATTTTGCTAAATCTGTTCTTTAGCCCAGCAAGTTGAAGAGCATGTCCTAGCCATTTTGCAATTTTATTGCATTTGTAATTATGTTGTGTTGCATTTTATTATATTTGTGCAGCATGTATCACAGAGTAACTAACTCGTGTTTTTCAATATTTTCATGCTGATCAACTTGTATTACTAACATATTTCATGTTCACGTACATTACAGTATGTTATATATTAAATGACCTTTTTGCAATTTACCTTAATCTCTGCATGTCGCTAGTTATCATTTTTGTGCTGTGTTGGTTTAGTTCTGTGTGAAGTTCAATTAGGCATTTGTTATGACCTTGAGTCAGTGGCACTGCTGGTTCATTTTATTCCGCAGACAGTAATTTTAAATAAATGCAGACACCCCTTATGCTAGTGTTAAGGATATTAGTTAAGTTAGCTAGTAAGCTCACTCCTCCTCAGGGGATAAGTTCGAGCTCAGCCCCAAACCTAATCAAACTCTTTTATATTTTCAAAATACTGGCAAAGAGTTTCTCTTGTTAATCTGCAGGTCGTCGCCTAAAGTCATCCCTGCAGCACTGATTTCTGCCATAAAAAGGGCAAAACGACAGAAGTCGTCAGTCAGTCTGTTTGAGTACGCCACAGGCTCTGCCAGTTGGAGAATGAGCCCTGGAGCCTCACAGGCACTCATTTCCTTCACTTGGGGAACTTTGACCTTTGAATCAGACGTTGGCACAAGATAGTGAAGATTTACTGCACCTGGAGAATGTTCTACACAAGCATCCTAAGGATGCAAAGTACAGTACGTCCTGTGATTCGAGTTAGTTCTAAGCCAGTGTAACTTTTTCTCTTACTTGATATCTCTCTCTCACAATTCATAATTTAATTCAACCCCTTTTCCTTTGACTTTGCAACAGTGTATTTATCAGTGCCAGTGTGTGTGTGTGTGTGTGTGTGTGTGTCCCTTGTTATAAGTGCATAGAGTAACACAATTTCCTTGTTAGAAGTGATTAAGAGTGATGCAATCCATTTTACTTGTGTATTAACTCGTTCTAAGAGAGATATTATATTATTATTAGTCTCATCTGGAATTATTTCACTTCCAGGAGTGTGTTCAGTGTCATTTGCCGAGTAGATATTTCTCCTGTGTTTCCTGATTTGCCAAGAGAAGTCCGCCCTACCAGACTGATATAATTGTATGGCTACTGGGATTTTAAAGACCTCTTGTATATGGTCCATTTATGTACACACTGAAACTACTTAATGTATTAGTTTCCAGTTCATTTTCATTTTACTGAGATCTGTTACCTTTAATTTACCAGTGTGCTTGTGTAAATACATACATACACACACATATATGGTATACATACATATATGTGTCTTATATATATATAATATATATATATATGCATATATAATACATACATATGTATATATTATATATATACATACATACATACATACATACATACATACATACATACATACATACATACATACATACATATATATATATATATATATATATATATATATATATATATATATATATATATATATATATATATAGCTTAATGATAAATAATATTGCCAAGACCAGGAAGAACATTCTTTATTACAAGCTTTCGAGGTATAAAACCTCATCATCAGGCTGAAAAAACCGACAAGGATGAGAATCAATAAAATTACAATAAAATGAATTGTCATAATAAATCTTCAGCAAAAATACTAACGAAATATAAAATGAACAAGTAAATACAAACTAAAAGGGTGAGACGTAAAATAACGAAAAATTAAAAACACAAACAACCGACATTATTCTTAATAATATATGTGAAAACCATCTATCAGTGTTTGGACTTAATAAAATAGACTTGCAAAAATTATTACATTTAGCAACTGCTGATGGCATTTTTACTTTTGATGGTAAATTATATAATCAAATAGATGGAGTAGCTATGGGAAATTCCCTTGGACCTGTATATGCGGATTGCTTCATGGGTTATTGTGAAAGGATTTGGATGTCTGAATGCCCTAGTGCTTTCAAACCTTTGTATTACCGTAGGTATGTAGATGATACTTTCCTTGTGTTTAAGGAATTATCACATGTTGATTTGTTTTTTGAATATTTTAATTCTCGTCACCCTAACATTTCTTTTACTTGTGAGACGGAACAGGATAATAAGTTGTCATTTTTAGATGTACAGGTATACAGAAATAGTGGCAAATTTGAGACCTCTGTTTATAGGAAAAGTACTTTTACTGGCTTGGGATTGAATTACCTCAGTTTTTCATAAAGTTGTATAAGATGAACTCAATACGCACTTTGATTAATAGAGCCTACAATGTTTGTTGTGATTTTAATTTATTTCATCAAGATATGGTTTTCCTCCAGAATTACTTTTCTGAAAACTCATATCCCATTTTTGTATTTTACAAAGTTCTGAAAAATTTTTTAAATGAAAAGTTTTGTCCCAGACCGGCGTACAGTACTGCTAGTAAAGATGTAAAGTACATTAAATTGCCTTACCTTGGTCATAGTAGCTATATGGTCCGAAAAAAGTTACAAGAAATACTTAAGCGTTGTTTCCCTCAAATCAGTTTCCGGTTTGTTTTCTGTAATCCTTTTACAATAAGATCACTTTTGAGAGAGAAGCCTACTCTGCCTGTGGACCTTAATTCCTGTGTCGTTTACTTGTTCACTTGTTCGCAGTGTGGTCTGCGATACGTGGGATCTAGTTCCCGCTGGCTCAGACACAGAATTTTGGAACACAGAGGTCTTTCTGTTAGAACTAGGTTTCCCTTTCCAAACCACCCTTTTCTGCCATTAGAGAACACAGTTTAGCACAGGACCATCCTTTCACTGACCTGGATTTTCGGGTACTGTCTTTTGTTCAAACAGACTGGACCTTTTAATTTCAGAGTCGCTGACTATTAAAAAGATGAAGCCGGAATTGAACAACAACTCGTCTGGTATTCAACTAGCTATCGTGTAATTTCATAGTAGGTACTCAATTAGGTCGTTAAATATTTTACTTTGTGAGTGGTAGTTTGTTTACATTTCACTATAGTTTTATTTTCATATTTTTATGTTTGTGTTTTTAATTTTTCGTTATTTTACGTCTCACCCTTTTAGTTTGTATTTACTTGTTCATTTTATATATTTCGTTAGTATTTTTGCTGAAGATTTATTATGACAATTCATTTTATTGTAATTTTATTGATTCTCATCCTTGTCGGTTTTTTCAGCCTGATGATGAGGTTTTATACCTCGAAAGCTTGTAATAAAGAATGTTCTTCCTGGTCTTGGCAATATTATTTATCATTAAGCTAAGATTTCCAAGTAGCCGCCCAATTACCGAGACTATATATATATATATATATATATATATATATATATATATATATATATATATATATATATATATATATATATATATATATATATATATATATATAAGGGTACCAAAGCTTTTGTGTAACTGGATACGTCTCTTCACGAATAAGTGACACAGAGAAGTAATTTTTTTTGGCGTCACACCCTTGACAACAAAACATAACAGGGAAAACTTAAACTGTTACAAATTTAGTGTACAAAGCGTTCGTAAAATTTGTACAGGCCTCGACTGGTGTTCAACAAATTGATAAAATTTCACTTTATGCACCATTTCTTGTATGTTTCTTTAATTTGTTCAATGATTATACTAATTCATATTTACAAACAAAGTATTGGTCATATTACCAGTTTAAACATTATACTGATGTTTATATGCATGCATGCATACATACATACACACACAAAACACACATATATATACAGTATATGTATATATATATATATATATATATATATATATATATATATATAAATATATATATATATATATATATATATATATATATATATATATATATATATATATATATATATATATATAACATCGCTATAATCTTAAAACAGGTAATATGAGCAATACTTTGTAAATATAAATGAGTATATATATATATATATATATATATATATATATATATATATATATATATATATATATATATATTTCATTTATAAATGAATTTACTGATTTTCTGTTTCCTCGTTAATCATTACTCGGTCTTATTCACGTGAAGAAACTGCATTCATAATAATTCAGACTAAGCTCATTAAGGTTTCGAGGAATACAATAACAACGGAGTCTTGAAATTGATTTGTATCTCAAACACTCCCAAGTTAATGAGCCCCACGAGAGAGAGAGAGAGAGAGAGAGAGAGAGAGAGAGAGAGAGAGAGAGAGAGAGAGAGAGAGAAAATTATAGATATATTTGCAACAAAAGAACTACAATCCTCAGAATCCGTACCTGCATAAGCTTGAGAGTTTCTTCTTCATGCAAATGAATAACGAAGATATATATATATATATATATATATATATATATATATATATATATATATATATATATATATATATATATATATATATATATTGTCTTATGACTGTGCATTTGCATGGAAAAAAAACATATAATGCATTTATATAAGAGTGCATGTTGATGCGTGTAATTCTTTCGTTGTATATATACCTACAAATATTTTTTATCTGATTTAGCCCATACTCAGCCAGTATGCGGCAAGCTGTGAAAGCTTCCTTGATACACCGACGACTCGTCCTCAATTTTCTGGCATTCCTACAGTCTTCATAGCGGCCTAACCTATAATTTTATATCTGTCTTCCCAAATAGTAGGTGCAGAGTGGCTGAGCCCGTGGGCATCTCATGAAAGAAAGACGCCATTCATTCTCTCTCTCTCTCTCTCTCTCTCTCTCTCTCTCTCTCTCTCTCTCTAAAATGAAGCGTTATGTAAGATACATTTAATCGTAGATTTCATATGTATATTGTACATTAGTAACAACTCGGGTTGAAAAGACACTTCTCCAAAGTACATGACTCGAAATAAATGTCAGTCACCAATGGAGGATGAATTTGCTAGAGATGATATTTTTCACTTTTTTTTTCTTTAGGTTGATATTTGCTGACACTGCCTGTCAATTTTGTCCAAGTCATAACTACTAGTGTTAGGAAACAGAAACCTACCAACACGAACCACTCTACCTAAAAGAGATAAATCTCAGGCAGAAGCAGACATCCACACCGGAGAGCAGTAATCTAGTAAAAGTAGTACAAATGACCTAAAACAGGTTGCACTGATTTTATGACTGTTGTGACGATTGAGACTAAGGGCAGCATCACTTCTAATGAGTGGAGACTTTACAGCATCCTCTGGTGTTGGATCATCGACATACCGAACAATCATGCTTTCTAGGCCAACAACCATATCACTGGTATACAGTAAAAATAACAGTGGACCAAGAACACTACCCTGTGGAACCCCAGGCGCAATAGGTTTTGATTCGCTAAAGATCCCATCACAGCAACTCGCTGCTGCCTACCTGTACGGAAATCTCGGAGTAATCCTTAAACATATCCACCCACTTCGAGAGTATGAAGTTTATAAATAAGGGCCTTATGATTTACTATATCGAAAGCATTACCAATATCTATTTGAGTTACTCTACCCTCAAAACCCATTTCAAAGTTCTCTTGCCTAAATTCCCTTCCATGTTCTCTCTCTTCTCTCATTCTTATAAATTTCCTATACACACTCCCTTTTCCTTAATGCTAGAAATTCCTGTGTAAGCTTCTTTTTCCTCATTCCTACAAAGTTACTCTGGATAAGTTAAGTATATCTTAGTTTAACCAGACCACTGAGCTGATTAACAGCTCTCCTAGGGCTGGCCCGAAGGATTAGATTTATTTTTACGTGGCTAAGAACCAATTGGTTACCTAGCAACGGGACCTACAGCTTATTGTGGGATCCGAACCACATTGTAGCGAGAATTGAATTTCTATCACCAGAAACAAATTCCTCTTGTTCTTCACTGGCCGGTCGGAGATTCGAACTCGCGACCAACAGAGTGGTAGCTGAGAACGGAACCCGCTCACCCAGCGAAGAACTTAGTTACTCTGGAGTTCTCTCGTTTTCCTCACTCCTATAAACTTACCGTATAAGCTCTCGCTTTTTCCCACTTTCTTTCTTTAAAACCTGAGCTGAAAATTCTTAAGGACAGCGTCAACAGACTATTAACCCAAGAGAGTTCCAAAGGGAAATCATCCTCCAGGGAGCGCCAAGTTATAGGCAAAGGAGATAGAGAAATAAATATGAGGGGATAGAAAATAAAACAGACACACCTGAAATTCAGGAGACGTCAGCAGAGAGCACTACTAGAAATTTCCTCCTTGAGGTCATCTCTTTTCCTTCACTCCTATAAGAAGCAGTTTTACCGTTCCACTCTGGTTTGGGTCCTACTCTGTTCCTGCCATGTGTCTCTCCCTTCCTTACTTATCGCTAATTTTCCTTGTGTTCTGGCCGAGCATTATTGCTCATGGTGTTCAAGAGAGTTACGCCTTTAAGTCGGCTTTTTTCCACACTCCTACACCAATCTCTAGAGACTTCGGTCCTTGGCACATTCTCCTCAGCAGTAGTGCATTAAGAGGCCAAGTTTAAGTGACTACACTGGTTCTGTTACTTTTAAGCCTACACTTCTGACCACCTGCTGCACGAAACATAATTCTGGTGTCTGTTTCAAGTTTCAGTATAATAATTTTTTTTCTCCTGGTATGACCCTTTCCCTTCGGAGCGCTGATTTTTTTTTAGATAACGTTGTTAATCCCATACATTAATTATGGGGGGGGAGGGATTCACTTCCCTGAGTTTCATCCAGTCACGTAAACAGACATTTATTCCACATCTTGGGACGTGATCCTTAGGAGAGATCTCAGCGTAATTCACTGTGGGTGAAGAGAATAGATACACGCCACATATTCTATACCGCGCAAAACCCTTTATCACAAATCACTTAGAATGATCCATGCATTTTTATTATGCTTTACAACTTCATGAACAGCAGTATTCTAACAAAAACAAATATAATACAGT